>NC_059074.1:32465587-32765587 GCF_020497125.1 Mauremys mutica
TGGAAGCAGGGAAACTGTCACATCATGGATCTTATGATGAAGATAATTTCAGAACCAGGGTAATAATTACCCTAGTTACAATGGGCATTACTTTCTACACAAGTCAATACTCGTTATTTAAAACTGCCCAGGTGCTTTGATTCTGCTGCTCCCTCTCTAACAACAGAGTCCCCTTGTGCTGCTTAAACACAACACCAAATCAGCTATTTACCTGGAGATTCTGGGCAAGTCCCTTTGGAATGTGAATATTTGTTGGCACACACTGGAAAGCCCAGAGCAGCAAACCTGAGTGTTAAGCTGGCTGCATGGTGATGGAGAGTGCCTGCTATGCAAGATTTTCCATTTTGGAGAAGACCGCATCACTGACAGCCTGGGCCCTGTGCTGCTTACAGGTCTTACTATGGTCTGGGGCTTATATAAGGGGAGGAGTAAAACACCTAATATTAGAGTACATGGCAAGCTCTTTGGGCAGGGACCTCACCTTCCTAGCTGATTTTACAGCACCATACAATTCAATAGTGTTACAGAATGAATGAAATAGCGAGTCTCTTACCCTTCACCCTCCAGTTCTTCTGGTGCAACAGGAAGGACCTTAAACAAAACAAGAAGAGATTTTGAGTGTAGAGAGAAAGGTGCTCTAACTTAGACTATTGGATGGTAAATGACATAGGACCATTAACTGGAACCTACTACAGTGTGTGTAGCTAGCTAGCTAAAAAGTGGACCTGAGAAGCCAACAATAGGAACATACAGGTCAGACCAGAGCTCCTAGACCAGTATCCTGTGAGTGGTCAGCATCAAACGCTTCACAGGAAGGTGAAGAATTACCTGCCCACAAAGCAAGTTTTCTTCCAAGCCCCCATTTGTTAGGGCTTGGCTTATGCCATGAAAATGAAGGTTTATATGATCACATACCTAACAGGAACTTTTTGCTCCCAATGGTTATACATTTAAGAACCAGTCCAGTGGCTATGTACAATATCATTACGTAGGCAGACAATGTCCCTAATTTTATATTATGGGCACACAGTAGCATCACATACATGAGTCCCACGCTGAAGACTGGAATGGTGAAGGTCAGGGATAAAAAGAACTGGCTGAGTGTCAAGATCTTGGGATGGCTTGAAGACAGTGATGTCTGTCCGCTTGTGGGAAGGAAGCATTAGCACTTTGACCTCGGGAACTGTAAAGAGATATCAAAGATTGTAATATATGGATATTGAAAACAATGACACAGTTGTAGCCGTACTCCTTAAGAGCCATGTATTGCTGTTAAGCAGTGATGTGCTGGGGTGGGTGTGGAGGGGAGGGTCTTAGGACCCCATTGTTAAAATTTCCCAACCAAGTTTTTTGGGGGGACAGGAGGGGAAGTGCGAGGCTTCCCCTTCTCTGATAGAGTCACCTATTCTGGGGGCCATAAATCACCCTGGCCAAAGATGCTTATTCCTTTTGGAATGTGCCAAATGTCAGATATTTTCAGCAAAATCTTCCCAAAGGATTGCTAAAAATCCATGCGGTTCCTGCCACACACCCCAATTTCAAATGACAGCGTTTGGAGACTGTACTCCACTTTCAGTACACTCCTATTTTCTCAGGAATCTATCACCAGCCTTTCCAGTGAGTGGCAGGAAGTGTTTGCGAGGTGGCACTGCTTCCCAACTTGGCTGGGGTTATGAGAAAGGGCTTTTGTCTACACGGGTAAACAAATGAATTAATAGATTTCCGCCAGTACCTCACTCCTTCTCTGTGAGCTCATGCACCCTAGGACATGGGCGTGCCTTGTTTCAATATTGGTAGCATATCACCTCTTAAAAGCACACAGAGCTGATCAATGTTCGTTTCACATTTAAAAACATTTGTGAAGGATGGTCTTAGGGCCACAGGACTGGGAGAGTCACATCTAGGTTCTAGTCCCGCCTCTGCCACAGACTTCCTGTGTAACTCACTGTACCTTTCTGCACGGGGTGGGGAGATATTTCAACCTCACAGGGCCTCAGTGAAGCTTCAGTCACTAAGGGCTGGTCTACACTACGGGGGAAAATCGATATAAGATACGCAACTTCAGCTACGTGAATAACGTAGCTGAAGTCAAAGTATCTTATATCGAAATACCTACCGTCCTCACGGCGCGGGATCGATGTCCGTGGCTCCCCATGTCGACTCCGCTACCGCCATTCGGGTTGGTGGAGTTCCGGAGTTGACAGGAGCGCGTTCGGGGATCGATATATCGCGTCTAGATGAGACGCGATATATCGATCCCCGAGAAATCGATTGCTACCGCCGATACAGCGGGTAGTGAAGACGTACCCTGAGTATTGAAAAGCATTTGGAGATCCTCAAATGGAAAGCACTACAGAAGCATTACTATTGTGGAGTAGAGTTCGGCAAGATACCAACATTTTGCAGAATGGAAGGTTCTGTGAAAAATTTTGGTTCACCATTCTGAATTAAAACAAAACATTTCAGTCTAGTTCAATATTAATCTGTGCCCCTGTTAGCCACTATGTGCCTCGTGGGAATTGTCGTTTGGGTACTTCTTGGGTGGACCACATGTACTATAGGGCACTGTGGTCACATGACTCCCATGATGCAGCACATCAGTTCAACCAGTGGGAAAAATCACAGTGCATCACGGGAGATGTAGTTCAGCCAGGAAGCCTAGTCTACAGAGACTGGAATATGAGGTATCCAAACTACATCTCCCATGATGAACAGAGATTAACGTCAAACTGACCCAAAATGAAATATTTTAATTTGGATTGACAAACTGAAGTGTTTTGATTTGCATGAAACCTGCCCAAAATGAAATATTTCATTTTGAATTTCCCATGGAAAAAAAGTTGAAAAAAATTTCAAAACAATTAGTCTAAAATTTAAATTTTCTGTGGGAAAACTGATTTTCCAAAACTTCAACCAAAAATTGCCAACCAGCTCTACTATGGAGCAATCCATATAGATACAGTAACTGGGTCTCTGGAAGCAACTGTAATGCTTATAGCCAAACAATATTCATTCAGCTTAATGGGGAAATAAACACCACATCTGAGCTCAGCCCAAGCATAGGAAGTTTAGTCCCATAAGCAGCATTTATGAAGAAAGATATGAATTTCTACAAATGGGCGGTTTAGCATGCAATTGCCATTTCTCAGCCATTAGTTCTAGTACTGTGCACAGTGGTCTCTGGATTCTGCTTGGGCTACTATACTTGGGATAGGAGACACCCCCCCCCCCACACACACACACATTTGTTAAACGCTGGCACAGTGTTGAGTCATCTTTTTATAATACATTTGAAAACTGCCCTCCCTGTAACTGCCCTTAAGCAACTGGGTTTCCCTGTGTCATTGGCTTCTTCTGAAGCCACACTGCCAGCCCACATTTGCTGTGTCAGGAAACTCTGTTTAAACAAGCTGTGAGGTTAATGCTTATTGAACCAGTAAGCCTGTTAAAAGCAGAGCTTCTAACAAGCACATCAAGTGGATGTAATATTATCTTCAAACAACCCAGAGGAGAGACAAGGAACACACACTTTTCCTTGCTGCACAATGTGAAGGAGAAACAGGGATATAAACTCTACACCAAACAACTCTTAACCTATAACTGACCATCATTGGCTCTGTAGGAGTCAACATAAAAAGTATGATCTGCAGGAGAGAATTAAGAATGAAAAGCAAACACATTTGGAAGGAAAAATCTAAAAAACCTTTTGCTCATTCCAGCATCAGGCCCCTTGGGCTTACTTTTACGTGCGTAGAAACAATGTCTAACTAGACTATTAACTAAAAAGGGACAGCTCAACCCTCTAGGGTTGAGTACAAGGCTGGGAATCAAGAGATCTGGGTTTGTACTGCAAACTCTGCCAGAGTCTTGCTGCACAGCCTTGAGTAAATCTCTTAAGCCTGATTTGCAGAGGTTCTGGGTATGGGGGGTGAATAGCTCAGTGGTTTGAGTATTGGCCTGCTAAACCCAGAGTTGTGAGTTCACTCCTTGAGGGGGCCATTTAGCAATCTGGGGCAAAAATCTGTCTAGGGATTGGTCCTGCTTTTGAGCAGGGGGTTGGACCAGATGATCTCTTGAGGTCCCTTCCAACCTTGATATTCTATCTCCAGCTCCTACTGACTTCAGTTGGAGTTGTAGATGCTCCACCAGTTCTCAAAACCAGGTTGTTGCAGTGTGCAACTCACTGCTACGGCGCCTCCTGATGGTTATCTTGAAGAAATTCCTAATTTATCCTGTGCATTGCAAAATACAGTTCACAATCCCATATACAGTGGATTAAAGTGAAGCTATTTTATGGGAGGAAAAAAAAAAGGCAAGTAGTAACTCCTTTCTAGGAGAATTCTATTGTACTGAAAAACTGTAGTTTAAGTGACATGAGGCCTATGATTTAAACACTTGGTGGAATAATTTCTACTTACAGGCATTCAACTGGGAGCTGGGGTCAGTGCACTTGCCTTTTCTTTTGCTTTGTTTTCGTTCTTCATCCCTGATCTTCCTCTCTGCTCCCTGTCAGATGACAGATTGGGGAGGAAGAGAGAAAGAAAAAAAAATAGTATCCTCAGTTGTTTGTTTTTATACCCTCAGGTCAATGACATTGATCTTTACATAGCAGAACAGGTCAGTCTCACACTAACCACTTCATCAGGTCAGCCAGAAAATACCTCTTTTGCAATCTGTCCAGTACTTATTCTGAAGTACTGTCATCAAATCAAAATTTAATGAAAGTATCACAATCACCTGAATTTGTTTTAAGTATGGGACTGGGGTAAAATGGCAAGTTAACACACAATTACTTCAGTTATTTCCATACACTTAAGGGAATAGCAGTGTCTAAGGTATCAGACAGCGATCATTGAATTTTTCTCCAATTAATAATATTTACTGAACTTTTAATCAAAAATATTCCTGATGCTATAATCAAGCTAAATTCAGATCTCCTAGGGTTTTACAAGGATGGAACAAGACATACTAGCGTGTCAAAGAGTCTTCGTCAGCAGCGACTGTGCCATCTTTCACAGGACTAAAAATAATACAAGCATCACTCTTCATCCTTCAGAACAGTGCAGGGCTGCCCAGAGGATTCAGGGGGCCTGGGGCAAAGCAATCTGAGGGGCCCCTTCCATAAACAAAAGTTGCAATACTATATTCTCATGGGGGCCCCTGCGGGGCCGGAGGCAAATTGCTCCACTTGCCGCCCTCTCTTCCCCCACCACCCACCACCAGGAAGCCCTGGAAAAAATAAACATTTAAATACCCTCCACATCTTGACACAAACCCATTTTTGAGAAAACTTCTTTTCAAGTCACCTTTACAAGGTATCACTGGTTCTCAGCATCAGCTAGTGCAGGGGTCGGCAACCTTTCAGAAGTGCTGTGCCGAGCAGGGGCGGCTCCAGGCCCCAGCACGCCAAGCGCGTGCTTGGGGCAGCACGCCGCGGGGGGCGCTCTGCCGGTCGCTGGGAGGGTGGCAGGCGGCTCCGGTGGACCTCCCGCAGGCATGCCTGCGGAGGGTCTGCTGGTCCCGTGGCTCCGGTGGACCTCCCGCGGGCGTGGGCGTGGGAGCCGGGGGACCGGCGACCGGCAGAGCGCCCCCCGCGGCATGCCGCCGTACTTGG
The DNA here is from genome assembly GCF_020497125.1 of Mauremys mutica. Classification (NCBI taxonomy): domain Eukaryota; kingdom Metazoa; phylum Chordata; order Testudines; family Geoemydidae; genus Mauremys; species Mauremys mutica. Next base: position 32,471,202 of record NC_059074.1, read on the forward strand.
GGCAGCAAAATTGCTAGAGCCGCCCCTGGTGCCGAGTCTTCATTTATTCACTCTAATTTAAGGTTTCGTGTGCCAGTAATACATTTTAACATTTTTAGAAGGGCTCTTTCTATAAGTCTATAATATATAACTAAACTATTGTTGTATGTAAAGTAAATAAGGTTTTTAAAATGTTTAAGAAGCTTCAGTTAAAATTAAATTAAAATGCAGAGCCCCCCGGACCTGTGGCCAGGACCTGGGCAGTGTGAGTGCCACTGAAAATCAGCTCATGTGCCGCCTTCAGCACACGTGCCATAGGTTGCCTACCCCTGAGCTAGTGCTAAATGGCACTAAAGCTCATTAAAAGGGTTAGACAAATATTTTCCGTCAAAACTTTTTTGGATCGAAAACTAGGGGTTTTTAAAAAGCAGAAAAAAAACCAGACAATGTCTGCTTTCCTTCAAAATTTGTTGTGTTTTTTTTAATTGAAAAGCTGAAATTAGTCTGCCAAAACCTGAACATGGTTTGGGGTTTCAGAAGTGTGTGGCCAAATATTTGCTGCTTGCTGTGCTTGTTTAAAGAAACAAAAAAATTTCTGCTTAAAAAAAATCCAAAACTTTTGAACCACCTCAGCTTGTGACCAAATGCCTCACCCCATCCAGTCAGAGATTTTTCCAGGTTTCTGATACTCTGCTGGCTTCCTTGACTCATATCTGTCTCCATAACTTTGGGTTCATTTAGCTTAGAACATAAGAATGGCCATACTGGGTCAGACCGAAGGTCCATCCAGCCCAGTATACTGTCTACCAACAGTGGCCAAAGCCAAGAGCCCCAGAGGGAGTGAACCTAACAGGTAATGATCAAGTGATCTCTCTCCTGCCATCCATCTCCACCCTCTGACAAACTGAGGCTAGGAACACCATTCCTTACCCATCCTGGCTAATAGCCATTAATGGACTTAACCTCCATGAATTTATCCAGTTCTCTTTTAAACCCTGTTATAGTCCTAGTCTTCACAACCTCCTCAGGTAAGGAGTTCGACAAGTTGACTGTGCCCTGCATGAAGAACTTCTTCCTTTTATTTGTTTTAAACCTGCTGCCTATTAATTTCATTTGGTGACCCCTAGTTCTTGTATTATGGGAATAAGTAAATAACTTTTCCTTATCCACTTTCTCCACATCACTCATCATATCCCCCCTTAGTCTTCTCTTTTCCAAGCTGAAAAGTCCTAGCCTCTTTAATCTCTCCTCATATGGGACCCTCTCCAAACCCCTAATAATTTTAGTTGCCCTTTTCTGAACCTTTTCTAGTGCCAGTATATCTTTTCTGAGATGAGGATTCATTAATGGTTGCATGGCAGTTTGAAGATATACAGCTATACCCAGAATGACACTAGAATGCTTGGCACCTAAGTAAATTCAACGGGGTGGTGAAAGTAAGCACCAGGATGGAGAACTGGTCAGTAGCTCGGGAAAGATGGCATTTGAGCTGTGGTTTACAAAGACCCATCTGTTTAGTGAGGCTTATGATCAACCTTTGTAACCAGTGGTGGGCTTTTTGATTAACAAGCAGTGGGTTCTGGCAAGCTAGAATAAACATTTTATTAAAGTAAGGCCCCCAGAAGCCTCAGTGAGTGGGGCCAGTACATGTTCCTTAATAAAGATGGGACATGAAATCAGAAAGGCAGAATGACTTTTGGCTAGGGTGGCAAGAGGAAAGGTCAACCTCACCAGAGATGGTGTGGGGGAGGGGGAGAACTGGCAGAGCAGACACCACAAGGGGAAGGAGGAGGAAATAGGAAATTAGAAATAGAGAAGGGGAGGCCAGCCAGCACCAGAAATAATCAGTTCAAAAGAGGAAAACGATGACCCAATATTAGATTTGCAGCACTTTAAGGCAGGGACCAATATCTTTAATCTAGAAGACACCTAATGTTCTGGTGCTGTGAAAAAAAAAAAAGCAGCATGGATACATTGATATTCTATCATGGGTAACATTTGCGTATGTTAACGGTATGACTTTGTCCCCTAAAAAATGGGATGGCATTTAAAAAAAAAAACCCCAGGCTGCCACCATTATACAACCCACCGTAACTTCAGACTGAAAGGGCACAACATCAGCCTGCCACATTAACACAGCAGAAGTGTTGGAATGCATCCGCAGTACGGAGTCAGTGAGGGTCACAGGGGTCAGTTCAGATTTTGCCTCAGCCCTATATTTTCTTGTTCACACAGGGTTATGTCAAGTATTTACTGTTATTCAAATGTAATATTTCAGAATTGCAATTTCTCTGTTGTACTTTTTTTAGGTGTGTGTATGTCTATGTATTTCCAATATGTATTTGAGGAAATCCTCTTTCGTTACACACCCACATCCATACAGCTGTATGGAACTTGGTTTTTAAAAAAGTGATGCTGGTTCTGAGTCACAGGAGCACATTAAGAGCCTCTTGAATTCTACATATAAACCAAAAGCCACATACTAAGCTTTGGAACATAGGAATCTCCAGACTGCATCAGACCAGTGGTCCATCCAGTCCATGTTCTATCTGTCACTGTTGGCCAAGACCAGATGCATCAGAAAAAGGCTCAGGAAAACTCCCTGTGAAACAAGAGTTAAACATGGAAAGTCTCTTCCCAATCCCATCAGTTAGAGGGTGGATTATGTCCTGGAGTTTGAGGTTCAGATCTCTATCAAAACCTCTGGTTTGTGGGGTGGGTTTTTTTTGTTTGTTTGTTTGTTTTTAAAGCCTTAAGATTCTAATTTCACTCCTGGGTTGAGACAATGATAGTCAATTTTCCTTTTGAGAATTGTTACCTCATGAAAAATTGGTTTTATTTGTTAAGCACCAACAACGTGCTTAACCCTGTACAAGCCAGACTCTGGTCTGAAGAGCTCACAATTTAACAAACAGGTAGAGGAAGCATAACAGGATCTTCAACCCTAGAGGCACTAACGGCACCATTATAAGTAGAGCTGGGTGAATAACTGATTTTTCAGAGTGGTGGCTGCTCAATCAAATCAAATTAATAATAAAAAAAAAGTTTAGTTCAGGTTGAACTGAATCTGAAATTGTTATTTCACTGAAAATTCTGGTCTGTTCCTGAGCAGAGATTCGAACCTGTGTCTACCATATTCCAGGTGCATACCCTAACCACTGGGCCGAAGCTTAAAAAACAGAGGGCAGCAGCACCAACACCTCCGCTGGTCATTTTGTGAATGACAAACTGTGTACGTCAAATCTGCAAATAATTAGGAGTCAACCAAAAGTGCATTTTTCAGCAAATAATCTATCTGCCCAGGGTGAATTATAAGATCTGCGGTCTCTTCATTGTTAGCAATTCTTGTACACAGCCAGCAACTGCCTGGAGTTTTGTGGGGGGTTTATTTTTTTTGGGGGGGGGGGGGCGCAGTCTGAGGAGGAGGATTTTTCTTCAGTCAGTGAGACTGTAACAACCTTACATGGTGTACGTGACATGTCCTTACTGTGTGAAGTCTCATTAAATAATGAAATAAGCATCTAGCTAGTAAGTAACAAGACAGAGCATACAGTAATAATGCATATGACACATGCGTGTTGCAAGGCCCAAGGCCAGTGCTCCTAGTCCTTCTGAAGTTTATGGACAGCTCATTTCAGCTGCATGTTGTGAAGTGAGTCATTGCTATTCTATAATGCCTGGATGTATTCTATAATTCCACACAGATGTTTAATGACACTGGAGTACACAGAGCCAACCTCCATGGAAAAGCTTCCCTCTAGCTGAAATCCTAGTTTGAACATTTGGCAAGGCAATGCAACGCAACTGCATTGGGGGAGGGAGGTTCATTTCACAGTGAAGTTTTGCTGCAGGTAAATTCCACTGTAAATCTCTTCCTTGAATTGAAGTAATCTAGGGTTAAAGGATCTGTATAGGGACAGAAGGAGAGGTTCTTCCTTATTCTGTCATACACAGACCTAATACGTGCCTAACCTCCCCCGGAGACAGTCTCTTAGGCCCTGATCCTGCAACTTGCTGCACACAGACATACCTGGGTGCCCATGCAGAGCCCCAGTGATGTCAATGGAATTCACACAGGTGCAACAAAATACAGGCACATCTTTCACTGGCTGACTTATTAAGCAGATTAAGTGAGGGGATCTGGGAAGCCGGTCTTTTGAGAAGAGTTCACATTTCATGAACATTTCTTCTCACTCTCTCCCCATCCCCTATGGTTCCCCTGACACCTATGAACCCATACAATATTCCAACAGCACCCCTCACTGCATACAAAAAGCATGGCCCAGTGGTTAGAACACCAGCCTGGGAGACCCAGGTTCAACTTCCTGCTCCATCACTGGCTTCCTGTGTATCACTAAGTTTCTCTGCCTCTGTTCCCCATCTATAAAATGGGGAACTACCCTACCTCACACGGAGGTGTTGTGAGGCTAAACACGCTAAAGATTTTACACAGAGTAGTTGTAACCATGTTCGTCCCAGGATACTAGAGTGAGAAGGTGGGTGAGGTAACATCTTGAAATGTGTTTACATTTTCTCTATACATCTGAAGAAGTGGGCCATAGTCCACGAAAGCTTATGCTCTAATAAATTGTTAGTCTTTAAGGTATCACAAGACTCATCCTTGTTTTTACATTTGCTAAAAAGACAGTTACCTTTTCCCTAACTGGTGTTCTTCGAGATGTGTTGCTCATGTCTATTCCACAATAGATGTGCGTGCTCGCCCTGTGCACCGGTGCCAGAAGTTTTTCCCCTAGCAGTACCCATAGGGGAGTGCCCATAGCGACCCCTAGATTGGCGCCTCCATGGCGCAGTATAAGGGGTGCTGCGTGCTCCCCCTGCCCTCAGTTCCTTCTTGCCAGACAACTCTGACAGGGAAAGGAGGGCGAGATGTGGAATGGACATGAGCAACACATCTCGAAGAACAGAAGTTACAGAAAAGATAACCGTCTTTTCTTCTTGGGGTGATTGCTCATGTGTATTCCACAATAGGTGAGTCCAAGCTGTATCTGCTGGAGGTGGGTAGGAGTTCACAAACTCTCAGGATGGAGCACAGCCCTGCTGAACCCAGCGTCTTCCCTGGTCTGGGAGACAATCGCATAATGTGAAGTGAATGTGTGAACTGAAGACCATGTGGCAGCCCTGGAAATGTCCTGAATGGGGACATGAGCTAAAAAAGCAGCTGACGAGGCTCACGCTCTAGTTAAGTGTGCCCTCACAATTGACGGTGGAGGGATTCCCACCAGGTCACAACAGGTACGGCTGCATGAGGTGATCCAACTGGAGAGCTACTGAGTGGAGATCGGCCGACCTCTCATGCGCTCGGCCAAGGCGATGAACAGTTGCGAGGACTTCCTGAATGGCTTAGTCCACTCCAGGTAAAAGGCCAGACCCCATCTGACATCCAGAGTGTGGAGGCAACGCTCCTCACTGAACGCATGGGGCTTGGGGCAGAGGACCAGCAGGAAAATGTCCTGACCCATGTGGTAGCCGGAGACCATCTTTAGGAGGAATGAAGGATGTGGGCAGAGCTGGACCTTATCCTTATGAAACACCCTGTACAGGGGCTCGGAGGTCAGTGCCCTGAGACCCATCTAGTGGACGTGACAGGCACCAGGAAGGCTACCTTCCACGAGAGATGCGACCAGGAGCATGTAGCTAATGGCTCAAAGGAGGGACCCATCCACCATGCCAGCACCAAGTTCAGGTCCCACTGCGGGACTAGGGGCCTAACGTACGGGAAGAGACAATCCAATCCCTTAAGGAATCGGCAAGTCATAGTATGGGAGAACACTGTGTGCCCCTGCACTGGCAGGTGGAAGGCCGATATGGCCGCCAAGTGCACCTTGACAGACGAGGGCGCCAGGCCTTGGGGTCTAAGGTGAAGGAGATAGTCTAAAATGAGCTGGATCAGGGCAGCCACAGGGGAAAATGCCCTGCTCAGGCGTCCATCAGGAAAACTGAGACCACTTAGCCAAGTAGGCTCGACGCATGGAGAGTCACCTGCTTTTCAAGAGGATGCGCTGAACCCCTTCCGAGCACGTCCTTTCCTCCCGGCCTAACCATTGAACAGCCATGCCGTGAGGTGGAGTGCTGCTAGGTTGGGGTGGAGGAGGCGGCCCTGGTCCTGGGAGAGCAGGTCTGGGCAGGACGGCAACAGTCACAGTGGGGCAACCGCCAGGCTCATAAGGGTCCCATACCAATGCTGCCTGGGCCATGCCAGGGCAATCAGGAGGACCTGGACCCTGTCTGTCTTTATCTTTTCCAAGACCTTGCCAATCAGCAGGATCGGGGAGAAGGCATAGAGAAGCTGGCCTGACCAGGACAGGAGGAAGGCATCGGAGATAGCACCCATTCCCAGCCCCCCCCAGAGCAGGGACACTGGCAGTTCTGCTGAGTTGCGAACAGGTCCACCTGGGGAGTTCCTCACTCTTGGAAAAGTCTGTGCACCACCTCAGGGTGTAGAGACCACTCATGCTGAGAGGAGAAGTCTTGGCTCAGGCGATCTGCCTGTGAGTTCTGGGTGCCTGGTAGATGGTAGGCCTGTAGGCACATGTCATGGGCTATATGGAAGTCCCATAGCCTGAGGGTTTCCTGGCAGAGGAGCAGGCCCTGCCTTGCCTGTTGATGTAAAACATTGAGGCCATGTTGTCTGTGAGAACCCTCACCACTCTGCCCTCCAGGTGTGAGCGGAAGGCCACGCACGCCAGCCGGACCACCCTGAGTTCCTCGATCCTATTGATCCACTGCTAAAAGACACCCCCCCCCATCGCCAGCCTAAAGGGAACCTGACGGGGACACCAAGCAGAGAACCCTGGACAGTGCCCACTGCTCCTCAAAGGCGTCAAAGAAGCCAGCGGACGCCGCCCAGAGGAACTCTGCCCGGATGCGTGAGCAGATGGCGGATCGGAAATAGGCCCTACAGTCACAGGAGACCCCATCGGCCAACCTCCTCTCTCTGGTTTTATAGATGGCCGATTTAGCCAGGGCCAGGAGGTCCCGTGGCTTTGTGGGGCCGTGGATGGGGAGTGTGTAGATAAGGAGATGAGGGGAGAAGTGCAGCCAGAAGCTTAACAAAATATTTGTGAGGAGTGGAACAGGGGCTGCAACCTGGCGCACTCCAAGTAAACATGTGCCAGGGTCTCCCTCATGCCACAGAAGGGGCATGTGTCTGGGATAGGGGTAAACCATGCCAAGTACATGCCTGTGCTCACGGCCCCATGAAGGAGCCGCCAACTGATATCCCAGTCAGGCCTCAAGACCAGGGCAGAGTATAGGCTGGCCCACCGGGGCTCCTCACCCTCTAGAGGTGGCAGGAGGTCCTGCCACTTTGTGTTGGGGCGGGACACGAGGGTGAGGAAGTGAAGGGTGTGGAGCATGAGCATGTATAGGTGTTTCCTTGGTGCGGTTTGGAAACGAACCACCTGCAAGTTGTGCAGCCGGCTCACGGTGCAGGGGCAGGGGGGAGGGAGGCGGTTGGGTCCACGGGGCAGGGGCCCGATTAAAACATCCGGAGGGCCTGGGGTGGAGGGTGGGCGGGGCGTGCCCTCTCACAGGACCCGGTCGAGGTAGGCAAAGCGGCCCTCACTTCCTGAAGTATGCGCTGGGGAGTATGAGGCCTGGAGAGCCCCATGTGCTGAGCGTGTGTCAGGAGATCCAGCCGGTCTCCCCCATCGTAGTCTCCAGGAGGTCTCCGAATCTGGTGACTTCTGCCAGAACCAACCTCTGGCACACCGAGGGGGACTCCGCCACCTGCACATGTGTAGCAGGGGCTCCGCGAGGAGATCTGCTTCCTCGGTGGACGCCACGGACCTGGTCGTGCGCAGACCACAGACCTTGGGGTGTGGAGCCCATGTGGGGAATGTTCAGACCCAAGTCCGATGTGTCAGACACCAGCTCCAGCAACGGGCCCTTGACCCTGAAGGGGACCCCGCGGAGCATGCTCCCTGGGGAGGACCACCATTGTAGGGAGGCGATCACCGGCTTGGGCACAGTGAGGACCTTGTCCATCCTGTCTCTGGCCTGGGAGAACACCGAGGACAACCAGAGCTGGAGGGGCCTCATCCTAAGTCTGGTGTGGCAAACCACATAAGTACACACTGACATGTGACCCAGGAGCTGGAGACATGCTCTGGCTGTCGTCATGGGAAACTTTGACTGTGTCGATGAGCCCTTTCAGGGTCTTGAATCTGTCTGGTGGGAGGGAGGCCCTGGCCGACGTCATGTCCAGGACTGCCCTGATAAAACTCTATGCACTGTACCGGGACTAACGTGGGTACAGGGTGGCGCATGTGGACAGGAGGAGCACCGCATGATCACGCACCTCCAACCCGGGAGCTGCCCTTGACCAGCCAGTCGTCCAGATAGGGGAAGATCTGGACCCCATGGTGCCTGAGGTAGGCCACCACCACTGACATACATTTCGTGAATACCCTAGGAGCAGTGGACAGACCAAACGGGAGAACCGTAAATTGGTAGTGCTCCTGCCCAACATGAAAACGGAGGAAGTGCCTGTGCCCCTTGAATACATGAATGTGGAAGTACGTGACCTGCAGATCGAGGGCGGTGTACCAGTTCCCGGGATCAAGGGAGGGGATGATGGAGGCCAGAGAGACCACGCAAAACTTGAGCTTTACCATGTACAGGTTCAGGCCTCGCAGATCCAGAATGGGCCCAAGCCCCACTTTGGCCTTCGGGATAAGGAATAGCGGAAGTAGTACCCATTGCCTTTGAACTCCGCTGGCACCACTTCCACCACTCCTAAGCCAAGGATCTGCCCCACCTCCTGCTCTAGCAAGGCCTCGTGAGAGGGGTCCCAGGAGGGATGGGGGTAGAGGTAAACTGGAGGATGTAGCCCCAGGAGATGGTGTTGAGGACCCAACAATCTGAAGTCAGCCGCAACCACTCCAGGAGAAAAGCACACAACTGGTTGGAGAAGGGAAGCTTTGTTGTGGGTGGATCCCTGGTGTGAACTGGTAGGTCATCCCCGGGCATCCAGTCAAAACCCCGCCTGTTTACCCTTGGAGGACCCAGGCTGGGGGCAGACCGAGACTGCTTCTGTGGGTGTTTCTCTTATAGTCCTGTGACTTTTTATAAAGGGGGCTTTTATTTACAGTGAGTGGCCTGGGTGGGAGCCTTAAACTTGGGCCTAGCCTGAGCTGGGACATAGAGGCCAAGTGTCTTAAGCGTAGTACAGGAATCTTTCAGGCCAGGCAGTTTCACATCTGTCTGTTCCGCAAACAGGGCCTTGCCATCGAACAGGAGGTCCTGCAAGGAAGTCTATGCCTCCCTGGACAGCCCAGACACCCTTTTCATGGACACTGCGGAGGCCATGAACCTTGCAGCTGTTTCCACAGCATCCGACACTGCCTGCAGGGTTGCCCTGGCAGCCTTTGTACCCTCCTCCACCAGAGCTATGAACTCCTTCCTGTCATGCTCCTGGAGAGAGTCCTCGAATTTGGGTAGAGAGCCCCACACATTCAACTCATACCGACCCAGGAGAGCCTGATAGTTTGCCACCCTTAACTGGAAACTCGAGGACAAATCTCTCCCCCAAATAAATCCAACCTCCTTGAGTCTTTATTTTTCAGAGTAGGGGCTGGTTGGTCCTGCCTCTCCCTGTGGTTGACCAACTCAACCATGGGGGAGTTGGGAGCAGGGTGGGTGTACAGGTATTCATGCTGTCTGGCGGGCACAAAGTACTTCTGTTCTGCCCTCTTAGAGATGGGGGGGAGGACCAAGGAAGCCGGGTTTGCCACAAGGCATTTGAAATTTTTGCCACCCCTTCGTGGAGTGGAAGAGCCACCCTGCTGAGGCAGATAGGACGTTGAAGAGGGAGTCCCAGGGTTCCTCCACCTCCTCGGCCTGAAGGTTGAGGTTTGATGCCACCCTTTTCAATGGTTCCTAGTGGGCCTAAGAGTCCTCCTGTGGAACAGAAGGAGGAGGGGCCATAATCACCTCATCAGGAGAGGGTGAGGATGTAGGCAGGGTATTCTGCATACCCACCAGTACCGGAGGTCCCACCACTTGGTCACCCTCCAGGCAGGGAACCGAAATTGCATGTCTCACTGACGCCTTTCTGGGAGGCCAGGAAAGAGAGGCCGATGGTCGTTCCGAGGCTCCGGCCACCAAGCGAGCCCCCACCACGGGGCCCATTGGTACCAAGGTGCCGGCCAAGGAGCCTGGTGCCACTCCACCTGCTGTGGCACCAGCGGAGCAGGCTGTTCAGCCTGACTAGCCTGTCCCATCAACTGATGACTATGAAGGGAGGCCGGGCTGGTGTATGACCTGCTGCTGTCCCTGAACTGGGGGGAACGGTGCTGACCACGAGACCATGATCCCGACGTGGAGGAATGGTACCGCAGGTAGCAGCTGCTCTGCGATCGGCTCCGGCAGGTGGATCCGCGCCGGCAAGGCGCTGGCGACCGACACCCGGGACTGCGGGAGCAGTGCCAAGGTGGGGTCCTGGAGCGAGATGAAGAATGGGAATGGCGTCGACACCCATAACACGACGGGTTACGGTAGCCTCTCGGAGACGAAGGCCTCTGGTGACATCTGTCTCTCTCGATGGAGCTTTGTGAGGTCTGCGGTCCCTCGAGGCAGAGCGGTGCCTGGACCCCCTGTCAGTCGGAACCCAGCTAGACAACCTGGTGGGGGTCGACGGTGACCGGTGTGGACTACGCACTGGGCGGTCGCTGAGTGGCCAATGGCATAGGGAACATTCCCTCGACCACGAACGGTACCAACCAGGAGGCGACTGTGGCGATCCAAGTGGTGGCTTGTCTCTGGACCGGGGAGCCAACGGTGGTGGTGCCCCTGGTACCAGCAGGGACATAACGCCCCGGGCCGCTTGCAGGGTCTCCGGCATGGAGGCTACCTGCACATCCAGGGAATCCAGCACCGACTGGGCTGGGCTACTCCGCTCGACCTGAGTCAGAGGCCTGGAGGCCGACAGGGACCGAGAACCGCCCAATATGGGTCTAGTCTCTGCCCCCGTCTTGCTCCAGTGCCTCGGCGAAGACCTCTTCTTAGCCTTCTTGACGTGCCCTGCGGACAGGGAGTGGTGCCAACTGATGGAAGGCACCGAAGAGTCACTGCGCACCGACGCTGCGGTACCCGATGCCGACTCAGAGCGGCGCACCAGAGTCGGCATCAACGCCGACTCCATCAGAATGTCTCTGAGCCAGATGTCCCTTTCTTTCTTGCTCCGAGGCTTGAAAGATCTGCAAATCTTGCAGCGATCACTGAGATGGGTTCCCCCCAGACAGCGTAAACAGTCCATGTGCGGGTCACTCACTTGCATCGGCTGCCTGCAAGTGTTGCACGACTTAAAGCCTGGGGCATGGCCCAACCTGGGCGCACTAAACTAAACTAATACTAATCCAAACTACTTCAACTACAGGTACTATTACGAACAAATAAGAGTTCTAGAGGAAAGCTGCAGACAAGCTGGAGCAGAGCAGTTCCGGTGCTCCTTCACAGGTGGCAAAAAGGAACTGAGGGTGGGGGGAAGGTGCAGCGCCATATACCACGCCATGGAGGCACCACTCCAGGGATCGCCAGGGGGCTCTCCTCTACGGGTACTGGCAGGGGAAAAAACTTCTGGCATCGGTGCACATGGCAAGCATGCACACCTATTATGGAATACACATGAGCAATCACTCAAAGAAGAACAATCTGTTCCACTTTGTATTTAGCTGTGACACTCCGAGTTAGTTTCCCAGACCTGAAGAGCAGCTCTGGTTAGGCTTGAAAACTTGTGTCTCACCAACAGAAGTTGGTCCAATAAAAGATATTACCTCACCCACATTGCCTCACAATCTTTACTGTGAGAGACATTCAGTTACTATGGTAATGGTGGCCACTTAAGTACTTAAGGTAAATAGATGGATCACTTAAGATTCAAGCCTTGGTCACTTAGGGGGAGAGATAAGGTGACTAATGAGTCATCCTCTGCAGTCAGATGGAGGCACCGCTGGGAGTTAGGACTCAACTAATAGAGATGTCTGGTCAAGTCTATTTTTATACTATTTAAACAGAGCTTGAGCCAATATTTGAGTGATCTGTATTGACAGAGATGTGCTCCCCATGCGAGTCCACTGCAGAATCTGGGTGAGGGATTGTCTATTGTAGACAGAGACCAGACAAAATCCAAAGTGAAAAATTATATAAAATGGGGGTAACTAACTAGATTTGCTGAAAATGTATGATGCAGATGAAAACACTTTTCTCTGAACCAATGAGCAGAGTGTGGATTTGCCATATTAACAACAACTGGTTTATTAAAAGCGAGGGAGTTTGGAAGTTTGCTTTTTTAGCTTGCAACTGATTGAGGAGAGGTAGTCCAGGGGTTAGGGCACTAGCCTGGGTTCAAATCTCTTCTCCACCACAGACTTCTTATGTGACAAGTCACTTAGCCTCTCTAGGTATATCTATACTGCACACTAAGCCTGGGCTCTGACTCAAGTTTGAGCGCAACCCTCCCTTCCATTTACACATAAAATAAATGCCCAAGTCCTGCTGTGACTCTGGTCCAAGCCCTGTCCAGTTTGGAAATAGGTCAAGCTGCAGACTCGAGTCAGAAGATCTGCATAGTGCAGTATGGACGTGCTAGCCAGATTTATAATGCTGAGTAAATAGTGAGCACAAGAAAACCCTCAGGAAGTCTGCAAACCCTTTGTAATTTGTAATTTTTAAGATTAAAGGGAACATTTTCATAAGTGCCTAATTCCCATTTTCAAACAATTTATGTGCTGTGGGATTTGTCTAAGTCACTTTGGGTATAATTTTCACAAGCGCCTAAGCCACTATTCTGGCCCTGCTTACAGGCCCTGTGGTGGGGCAGAAGAAGGCTGTGTGAGGGTCCATCCATGCATTATAACTGGAGTGATAGTGACAAATATTAAGATTTTTTTATGCTAACCTGCACTTTGGGGTTGAGAGTTCAGAATTTGGTTGGGAGAAGCCCTGGGCTCAGAGATATGCTTTTCGCTGTGCCTGGGAAAGTCTGCCCAGATTTGGATGAGTTGTAAGCCACGAAAAATTGTCATTTGTGAAAATCTGGTCAAGTTTTTAAAAAACTTGACACAGTCTCAGGAAATATTCCACCTTCTACAATGCTGCACTCACAGCTTTAGGTGTTCTACATCTGTGGAGAAAAGCCAAACCATAAGCACCAAGCAGAGCGCTCATAACTGAGGCATTCAAAACTAGTGGAGACTTGAAAATTTTGTCCTCAGTTTCCCCATCGACAAAATGCTATTAATGATATTCCCTATCTCACCAGGGCAATAGGAAAACAAACTCATTACTGGTGAGGTTCTCAGATATTTTGATAATGAGAACAATAAGAAGGCACACAAAGAAATAAAAAATTCCATATTTAGTGATTTTGGTTAAAAAAAGACTTGTTCCCTATCTCAATAGGAGTTTCAAGTTTGAACTGAAAACCAAGTATACAGAGTTTTTGCTGTTGGCAACTGTGACATTCAGTGTCATCTCCCAAGGACCATTCCCAAAGTCAACACTGACTGTTCCTAAAAACATTTTGCAACACTCCAGCATTTTGAAGGAAGAAAATTTTTCTGAGGTCACTTCAACATCTCTGAAGCAATTTTTTCCCTTACAAATGCCGAACACATATGGAGTTTTCAGAGATTATCCAAAATAGCATATGTTAGAATCATAAAGGAAAAGGTCATTTATACTAAACAGAGCTGGAGGAACAGCCTTCTCCAAGCTCTCATTTGCAGGCTGGCCTGACCTTACCTTGTCACAGAAGACTTTAATCTGGCAGTAGGCCCTGTGGATGGGTTTGTTACTCCTGTTATTGTAGCTGTAGGTGTCAATCTGAATGTTCAAGGGCAACCCTTTAACTCCTTTCTGAGAGGAGAAATCTGTGCTGAGGCAGTTTACAGAAATAAAAACCTGCAAAAGAAGGAAAAAGCTTCCATCAGCAGCGATTAATACATTTTCAGTGTTTGCTTTAGCCAGCTATACTGAGTCACAATGCAACGACTCCACTTGGGTTGGCTGTAGGATTTGAATCCTAGACCTTCAGAACTAAAATGGTGAGTTTCTACCACACAAGCTAAATGACTATTCACATGAATCAGTGGACCAGCCACTAATGGGGATACAAAGACTCATCCTCCTAGTGTGGATTACAGCAACAAATATCAAACCTCATGCAGACTCTAGTTAACGTCTGAAGATTTTTATGTCCCGAGAAATATTTTGCCTATTGTAATCCTTTTCTAGAGGGCAGAAATCCCTTTCAGGCCTCATTTTCACCGGCCAAAAGAACAGTGTTTAAAAAGCTTACTTAAAACAGGAGTCAGACAGGCTTGCAGCAAGCACAATAGAAATCAGTTTGGACAATAGCAAAACCATGTTAGCTCCATGATTAAATTCTACTTTTGAAACTGATGAGTTTTTAAATATGGTTATTTAATACAGGTCCCAATCCAGCAAAGACCTCAGGGCATACTCAACTTTAAGCATGCAAGCAATCCCATTGACTGCAGTGGGATTACTTATGGGTCTTAAAGTTAAGCACATGCTTAAATCTTTATGGGATCAGGGTCGTGAATATTTCCCAGCAGTGTTCCTTTTTCTGAGCGCTAGCAGAATGTTGGGAAGTAGAATATGAATCCATTTTCATTGTTCAAACTAAATGAAAAAGTTAATGGAAAAAGTAATTTTTTAAAAATAATTTCAGTTTCAAAATGTAAGATCTTAGTAGTAGCAGAGGAAGGGAATTTTCTAGTTGTCCTATTTAGAGGCACACTGAAATAGTACTTCCCCAAAAAGATGCATCTATTCAAATGCCAGGTTCTTATACACAGGTAGTGCTCATTATCATGAGGGGTTAGAGCAGCAGAAACCAAAGACAACGAATTACCAGCAAGTTATGGATCAAGATCAGCCAAAGCATTAGAATGGATTCCTCTCTCCTTCCTTTCAAGGATAAAAGATAAGAATCCCTTCCCATCCCCTAAAGAAAGCAAGGATTTCAGAGCCAGAGGCCACAGCAAGTACCTTAACCAAGACTTTGAAAAATATTGCTCCAACGTCTAACTGCAAATTTGTTTTGCTTATAATAAACAAACTGAAATTCTAAATATCAGTAGTGAGTGAGGGACCCCTGCTGGTATTTGACTGGTACTACAATTTGCCAAGCTAAGTTTTCAACAGCTTACACACAGTTTAAAAAATAAAGATGTTTTTATGCAGCATTGTTGTCATAGGTTGAAACATGTTTTACAAGTATTATAAAAAGGGGGGAAGCTAGTAAGTATTACAGGTGAGAGACAAGTTATTCCTGTTTCCAAGGGATTTTTTTTATAAGAATACTGTCTGCAGCACTGAGAAGGTAGCTTAAGAAGGAGCATATCTGCACTAGATGAGGTTTCCTGATTAAATTGTTATTAAAGTTTGATTTTCAAAAATGCACATGCAATTAATATGAACAACTGCATGTACAATTAAGAAGCACAGCCAACGCGACTGTACGAGTCAGGAGAGTTTCATGCAAATGGCCAGTTATGAAGGTAGCTATTGGCATGCACCTTTAGTAAAGTATTGCATTATCAGTGTCATTAAAACTACACAAATCAGTGTAGTTTTACGAATCAGACCCTTAATGTCTGTTTGGTTGCCCACAATCTCTGGGAAGAGATCTAGCCTTAAAACGCATGAACTGTTCACACATTTTTCAATAAATATCTATGAGTCACTATGGCAGCAACTAGCCCCACTTTTGAGAATTTTATAGGAACGAACCAACTACTGCTACCTGACATTTTAGGCTGTGCACTGAATGGATTTTGCATGGAAGAAACAGCTAAAGCCCTATGATCTTGTCAGATTGATTCTATACACTTTTGTGCAATATTCTAAAGCAACAATGCTTCAAGTCTTTGATTTAAAGGAGGCAAATATGTAGCTAAATACCATTAGAGCATTGCTGAAAAATAGTATTACGAGTTTTAAAAGCAAATCGCCTACAATAAATTGACCAGAATGGTTTGCCAGGTTGTAAGCCACTCACTCCTCCCCGATCCCCTACAAGATGGTGTGGGCATATCAACACAGCCAATATTGAGCTATGTATAAGAGTTAGTGCAATGCAGATCTAGGGCCTGCTCATGCAGTTTGTATGGGTAGAATGCTCTGACTTCAAACAGATGGTTTGTCTGAGTAAAGACTGCAGGATTGGAACACCTGAGAGAGCATTTTGCATTGCATAAGGGAGCGAGTGGAGGACTTTGAGGAGTTTCCTCTGGTTTTGGATTTTTATAATGGATAATGTTGCCTTATGAGCAGAAATGTTATTTCTAATTAGTACTGACTTTTATTGGTTGCATGTGTATAGCTTAGCCTGACCATAATAAATGTTTATTTGTGTATGTCCCTTGTGTCTGTATCGCTGTAATGAAGTAGGAATCTTTAAGAGAAAGCAAGGACTGTTTTCCTCAAGAACACATGTGCAGATACAGCCATTATGACTGGTTTAATAGAGTCTTTCAAAAAATCTACGATTTAATATTATACCTCTAAGCTTCAAAGGGGGAGTGGGGGGGGGGGAGGGAGGAGAGAGAATCTTTAGACTAGATAGGCATCAATTCCTTAGTCCTTGGAGCCATTTCCCTTTGGCTGGGAGGTCTTGGCATTTTCAAACTCTAGGTCTCTCTCTACAGCTTTCTTTGCATTTGCTGGGGGTGGGAGTGGGGAGAGGTTTATGTAAATTCTAATCTACTGACCATGCAGAGCATCCTCAGAACTGAAGTCAGAAGTTTCTGTCTATATGCTAGACATGTACAACACTGATGGACTTCAAAATACACATCCCCTATTTAATCCACTAGTTCCATGTGAATTTGCAATTATTCATCTACCAGGTGACAAAGATTTTTGTTTCATTTGACAATAGCCTTCATTTGATTAGGTCTGGCTTTAAAGGCTGAATCTATTTCTAGGACAGAAATCATTATTCAATCTTCTGCATTCTAGAAGAGGAAGAGAGGTCTAAACCCCAGTCTTTTCTCTCTACCCCTTTTGGATACAACAGGAACCAGTCTAAACTTGTCCATATGCAGAAATTCAGCTTAATTCAACATGATGCGTCCAAACCTAGTGAGAGAGTTTCACCCTTTCCATGGCAATATGCTAGTCGTCTGATGCCAAACAGATTGCTTTAAAATCCCACCTGAATGGAGTCTACAGCTGTGTTCTTGGGAACAGTTTTTCAAGTGAAGCGTAAACTTGATTTCTTTCAGTCACTTTGTTTAGGACAGATCTGAATCAAGTTCTTAAAGAAACAAGGGTAAGTGACTGACCCAGCTACATCCCCACCCCAACATTTTCAGAAGAAAAATGTAACCACAAAAGTCACTCAGCATCTTTAGCCTGTTCAGCAAGATTCCTCTTCAGCTGTCCAACCTATTTTTTTCTAAGGGCAGTTCCGCATTCTTGGCTATATTAAGATTTGCTTGTTACTTTTCAAAAACATTTTCATTTTCATTTTACCACCCAGGATTCAGCTTTAAAAAGAGACGACACTTAAAACACACAGTATCGTCAGTCCGAAATGTTCAAAACCCATGGGGCAGGCCCCAAAAAGTCAATAGCCTGGCTTAAAAAGAATGAGATTGTTACTGAGGACAGACACATTTGGGGTTATTTTTGCCTTCTTGTTTTGAGATTTTAGGTTATATCCAAATCACATTTTTAAGCTCGTCTCTGCAACCAAGAGGTCCAGAAACTTACTTTTATTTTTACAGGAAAGCTGAAATTCCCTCCTAATCACACAGCTCCTGGAGCTGGGAATTTGAAGGGGGGGGAAATACAAAATATTGCAAGAACTGTGAGAGTGTTGGCAATACTGCATATACAATTTAGTATCAGGGAAGATGCATGCGTTAACTTTTACTTTACACTTCTATAGTCCTTTCCATCAGAGGATCTCAAAAAACCATTACCAACAATAATTCATGCCCCTCTGAGGTCTGTAAGTAGGATTCCTATTTTACAGAGCGGAAAAGTGAAGCAACAAGATTAAAGCAACTTCTCCAAAGGTCACAGAGGAAGCCTGTGGCAAAACAGAGAATCCAGATCATGACTCTCAGGCTGTGCTTTAACCACAAGACCATCTCATATCTCAAGGAAATCTAGTGTACACCTACCTTGAAATCTACAAGAAACTAATTAATTTTAATAAGTGCAGGGATCTTTTAAAAAAAAAAAAATTAAGAGAAATCAAGTCAGAATATCTGTGATGTGCCCTCAAGAAAGAGCAGCAGATGCAGCCAAAAACTTTTTCACACAGCCGCTTTTACTAACAAGACCTGCCTTTCAAACAAGCCAGGAAAAATGAAAAAGTATAATTAAAGCACAATCAAAGCACTGCAGAAGCTTCCCGGTCACTGAGTTGAAGGATGGCTTCTTAATGAAGTCCTGTGTGCCCAAATCCCTTCTCTTCAGTTTATCTTGGCACCACACATGTGATTCCCGCAATTTAATTTAGTCAGAAGCCTAAATAGTGGAGTTTTCAAAAGAAGGTAAATTATGTTCACTGTATGCATAATAAAAAAAAACAGGAATCACTGAAAAGCAACGAACAAAATGGGTTTGGAGATATTTATACTTCCAGATCAGAGCCAGATCCAGTGTGGCAATCAATTCCTATGCTCCCAATATTCACTGTGGTTTTATTTTTTGAAATACTGCAGGCAAATCAAATCCTATTAATTTCCATTCATGCTACATTATTCTTGTACCCAGAGGAGTAAGACATGATCCAACAATTCAAAGTCACATTAGGTACTCTTTTTATAGTCAGCATTCAGATAAAGTTCCAATTCTTTTCTAATATACCTGAAGGCAAAGTGCCTATAGTTTTTGACAGAAGGTTCTGCAGCCTCATTTGCATCTCTTCAGCTACATGCAAGTTTAAGCTTCCATAGATTCCAAGCCCAGAAAAGACCACTATGATCATCTAGTCTGACCCTCTGTACAACACAGGCCATAGAACTTCTCTATAATAATTCCCAAAGCGTATCTTTTAGGGAAAAAAAATCCAATCATTGATAAAGAATCCACCACAATCCTTAATAAGTTGTTCCAATGGCTAATTACTCCGACTGTTAAAAATGTATGTCTTATTTCCAGTCTGAATGCATCTAGCTTTAACTTCCAGCCACTGGATCGTGTAATACTTTTCTCCAGTCACATCCCGGAGACCAACCGGACTTCCACCCTCACCACCCCAAATTCCTGCACTGCCCGTTATCAAATATTTGTTCCTCATGGAGGTACTTGTATAGACTAATCAAATCACCACTCAACCCTCTCTAAGTTACTGTACCAAAGTCTTCATTAGCTCCACATGCGGAGGGCATGTTCACCAACTTACTGTGCACATGTAACATACTTATTTCCCAACGGAATTGCCTCATATTTATCAGATGTGAATGGTTTTCATTGAAGACTGGCTCCTTGGCAAGTATGAGGTTTTCAGTTTAGCAGTTCTGACTTACCAAAGTTCAAAAATAAGTACTGGAACCATTTCCTTAAGGTTACACTCTCTCTGATATGTCAGCCAATTTTAAGTTTACCTTAGAGCCAATAGACATCTGGAGATCATTTAAGCCCAGTGTGTATTTAATTCATGGAATCACATACACTGAACAGGAACTTGAAGTGTGCAAGACACCACCAAATTTCCACTTCATAGAATCATAGACTATCAGGGTTGGAAGGGACCTCAGGAGGTCATCTAGTCCAACCACCTGCTCAAAGGACAACCAATCCCCAACTAAATAATCATCCCAGCCATGGCTTTGTCAAGCCTGACCTTAAAAACCTCTAAGGAAGGAGATTCCACCACCTCCCTAGGTAACCCATTCCAGTGCTTCACCACCCTCCTAGTGAAAAAGTTTTTCCTAATATCCAACCTAAACCTCCCCCACTGCAACTTGAGACCATTACTCCTTGTTCTGTCATCTGCTACCACTGAGAACTGTCTAGATCCATCCTCTTTGGAACCCCCTTTTAGGTAGTTGAAAGCAGCTATTAAATCCCCCCTCATTCTTCTCTTCTGAAGACTAAACAATCCCAGTTCCCTCAGCTTCTCCTCAGAAATCATGTGCTCCAGCCCCCTAACCATTTTTGTTGCCCTCCCCTGGACTCTTTCCAATTTTTCCACCTCCTTCTTGTAGTGTGGGACCCAAAACTGGACACAGTACGGCAGATGAGGCCTCACCAATATCGAATAGAGGGGAATGATCACGTCCCTCGATCTACTGGCAATGCCCCTACTTATACAGCCCAAAATGCCGTTAGCCTTCTTGGCAACAAGGGCACACTGTTGACTCATATCCAGCTTCTCATCCACTGTAACCCTTAGGTCCTTTTCTGCAGAACTGCTGCCTAGCCACTCAGTCCCTAATCTGTAGCAGTGCATGGGATTCTTCCATCCACTTCGGGCTCTATTCACAGATGCTTAAAATACTTGGGTAGGTCTCCCCCAAGCCTCGGCATGCAGAGGCTAAGCAGGTATCCCCCGGGTCTATGATATAGGACGCCCAACCCGTAGCAACTGACATGTACAGTCAGTGGTTTATTGTGCTCTGAGCCCATTTAGCACAGTGAGGACTTTTGCAGCACGGCTGCTGTTTGGCACTGCAGCAGGGAGCACTGAGCAAGGGGAGGGGCAGCAGGTGCCATATGCTGGGCCAGCCGGCGCCATATGCTGGGCCAGCCGGCATACAGGATCGCACACAGGCAACCAGTCCATTCCCTGGGCTCAGATGTGCAGCACCATGGGATGCGGCCTGGCTGTCACTGACTCACAGGACGCGTTCTGCTCACCCAAGATGCTTTTAGTTTTTGGTTTGATTCAGTCTTTTTGCATCAATGCAGAGTATCTGGAATTCATGTGATAGAGTTTATGCTATTTCTAGCTCATTAGCTAGAGGCAGGTTAAACTGTAACAAGCACCTGCTTAAGGACTTCATTTGGATACTTTATTCTTCTTGACCCCCAGTCCTAAAATGTTAGGAAATGTTCCTGTGTCCTCCTAAATAAGTATAACATTCCATTGAAGAGCTGACTGTATATGTTCTACCTAGCATCTTGGGATCCTTTGGGCAGACAGTCACTATAACTAGGCTTGGAAGGATCAGATTTTTATTGGTAAATGTTGGCTTTGCCATACACATACAAACCATCCAAAAATATTTCCATCAATAAATCAAAATGTACAGAGGAAAAGTAGCAAAAATGCTGTTGAGAACCTAGAGTCAAAATCCAGTGATTTAGACTTATGAATTGGGCTTGTTACAAATGGACTAGCAAATGAATAGTAAAAACATATATGCTTTGTTGATTTAAGGATATTTACTTTGTGTATTTTTGACACGTGATTTGACAATTAGTGTTTTAACAGTTTATAAAATCTTAACTCTTGAATCTCAATGTCTGTCATTAAATAAATCTGACCCCCATAATTTCCTGCAACTGAACATTTAAAATTGATAAGTCTAAAAAATGCTTAAAACAAACTCTGATATGTCAAAATTATATTTTAAAAAATTGAATTCTGACAATCTTGTCTATAACGCAAGGCATGCCTGCCTCTGGTTTGGATTGGCCCCCAGACCAAATACTGTTCACAGGAACACGTCTCAGCCTTTACCAACTGCCTTTGAGTAAAGAGAGGCCCATCGGTCTTAGCTTGCCTTAACTTAGCTTGCTTAGGAGTCCTTCACGTGCCTTCTCTGGAGACAGTGCACAAGTTTATATGCTCTCTTTGCTGGGTTGCAGAAAGACTGTCAACACACTAGAACTATCCCTGCATAAGCACAAATGTATCTAGGATGGCTACAGACCTTTCTTGCCATGGTCTGGGCGATGCAAACTCCAGGGCAATCCCCAGCCTGGGCCAAATTTAAAAGCATACAGAAAGGGCATGCAGAAAAGAAGCTGTAGGAACCCCTCACCACTTCTTTTAAGTGGGAGCCAATTTGTTATTCTGTCTGCACTGGTTCACTCATAAGATTGCTACGTCTGTGATTGTGTAGTGAGAGCTGTCATATACTACGGAGATGGAAGACACAGATGTGCCTAGACTGACACCACTACAATTTAGGATACTCTGTCAGCATCCTGACACACAAAGGTATTCTGGGCATGGGAAAGAGATTCTAACGGAGAGCTGCTAGTAGCTTTGCCTTCTGTTTATGGAGTCAACTGAGTGTCTTGCAAAAAGGGTTATATTACAACTTCTCTTGATGAATGGTTGACTAAGCAGCTTTGGGCCTGGATTCCACCCAGGTTATTCATTGTCCACCCAAAGAAAAAAAGCTACGTTAAAGGAGAGAGATTTTTAATTTAATACGGATGGCCCTAAGCAAGTTGTTTTTCCACGACCACCTTCCATAAGTATTGTGAAAACAAAAGGGGGAAATCTCTAAAAGACAAACTGACAACTCTTGCTGGGAACATTTTCACTTCTAAAAAGACAGCATCAAAATTGGCTACATCTTGTTTGATCTTCATGAGCACTGTCACAATATTCATTCTTTTATTTCCCACATGCTTCATGGTTTTTGCATCACAGGGAGGGGAAGCCAGGGGAGCAGACATGGAGATAAAAAGTGGGCAATACATGCATCTGTGGGCTTCAACACCCAAAATATGGATTGTTTGGTAGATGTGCAGTCCTATTGCATGTGCTATGGCTCCACTCTATATCCCAAGAACCAGTCTATCCAGAATCCACAGGGGCAGGACTGGTGAAAATGGCAACAGGAAGAAAATCCTATGAAGGACATCCAGCAAGGGCATGAGACAGAACGATACAGCAACTTCCCAAGCTGAAATCTTGCCATGGAATGAGCGCATTAGTTCAAGTTTGACAATGATGGATGGTGGGTGGGAGGGGAGGGAACCTCCCATTTTCTACAGCAAAAAGATATTTCAAGACATTCAGTTAGCTCCTCTTCTAATGGAACATCCCAAGGCTGTGGGTACCTGTGTACCTGTTACCACTGGGCAGCAAAAGGTGACAACTCCATGGAAAAAAGAAGCTTAGATCACCAAGTCCTGTGTTGTATTGCACAGGATCTGTTCTAATGCATCAGAACCTAAGTCAAAAATTTGCTTCCAGCTTGCAGTGGTTTAGAATGAGAGAAACTTGGGTTTGCACTCGGGAATTCCAGGATGATTTATTTAAAAATCTGTTCCTCAGAAATGTGTACGTTTACTATGACTTCCTCTCCACACTTCATAAGCTGCGCTCACTTTTGCCCCAGATTTTTTTTTTATTTTAAAAACATCCTTTGCTTTAACCTGACACTTTTCTTTTATTGGAAATGCAAATAGGCATTTGACTCACCATCCTCCCATTCACATTTCATGGTTTCATTCCCAACTAACCAAACCTGTACCTTCTTAATGAAACCAAAGATGGCAACACCTTATTTTATTGAGGTATATGATATATGGATGCCATTCCAATGAACCATCATTAGAGGGATAACTCGGTGGTTTGAGCATTGGCCTGCTAAACCCAGGGTTGCGAGTTCAATCCTTGAGGGGGCCATTTAGGGATCTGGGGCAAAATAATCTGTGAGGGATGGTACTTGGTCCTGCTAGTGAAGGCAGGGGGCTGGACTCTATGACCTTTCAGGGTCCCTTCCAGTTCTATGAGATGAGATAGGCATACATGCAATATACACAGAGAAAGTTAAAATTGTTCCTACAGTGAACGTCAAACAAAAATTATGCTAGAACATATTAAAATAGTATCTCAGAACCACCCAGACAAAAATAAGTCTTGTTTCAAATTACAGTAAGTGATCCACCCTCTTCAGAAAAGTAAGTTCAGAGAAACAGACTCCTGCTTATTACAATACATGGGCAGGTTCCACTGTACAGAGAACACCCATGCTAGGCAGCCTCCTGTTTCAAGAGACCCGACCAAACTGTCTAAAAATGGTTTGGGTACGATTCTTCTCCATCTTTAGTACAGCAATTAAACAGCTGATTGTCATTTAAGATGTCACTGAAGTCAGGTTTCCCTGCAACTTTCCTTAGGCAGGAAAAAGTTAAAAAAATACCCAAACTATCTCCAATTTCAGGGATCACTGTAGTGCTGTAGTCATCATGAATAGGTCGAAGTATGAACGAGAGGTTGCTAGACAACTCTCTGACACCACACTCTACAGGCCATTACCCTCCGATCCCACTGAGGGTTGCCAAAAGAAACTGCACCATCTGCTCAAGAAATTCCCTGAAGCAGCACAGGAACAAATCTTCACAGAGACACCCCTAGAGCCCCGACCAGGGGTATTCTATCTGCTACCCAAGATCCATAAAACCTGGGAATCCTGGATGCCCCATCATCTCAGGCATTGGCACCCTAACAGCAGGACTATCTGGTTATGTGGACTCTCACCTCAGGCCCTACGCTACCAGCACTCCTAGCTATCTTCGAGACACCACTGACTTCCAGAGGAAACTACAATCCATTGGTGATCTTCCAGAAAACATCATCCTAGCCACCATGGATGTAGAAGCCCTCTACACCAACATTCCACACAAAGTTGGACTACAAGCCATCAGGAACAGTATCCTCAATAATGTCACGGCAAACCTGTTGGCTGAGCTTTGTGACTTTGTCCTCACCCACAACTATTTCACATTCGGGGACGATTTATACCTCCAAGTCAGCGGCACTGGTTTTTTTTTTTTTTAATGCCTGACCTATAACAACGCTTCCTCTGCTCTTGTCCCCTAACACCTCTACTCTGCTTGCGCTACATTGATGACATCATCATCTGGACTCATGGGAAGGAGGCTCTTGAGGAATTCCACCAGGATTTCAACAATTTCCACCCCATCACCAACCTCAGCCTGGACCACCCCACACAAGAGATCCACTTCCTGGACACTACAGTGCAAATAAGTGATGGTCACAACCACCACCCTATACCAGAAACTTTCTGATCTCTATACTTACCTACATGCCTCCAGCTTTCATCCAGGCCACATCACAATGCACCTAAGATACAACCGCATTTGCTCCAATCCCTCATACAGAGACAAACACCTACAGGATCTTTATCAAGCGTTCTTAAAACTGCAATACCCACCCAGGGAAGTGAAGAAACAGATTGACAAAGCCAGGAGAGTACCCAGAAGGCACCCACTACAAGACAGGCACAACAAAGAAAGTAACAGAAAGCCACTAGCCATCACCTACAGCCCACAACTAAAACATCTCCAGCGCATCAAGGATCTACAACACATCTTGAAGGATGATCCCTCACTCTCACAGACTTTAGGAGACAGGTCAGTCCTCATTTACAGACACCCCCGCAACCTGAAGCAAATACTCACCAGCAACTACACACCACACAACAGAAACCAATCCCTGCAACAAACCGCATTGCCAACTCTGTCCGCATATCTATTCAAGGGACACCATCATAGGACCTAACCACATCAGCCACACTATCGGGGGCTCATTCACCTGCACATCTACCAATGTGATATATGCCATCATGTGCCTGCAATGCCCCTCTGCCATGTATATTGGCCAAATCGGACTGTCTACACAAAAGAATAAATGGACATAAATCTGACATCAAGAATCGTAACAGTCAAAAACCAGTAGGAGAACACTTCAATCTCCCTGAACGCTCAATAAACGTGTCAAGTGGCTATTCTTCAACAAAAATACTTCAAAAACAGACTGCAATAAGAAACTGCAGAACTGGAATTAATTTGCAAACTTGACACCATCAAATTAGCCTGAATAAAAACTGAGAGTGGCTGGGTTACTACAAAAATTTTCCCCTCTGTTGATACTCACCCCTTCTTGTCAGCAGCTACATCCACTCTAATTGATTTGGCCTTGTTAGCATTGACCCCCGCCCCGCCCCACACACACGGTAAGGCAACTCCCATCTTTTCATGTACTGTGTATTTATACCTGCCTACTGTATTTTCCACTCCATGCATCTGATGAAGTGGGTTATAGCCCACAAAAGCTTATGCCAAATAAATGTGTTAGTCTCTAAGGTGCCACAAGAACTCCTCGCTGTTTTTACTCTCTATAAAGGTTCTCTGGCATCAAATGCCAGAAGTGCTGCACATATTACTCCCTTCTATACCCTAACTTTAATGAACACAAGTGAGGGAACGTCTACGCTTCAATTAAACACCCAGGGTTGGGCTGGGTCAGCTGACTCTGGCTCACGGGGCTTGGACTATGAGACTGTAAAAGTGAGGTGCAGACATTTGGCTTGGGCTGGAGCCCAAGCTCTGGGACCCTCCCCCATCCCTTCTAGGGTTCCAGAGTTGGGCTCCAGCCAGAGCCCAATCGTCTACATCTCAGTTTTACAGCCCCGCAATCCGAACCCTGCAAACCCAAGTCAGCTGATACGGGCCCGCCGTGGGTGTTCAACTGCAGTGCAGACATAACCTGGCCTAAGGGACACCTACCTAGGAACTGCAGGGAGCTATGCTGTTGATTTAGAAGATGGGTCTCTTTAGCCAGCACAAAATTACATCAGGGCACTGTACTGCTAGAGATGTCATTTGTACAGGATATAAAATCCCCCAGATAATATCACTTGTGTTCACTGAAGTATCCCATGGAATCAGATGAGTGTTAATATCTGTATCCTTGTCAGGTTCCAAACTGGGTAAGTCCATTCTGTCTAGCTACATCTCCCCCACAGTCTGAGCTGAGCAGGCTTCCTTGCCCCAAACTACTGGCTAGTACTATTAAACTGCTATTACTTTTCACTCCAGAAGCGGCCATATTTCCACATGTGGGAAAGGATTCCTGGATATTGGCAGCCTTGTACAGCAGAACTTATAGATGGTCTTAGATACCAGCATAACAAGGGGCTCAAGCATAAATTTCAGCTGGAGCGCTGAGCTGAATCCTGCAGAGCCAGCCAGCCTTGAGGAAGCTGACTCTCACTGACTTGAAACCAGGCTATGCCCCCAAAATGTAAGGGTCAGGAAGTTCTGCAGACCTATTGTCACACCACTAGAGGTGGTGGGACAGTGGTGCTTGTTGTGCCTGGAAAAATGGACAGTGCTGGGGCCAGGCCATAAGATTTTTATATAGACACCATATTTTTTAGAGTGAGGGCAATAGTGATGATATTCATTGTTATTAAAGTAGTACCTAGAGGCTTCACCTGAGAACAGAGCCTGATTGTGCTAGGCACTCCACGTATACATAGAGTAAGAGACAGTTTCTAGCCCCAACAGCTTACAGTCTAAGTAGACAAGGCAGAGGAAAGGTAGGAGCAAGGAAGTGCTATTGTCCTTATTTACAGATAGGGAATGCAGGCAGAGAGAGTAAGTGACTTCTCCAAGGGGACATGCAGTCTGGGGCAGAACAAGGACCTGAACCCAGAGCTGCCAAGTCCTAACCCAGTGGGTGAATCATGCTTCCCATGTGATCAGTGGAATCAATCATGTACATCTGACGCTCTCACCAGCACTCTGCTCATTCACCCATCCTCCCCCTCCCCCGGGCTCCAAACTTCTGAGCAGCATCAAGCAGCTGCACTGGTTAAGCCATCAGCCATAGTCTTTCCCCACACGTCTTTCATTTCCTCTCACACACCTCCTCCCAAATTAAGTAATTCAGAAGTGCAGGTGAGGAAATATTTAGTCAAAGATCTTACATCTATCACTGGTTCACACAACTGGCAGGGTCACCTTCAGCATCCCCCCACCCTTCAGCATTTTCCACTCCCCCCATTTCAGTATTCTCTCCCCCCCTTCAGTTTCAATGCATTTTCCAGGATATCTTTCAATCTTCCTTCATTTCACCTCCCACCCCCTTCTCCCAAATCCCTACTCCCTTTCCTGACTCCAAGAATAAACTCCCTGTGGATGGATTCTCCACTGCCCCTCAGACCAGGCTTCCTCCTACCCTTCTGGAGCACCCTCAGCTCTTCATCCCAGGGGAAGGCAGCACCAGGGTCTCTGCCCCAGGGGCGGCTCTAGGAATTTGGCCGCACCAAGCAGCAGGGGGCGCGCTGCCGGTCGCCGGTCCCGTGGCTCCGGGGGACCTCTTGCAGACGTGCCTGCGGCTCCGGTGGACCGAGCCGCGGGACCAGCGAACCCTCCGCAGTCATGCCTGCGGGAGGTCCGCCGGAGCCGCCTGCCGCCCTGCCGGCAAAACGCCGCCCCAAGCACGCGCTTGGCGCGCTGGGGTCTGGAGCCGGCCCTGCTCTGCCCTTATAGGGTTTAACACTCCGCTGCTCAGCCCAGTGAATACTCTGACCCATCTACTCCACCATCGTGTGGTTTTCTAGAGACTCCTGTGCTGTCTCAGAGTAGACAGCAGGGGGCATTGGGGAGCTGCTGCAGGGATAGTAGTACAATACCACAGAACTGCTTCTCTACACTATTTGATTTTGAAGTTACAAGCTCCTCCCACACGTGTTTACATACATGAGTGCACAGACAGTGCACAAACTGTCAGCTACACTGTCACTACTTGCTCAGAGCAAACCTTGCCATCACTATATCCTGCATCAGGTCACCGATGCATCACAGTGCCAATGCACGTGCAAAGCTCTGGAGTTGCTACTGCACAGTTAGAAGGTATTCTCCCTGCAGAATACTGCAAAGAACCAGGCAGCACTCAATGCAATGCACACTGTCCCTTAAACACCTGTTTCCAGCTATTTCAGTTTCATGCAACAGGAGTTTTCTGTTTGCTGCATTCCAGTTTATAAATCTTAAGGCTTTTCATGTTTAAAAAACAAAGAATATTTTCATGCCATAACAGCGCCATTATATTTTACCAAATCCATGACGCATACAAACTCCATTAGAAAATGTACATTTCCATGGCCAACTTTTCTTTTCACAAAGCATCTCCCCAGCTGTGGATTGTTACTTCCAGGAATCCCACTACAAGGATTTCTGCTGGGAAGAAAGGCTATGTACCCACAATGCACTGTATCACAGTTGCTGGAGGCAGCACCATGGGATGATATTTTACTTCACCCTTCTGAAAAACCACATCAGTCCAGTGCTCAGGTTGCCGATCCCATAAATTACATCATACACATGAACAAAGACCTGAGCTTGCCAAGACAACTGGTATCAGGGGCATGCACAGGGGTGGGGAGGGGGAAGCAGCAACACGACACCCCCCCCCCCCAATAATCACTGGGGGCACCGAACTCCTCCGGCCTTGGGGCTGTGGGAGGGAAGAGCAAGCTTCTGCCAGGGCCGAGGTGGGAGGCATAGAACATGCCCCCACACAAGGCAAAGTAAAAATTCTGCGCATACAGGTACGGACGCACAGCACCCACCACTGTTTGCAACTCTCTCTAGCACAGGCAAATCTCTAAAATTCAGCAACAGCCTAAGCCATTCTCACAGAAGACTAGAAACCAGAATGAGTGGGGGAGGGGGGGAAAAAAGCCACACAGTATCGCAGAACAAATCCTTTGGCTGTGGGCCTACCATTTCAGATAACAGAAGGGGCTGAGTAAGCACCCTCCCGATAATCAAGGCTCCACTGTACATCAGTTTGTTAAGCGCTTTATCAATGTAATATCACTGTCATCATTAAAAATAAAGCATTGTACTTATTGCTTTGAAGGACTTTCCTGTAGCCTGGGAAGCTCAACTCTTGCCTCGTTCCCCACCCTCTCCATACACAGCGCCACACAAGCTTTTTTTTTTTTTTGGGGACTAAAAGAAGTGAGGTAAATGAACCATGCAATAAAAATTGTTGAAATTGGCTCAGTCTCCTCCTGATAAGATCACAGAGTTGGGAAAGAGCTACAGCTCCATTGATGAGTAAGCTGATCAAGATTCACTGTCAAATGCATTCGCTCAAGGGAAGAAGGGGAAAAAAAAAAAAAACCAACCACCCAACAAGGTTTAAATAGGAGACGTAGCAACCCAGTGTGCTTGCTACAAAGGCAACCCTTTGTGGATCTGTCTCATGTAAAACCTTAGGGTATGTGGCAGCTGGGAGCGAGCCTCCCCGTCAGGGCAGACAGACTCAAGCTGGTGCGCTGCAAATAGCTGCACGGACATTGCACGGGGTCTGAGCTCGGGGTGGCGAGCCCAAGACGCTGCTAGAGCCGCAATCTCCCCCCTGCCATTTTTAGAGTGCTAGCTTGAGCCCCGTAGCGCGAGTGGCTCCCCAGGCTGGGAGCCTCACCCTGGGTGCACTGTACAGATGTCAGTGCTTAGCACTCTAGCTACCACCACACTCAGGCCCACCGGTTCCCTGCTTGCTTCAGTCTAAAAAACTTCCATTCAAAATATCAGTTTTACTTGTTTTTGTAAGTTTCCAACAATCAGGACTCATGCTCAAAGGCCTGATAGACCCCCAAATTAGTGTTGTCTAACTTACAGCTCAAGCTACTTGTGTGTGTGGATTTAATGCCAAACTGACACCCCTGGAAGCTGCCAGTCTCCATTTAGCCACAGAACAAGGGGCACAAGCCTCCCCACACAACTCCTCCAACATGGCACCCCTACCCCACTGCCACTCCGCCAGGTGGGCTTGAGGAGTGAGAAAAGGTACTTCACACTCTCCACATTCAATCCCTGGGCTAACTGCCAGTAAAGATGCCAATTATCTCAGTGGTAATTTTGAGGTGAACACCCATCCACTAGAGAAACAGGCCAAGACCACCTGCTTCTTTCACACAGGACATCACAGACCAATGGGACAGAAATGACTTTAGTGTCTACTACCCTGCACTGGACTTGAACCAGTGATTTAGAGGAGAATTGTTCCCCTCTGCCACCCAACCCTTCAAAGTTATTTCCAGACATTCAGGTCTCAATCCCACTTTCATAAAGCCGGGATGCACATCGCTGTCCCAGAAAATACTGTCCCCTCTCCCTGGTCAAGCAGGTGTGCAGCAGATTTCACAGGATCTGTAATGAAGTTCACTTACGTATCCAAGATCAACACTGTACCTTTAGTTCATATCCTTGTCTACTCTCCTGCTTGTGCATTTACCAGCCACAGCTGTCTCAAGAACTAAACTAGCCTCTTCAGAACAGTGAAACAGACTGTCTCAATTTCCCAGTCTCTAAATAGTTCTTACCTACTTCTCTTGGTTATTGATGCTCAGTTAATTCATGTTTGTAAAGGACTTTGAGTTCCTTGGACGGAAGTACTATTAATCTAATCTGTAGCAGTGAGAAAACATGTAGCTCTTTACTCTTGGATCCTGTACTGATGGCAGCTATTATTCTATCCAGTTTCCTGAACCGTCCAGCACTTCCATGCCTCAAAACCCATTCAAACCTTTCAGTACCTTTGCACGGGAAAGGCACCCTGCTGACCAATTCCAAGGTAAAATGGAAAACCATCCCTTGTGGCATGAACAAAGCCAGGACACTAGGTTCTACGTTCAAGGAATTTTAAAGACTGGCATCTGATATCAGACTCTTGAACTGTCATCCAGTGCATCTCTGAGACTGACAGACTGTGCTGGGCACTGGCCTTGACTTCTACATGTGCTGTAAAGCACTGACATGTAGAGCTTCAGACAGACAACCCTGAAATGCTCTTCAGTGAGGAGTTCTGCCATTCTCCCATTCGTACTATTTCCAGGTGCAGCACTTTGGAGTCCTTCTGGATGACAGATGCTCTATACATTCTCAGTCATCTTCACTTTGTTGGCTACTAACTTCAAACATGATGTGCGAGGTATGATCAGCTGGTCTCAAACAGGAAGGAAAACTCTCTAAACTGGAGACTAAGCCCTATACCACCAGCATAGGGATGAGCCTTGGTGAATTACACAATTGACCAGCAAGAGTCAGTAAAATTACAGAAAACCCTCTAACACCCCTACATCAGATCAACAGTGGTATAATCCGATCGAAACTAGACCCTTTTTTGCTGTCTTTAGATAGGTTTTTTAGAACTTTGAAGATGCACAACTCCTCCGCAAATTTACGTGGGTTATGGCTTCAAACAGCAACAGCGGCAATTAGCTCAACACCAGCTGGGAAAGTTGCTGACACAGTACATCTACCACCTAACACAGTGGCCCAAAACACTGGGTGAGGATCAGATGGTGGCTCAAATGAGTTCACCTAGAGGCCACTCAGGTTAAAATGGATCATTGCATGCTAGGATCTGTAGCCTCAGTGTCTATATCTGTATATAAATAAGGGCAGCTGCAATCTATTCTGTTTAATGCAATTTAGGTGCAGTGGTCTAGGTTCCTGGCAAATTCCCAAATTGGCCCCTCTTTTGGAGCATCCCAAAAAGTTACTGGCAACTATCACAGCACCACATATTGGTGCTCAACTACACATAATCATATCTCCAGCACCTCTGCAGCACTGTTTAGGAAGAAGTTTGGTGCCTCCATGTGTCAGTATTTGTCCAGCAGGACAGATTTCCCTGCTAAGAAACTTAAAGTCACTGCAAAGCTTTTAATATTTGCTCATGCAAGCCCTCTTAGCCAGCAAGATTTTGCCTATTTCTTAATACAAGACTGTAAACAAACTCATTACATGCTAATCATCAGGTCACACACACCCCTCTCTTTCCCCATATGCTGGAAGAGCAGGAAACATAAGATGGGTCACATACCTTTGCTTCGTCATTAATGTCCCAAGTGAAGGATATGGCATTGTACGCAAGCTCTTCAATGTTACTGATTGTATTGAAGCTCTCCTTATAGTCGGCTGTCGGGAGGGAGAGGAGAACATCTTAATCATACAAAGCAGACAAACTGAATAGCAACTGCAGCTCTTCCACAGTACCCTAAGGGTTAATGGCTCTGAAAGGATTTCAGAGGCGGATCCTTACTAAAGGTTGAAAGCAGTTTTTTGTTTTTGTTTTTTTTTTTAAATAAAGGAGAAGAATTAAAACAAAAACTAAAGTGGGAAAGGCAGCAACGCCAAGCATGGCATGTATCTGTGCCATACCCTATAGTTACATATGAAAAATGTCACACTGCATGACAAGAGTATAAACTCTCAGTAAAGCTCCTTCAATAATAAAGATTTGCATGCACGTCAGCTTTAAGTGCCAAGTGCTTAATCCCTGCCTTTATTCACAAAAGGAAAGGGCTGGGAGCACAACCCAGCTTTCAACCAAGGAAATCTGGAAGCCAGCCAGTCACAGCCTTGTCTGTAGGCAAGTGGAAATTTGCAATATTTTCTTTTTAACTGAACCGAGGACTCACTGCAAGAGCAGCAGCAGGAAGGAGACCGAGGCGCGCTGAAGTATTTCAGCAGAGAGTTTGTCCCCAATAAAAAAACACTGACTGTTTAGAAAGCTTGCAAAGCCCAGAGAGTGCAGTTTGACTATACACTAGTCAAGATCTTTAAATGCAGCTAGTGATTTGGGGGCACCACCATTTTCGGATGCTCCAAATTGAGAAATCTGAAAAGGGCCAGTCTTTCAGATGGAGTGGGGAGCACTTGGCATTTTCTGAAAATCTGGCCTCTTCAAGGCATCTAACATTAGCGCGCGGAAACACCCCCACCCCCAAATTGAGGCTGCCAAAATTCCTAGTCCCCTCTGAAAATACCTTGGCCAAGAACATCCCTTTGGTTTTGCCACAAAGCTAAGGACAGTGCTCAGCCTGGTCTGAAGGTTCCCTTTAAAAATGAAGGACCAATAGAAGGTCAAACCCTGCCAAGGAAGTCAGGCTTGGCGTTTGATACCAGTAATTAGAGCGTTTCTTACCAATGTCAATGCATCTTTGTTTGGCTGTATGCTGCCTTGAGTGCCAGTACTTCCAGTGCCTGATCTGATCTTCTCTTGTTTTGTCTTCGGCAAACACGACCAAGATGACGCTCTTCGTGAAGAGGAAGGGGGTAGGGAGAGAAGAAAAAAAAAAAAAACTTTAAATGCCACAGAGAAAATTTGTTTTGGAAGCTTTTACTTGGTATCTGGTTTTCTGCATTTGGTGTGCAAAACTTAGGAAAAGTCAAGTTACACCTGGCAAAGCAGAATCCTCTTTAGAATGGGAACAAACATGCTAACGTTCTTCAGGGCCATAAAAGAACAAGGCAGTCAGAAGTTGCCCACATAAGGAGAGTTGGATGCTCTCTTTCCAGGTGTCCATGTCTCATAGACCCATCACCACTACTGACTTGCTTGCTTGGCAGACTCAAACACACCAGTGACCGAATAGGCCTGGAGACCAATTTAACCTCTTCTGCTCTTCACTGGCATGGCAGAAGGGGAAAGCTGGACCTGCTTCTGTGGGCTTCAGTCTAGACTGTTGTGTGACTACGGGACTTCAAGGCAGTCAGCCCAGCACCTCCAATAAGCAATAAATACCCACAACACTTCTCCCGAGAATTTGTAAGAATTGCCACTCACTCTGACTTTGCTGATTGGGTGGTGGACTCCTTCACTGCTGCTGACTTCTTTAAGAGTGATCGGATAAAACTGACCCTTGTTTAGGTAGGTCATTGTGCTGTCCCCTGGCTTCTGACGAAGTGACTTGGAAGCTTCTAAGGTGTATTCAAAGTTATTCCTAGGAGACAAAAAGGACATTGATAGCTTCCTGGCAAACTCTTTAGCAAAGTGTTTTACATTTAATCTGGAGAAGTTCCAGACTTATTAGTTGAGACACTAAAACCCTCAATAGGGAAGAGAGGGGGAAGCAAGACTAGCTCTTTGTTGATAATCAATCCTCTTCATGAGAAAACATTTAGAAAAGCTCTTTGCAGAGAAAATCAACATGTAGGATTGGATGCTGCCTATTCAGGCTTACTGCAATATGTTTCATTTATGTAACAGAAGAGTTTCTATCAATGACCAAAATGCTGTTAAGAGTCATTCAAAGGCTGCTAGGTCCCTTCCTCCCCCACCAACGTTTCATTCTCAATTAAAAACAAACCAACTCCACATCACCCATTCCCTATCGTAGGTCTCCATACACAAAATCCACACACAGCAAACCTCCAATGCCTGCTGTAGATTCTCAATGTGGAGAGAGCAGACAAGCATCTCTGGGCATCTATCAGGGTGAGGTGCTTGGGAGCCAGCTGCAGGAGGGTTCTGCAGTAATTATTATTCTCTTAAATGACTAGATGATCACACCATACCAAGTTGGTTAGAAATCAACGCAAGACTCCCAGATGGCAGTACAGTGCCATTATCAACCCAACAAAGACATTTTTCCTAAATATTGCAGACATGACTTTCCAGGTTGTTAAGCACTCAGCGCCAGCTAAAACCAGGTGTGCTCAGCACCTCTGAGAATCATGCCTAAAGAAAGGCAACCCAAAAGAGAATTCATAAGTAAGCTGCATCCATTAGTCATGAACAAACTGGCTATAAGAGATCAGGCGGCTGCAAGACAACAAAAAGCTTGAAGTATTACCCAGCAATGCTGTCAAAAACGTAGTCCTCTGAACTCATGCTGGCCATCCGCAGATTTAGTTCAGCAGGAAAGAAAACCTGAAAAATACAGATAATTAATTCAGCAGCAACAGAAAAAAAAAAACTCAACAGCTGCCAGGTTACAACCCTGCTTCAGCTGGCTTGAATATCTGATAACTAGGGATTGTGGCTAGCATATAGAGTATGCTGTTTATGGGCCCCAGTCAAATAATGCTTTATATGCCAATTAAGCACAAGATCTAGCAAGCCCACGCTGGGCCAGCTTTTAAAAATCAAGCCTTCCTGAAGCTTGCTAACTACTGGATGTTATGGACATCCCTTTAAGTTCCAAGTCCATATTAGTGAAGTGATGGTGAACCCTGTAGATTTCAAAAGATGCAACAGAACAAAATTAAAAACCAAGTCTGATTTTTGTATGAGCTCAGCTCCCATTCAGGCACCTAAATAAACTGGCCAGATTTTCACAAGCATCCAGCAGCTCCCCATTGAGGACAATGGACACTGAGCACATGTGAAAATCTGACCAGTTTATTTAGGTGCTTAAATGGGAGCTTCAGGTGCAGAGCTCTTGTAAACTTGGCCCACTATTTATTTCACTGTTGCTGCTGACATTATTTCCACAAGCTATTTAGCCAAAGCTTCTGTCATTTGTAAGATTAGCCATTTGCTTTTGATAATGATTTTTTGTTTTATAGATTTAATTTACTAAATTATACCTATGAACCTTTCTGGGAAAGTCTTCTATTTCTAATCCACTGGACTGAGATTTCAGGTTTACATAACTATTAGAGATGCAACGCGATACTCATGCACTGATTGGGTTGCGCAAACACACACACGGTGAGTGATCCCTGTACCTCTTGCACTCCTTCTTTGAAGGTCTCTGAGAAGGTGGAGTCTGGCGTGCGCCTCTGGGAGTTCTGAGGCTGAGCACTGGAACTAAACTGATCAGGGTTGAGATTCCTGTCGAAAACCACCACTCGTTCGGGGGGCTCAGGGTGGTAGACAGTGGGAGGGATACCCACAGTGAAGCCATGAGGCTGTGTTTCTGTTTTAATTGAATGCGTGGGCATTGTTGCAATGGAAACAGTGACAGTGGTGTCGGGGGTCGTCAGATGGCCTCTCTTGTCCATGGCCATTTGGGTAGCGTGCGGAAGAACAATATTGAAAGGCACATTTTTCAGAACCTGCACTCTGTTTTCTCCAGTAGAGATGAGCGATTGTTCCGTTGGGATGCTGTTTCTTTGAGAGAAAAAAAAAAAAAAGAGTTCAAAACAAAACAGCAGAACCAGAAACATTTATTGGGCTTTTGGCTAAGGAGAAACAGAATACCAGCTCCCTCTATTGGTGATGATTAACTATATCTAGGGGTAAGGCCCCTAGAATTTATAAAAATCTTACCCATTTCTGACTCCTAGAACCCTAATTTTGAGCTAGAATACTATACTTGACCTTAAAGCATTAACAGCCCATAAACTTAGTCACCCAAAACACAATACACTAAGGGCCCCGCTGACAGGGTATCAAGCACTGAGGGACTCATTTGATTGGCTTATATATAAGTTTACATACTATACTACCACACTGGTTTCTGTCTTCCTCAACAGACTGAATCAGCTTGTTATCAGAGCTGGAGCAATTTACGCTTGTCTTGGTCAGCTCTCTCTTCAGCTTAGTGTTATAGGAAGAGGGCAGCAAGGAGTGTGACAAGGTTAATTTATTTTCATGATATTTTATAATCCCATGGTTTGTTGGTGGGTTCCGCCCCCGCCCCGAATAAAAGAAAAAAGACTGCAAAATTTATCCAAGTGAAACTAATGCATCAGAACCACAGGTTAACAAACCATAAATACATTGCAGTGTTTTATGGCACCCCACTCAAATTAATCCTGATTACATATTCCAGATACATCCAGTCCTGTAGCACCTAGTCACTGATGGGGTTTATGTAAGCACCTGATCGTGGGTAGTTGGAAGATCAGGACCTGCCCATTAAGACTCAATCATGAGCCACCTTGTGTAAACCCTGGGGAGTAAATGCTTATCAGCCACCTCCTTACACCCCTGAAAGGGATATTGGCACTTGTTCACACATGGGGGAAGAGAGCAGTTCCACTGCATTGCTATTCCCTCTCTTGCCAGGAGGTGGTGGGTGGGCAGGGATGAGAAGTGGATGGAGCCTTGACTTTGAGTCAAAATTCAAACCCTAGTTGGTCCTGGGGCAACTCAAGTACCTGCTGTCCCTGACTCCGAAGCCTGTGGTAACTCCACCATCTAACCCTTGGGTTGTTACAAGAGTTGCTGTGCCTTGATGGTGCAGAAGAAAGGATTGCAATCTCCATTACAAATGCAGGAGAGCTGCTGCAGCTATGGCAGCAAACTTCATTTAAGCAGCCTTAACAATATATCAGGATGTCAGTTAAAGCAAAAGTGCAACAATAGAATCCAGTACCTTTTGCCATGATCTTGGTCAGGGTGATCTACATCTGGTTTTGCTGTTGAAGTCCTTCTTTCTCTGGGAACCTGGAGGTGTAAGACATGTGAGAGTTAAACTGTTCTTATCCAAACAAGGTTGGCCCATTCTTTTTTCCCCACAGTTTGGAAAGCTAAGTATCACTCTGTTATGGATCAATTATTTAAAGTACAGTTAACACCTGTAAAGTTCTTTACAATGCCAAAACATATCACCACCACTGTTGTTTTGGGAAGTCAAGTCCAGGAGCGGCTCCAGGCCCCAGCACGCCAAGCACGTGCTTGGGGCAGCACGCCGCGGGGGGCGCTCTGCCGGTCGCCGGGAGGGCGGCAGGCGGCTCCAGTGGACCAAAGCCGCGGGACCAGCGGACCCGCCGCAGGCACGCCTGCGGGAGGTCCACCGGAGCCGCCTGCCGCCCTCCCGGCGACCGGCAGAGCGCCCCCCGCGGCATGCCGCCGTGCTTGGGGCGGCAAAATGTCTAGAGCCACCCCCGGTCAAGTCTATTCCATACGCTGCTAAAAGAATCCCAGATTAATACAATGGAGTGGTACTTTGGAATTTAAATTCTTGCATAGAAAAAACAAGACAAACTGCTTAAACCTTAGGACAGGGTTAGCAGTTTCCAACCTGTCTGGAAAGATCACCATCTCTGATCAAGTGTCAGCACTAGAATAATGGAATTGGAGGGAAAATAAAGAGTTGTCAATAGTAGCTCTGATAAAGAAAACTAACAGGCTTCAATTTGTCTGGTGATTTTATTACTTAGGAAAGATCAGCTCAACAGCTCTGGAGAGTGACATCCTTGGTCTACAGGGGCTGTCTAGACCAGTTTCTCATTGCCCATTCACACCTTTGCCTCTGTGGACACTTTTGGTCAGATTTTTTTGGGACTAATCTTGGACTTTCTCTGGGAACTAGAATGAGACCACTAAGTTTAATAATTACAATACTCGGCCTTTATAGAGTCTTTTATATTCACAAAGCAGTATGCAAACAGTAGCTAATTATCACTGTGCCCCTGTAAGGTAGATGATATCCTCATTCTATACATGGGAAAGCAGAGAGAGAAAGGCTGATGGCCTGCTCTTCAGTGGATCTGAGCTCCCACAAACACTCACTGACTTCAATTGGAGTTAACACATTTGAAAATTAGGCCCTGAACAATTTGTTCAAGGCCATAGAACAAATCAACAGCAGAACTTGGATGAGTTCCTAACACCCCAGTCCCATATTCTGTCCAGTCACACTTTATATTAAAGATATATAGATAAGTTATGAAGGATTAAACATGATTAATAGATACTGTCTGCTGATGTGCTTATAGCCAACTATAAACCATGGTTATAAGCAACCTATTGACCTTTAGGACTCTAAAAATGTATTAAAAATATTTATTACTCATGTATTAACCCTTTATGTTAAGGGTATATTTATAAATAGTTTATAAAAGGTGATTTTCTATTGACTAGACTATGATGCTTCTTATGTAAGTCACTGACCAGCTCTCAGTAATGGCTTTTGTCATCTATTGACTTGGGCTAGATATGAACCAGCAACCTGGACAAAGAAAAATGCTCCATATTCCACTATTACCCATCATCTGAGCTATCTAGTTTTCCACTTTACAACAACATTTTACTATTTTAAGATGAAGGCTACTTACAGTCCTAACTGCAAAACCCCAACCAGTATTTTATAAAGCTGTGGGGGAGATATGATGTACATTAGAAGATCTCGGTTTAATCCCTAAAGTCAGGATACTGGTGAACAGGATATTTGCATTCAGTCTCAGACTTTAAGGTCAGAAGGGACCATCACGATCATCTAGTCTGACCTCCTGCACATTGCAGGCCACAGAACCTCACCCACACACTCTGGTAATAGACATGCCATGGAGTAGTGTAAGGATACTCACTTTATACTATGGTAACACCCTGTTAAAGGGAGATCAGATTATACAAGAATATAGTAATCTGTAAACAAAAGCTCACTTTTGTAATTATTATTTTGTCTCTGATAGTTACATGGCAAGGATTTGTAAGCTTGTTAAGACTTCCTAAATATATTGTTAAAAAAATACAAATGCAGATCTCTTGTTTATTATTTGGCCATTAAATTTTAACTTATCCTGAGGTTCCAGGCTACTCTGATAAAACACAAAAGCTACAAGACACTGATAGTACATACCATTTAAACAAACAAGAATATATGCATACATTAGAATGAATTAACTCCAGACCTTCCAGCACTGAAACATGCTGCGTAAGCATGATCAGATACCGCACCTTTACCTGACAAATACAAGCTATTTAAATTATATTGGAAACGCCTAATTTTTTGTAATAGTAATTATAGGCTGATGACAGAAAACCCTAGTAGAAACAGTACTTTTCTAAATAGCTTCCAATTAAAACCTTTAAAATCCAGTGGCTT
The DNA here is from genome assembly GCF_020497125.1 of Mauremys mutica. Lineage (NCBI taxonomy): Eukaryota > Metazoa > Chordata > Testudines > Geoemydidae > Mauremys > Mauremys mutica. The sequence goes on from NC_059074.1 coordinate 32,511,491, forward strand.
TTAAGTAGCATAGAGAATGTAAGAGAGCATCAGAAGAATGTAGGTCAAGATTTTCTGGAGTTACTAGGGATTCTAGAAACTTCCATTTTTGGGTGCCTAATTTAAGACATATTAAAGGGGACCAATTTTCAGAGGGCATGTGCTCAGCACTTACTGAAAATGAATCCCTTTCAAGGTGTCTCAAGTTGAGCACCCAAAAATAACTTTTGGAACTGTCAAGCCACACTGTCAGAGTTAATATCAGAGGGGTAGCCTCGTGCCTGCATATTTATACCTGCCTCTGGAAATTTCCACCACATGGGTCTGACGAAGTGAGTATTCACCCACGAAAGCTCATGCTCCAATATGTCTGTTAGTCTATAAGGTGCCACAGGACTCTGTCACTTTTGTCAGAGTTAGGCTAGTCTTGGCTCAGAGGAAAACAAATTACAAATTTTCTACAAAAACCTTTACAGGTGGCAGCCCCACCAGGCTTTAATTTTCTGCTCCAGACCTTGGAAGCTCCCACCTTCTCCTTTAACTTAGTCTCAGAAAATGACAGATGTATAAAATGTTGGAAGGATTCTTTTTTCGTACGGAAGCTTGCCCTCCCCAAACCTTTCCTACAGTTTATAGATGGCATGAGTAGGGAAGGAAACCCTGAATAAAATACCAATGCACAGCAAATTCTTTGTGCTTCACTAAAAGCTCTTCACTACAGCCTCTGCCAAATTTCTCTTCACAGTTTTTTCATATTTAAAAATGGGTTTAGCAGATTAAAATCCTCTGACAAGAAGGCTTTTTCAGTGGCATAACAAACAAGCACAGAGAGGTATGGCTTTTTAAGGCAGAAAACAAGCTTTCCTACAAGTGTCAGTTATAACTACCTTTACACCAATTATTTTGTCACATGCATTAAGGACTAAACTGAGTTTTGCATTAGAGATTACAAAATACTTCTATATACACATACCATGCAGTTTCATGCAATTATACTGCTTGAAAAATTGGTTAAACTCTTAATAATAGGCATGTACTTTGTACATAAAAAGTGTAGTAGTTCTAAAGGCTGGAAAATATATTTGTGATTGTCAATAATTAACAATGTTCGTTTGGTGTCTGGAAGAGCACTGAGAAGACCATCCATGCTCTGATCCTGCAAACAGATCAGTGAAAGTAAATGGGATTCAGGAACCTGCGTGTATTAGGCTCTTTAGAAAATCTCATTAATAAATAATAATATGAATATTGTGGTAGTGTCCATGAGGCCCAGTTGAGGTCCAGGGTATCATTGTGCTAGGCACTATACAAACGGAACACAAAAAGACAGTCCCTTGCCCCACATTTTTATATTCATATACACACTCTCCAGCATTTCAGCTAGTAACTATTAAAAACTGCATCCTGAAAAACATGAGTCAGTATGCTGCACAAGTACCCTGACCTATTACAAAAAAAGATTCCAGAACAACTGGTTTCCATTTAGCTTAAAAGAAATCTATTGTCAGAAAATCAAAGTGGTTTTACATTATAATAATAAAAAAAAAAAGTTAGAACCACCAACTCAGAGTCCTCATTGCATAGTAGCTATTAATAATGTAAACAGCTACATTACATTCCCTAGCAAATTACTGTTTCAGGTGCACTTGCAGGCAAAACAAGTGCACCTTTGGCTGTTAGGTGTTACTGGTGCCAACCTACCTTGTAATAGTCATACAGCAATCCCAGGGCAGCTGCACTGTCTTCGTCGCCATTGATGCTCATCATGGCTTTGGTGGCTGCTGTAAGGGGATTTTCAAGGAAGGACTTCCAGGCTTCATCTTCACTGGTGTATGGACGCCTCTGGGAGTAGAGAGTGTCATTCTGAAGAACCAACACGGGCCTTTTGCTTTGGTCATAAAAATATGAATCTTTGTTACAATGCATCCAAGAAGCATATAATAAGCATATTTCACAAACTTTGTAACACTTAAGAATTAGTGGTCAGGTTTTTACTATGTTAATATTATGACTTAATGTGACACATTGGTTAGTCAACAGAAGGACACGGGATACAATTCTGATCTCACGTATGTCAGTAGAAATCAGGAGTAACCTCACTGAACTCAATGGAATTACATCAGTGAGATCACAAAACTATTGAAGATGATAGCTGGCCTGCTAACAAATATGTGGAATCCAAAATAGGCTAATAAATTCACAACACTTTTAATATTTTAAGACCCACGGTACTATTAGCATATTACTAAACAAAAAGATATTGTACAGCAGTAACTTGCTACTAATTCATTCAAGCTCTCTCTATGCACCAGAGAGAGAATGGTTTCATGCTTTGTCATGCAAGACCAGAGAGAGTTTGCATTAACAAATACCACGGTCATGTTATAAAACAGAGTTAACTCTACTTTCCTATGTCTGACAATTCCCTCAAGACAACGTATTTAATTCTTGGGGTATATTTGAAAGTTGTTAAAAGCTGCTGATTACCTGAATACTATACATGGAATGTAGCCAAAGGAGACCATAAATCAACAAGGCAGTGCAATTTTCTAGCAATAGAAGCCAAGCTGTGTATTGTATGTTTACCTTTGAGATAATCTGTGACAATGTCTTGAGAGAGAATCCCAGTGGGCTACCAGGAAAGAAAAACCACACACAATTCCACCTCTGCCCTCCCCTCCCCCCACCAAAAAAAGTGTGGGTATTACACCTCCATGAAAAATAATTAGATTTGTTCAAAACATTTTGTTCTTATTGTGAAGGAGAAAACTCCAAGCACTCACACGTGTGGAAGCGGGGAGAGATGGTGTTTGCAGCAAAACACAATTTTACCAGCCTAAACAAGTTAACATTTTCAATTCAGTTTTTAAAATATATGCTTCATCCACATTGGCCAGGCAGACGATGTTTAAACCATGTTAGCTTGAACTGTTTTAAAACCAGTTCAAACAGTTCCCCCATGCTTATTCCCACCCCCAGTGTGAACAGAAGCCTAGTTGATGTTTACTACAGGTTCTTTGTTTTTCAAAAGTCAAAACAAGAGACAGATATCAATTCTTAACCAAAAAAAACAACCCACCATCACACAACCAACATCCCTAAGAAATAGAAACATCTTTTTTGTTGAACTTACTCCCAGGACTATTCAAAGATTGTAACATATTAGAATATTGAAGGAATAAAACACTATAGTCAACTTAATAAATATCCTGCATTTATAACTCCTTTCACCTAGTAATTTTCCTAAGTGTTTTGCAAACTATGGATTTGAATCTGTAAACCCTTACTCACCCAAACGGGCTCAATGACATCCTGGGGACCACTTGCATGATTTAAGGACAACTCATGTGAGTAAGGGTTTGCAGTTTCTGGATGAAGGGGGATTTATACATACACAGAGTGGATGTGTGTCAATCTGTAAAATGAGCCACCTTTGGTGTAGAGTGTAGCAAATTGGCACAGCAAACTGCACAACAATGGGATGAGTTTGAATTTTCTCCAAGGGCACAGGGCAAACACCTACTATTTTAGAAATTACAAGGAATTTTTAGATGGCCATACAGAATGGACAGGCCCTCAGATTAAGGTCATATCAAAGACTGAACCACCTGTAGTAGCCTGCATGGAACTCATTTTATCTACCTTCTTAGAGTTGAAGGGCTGAGTCAACCTCGCTTGGATTTAAACTTGATGTTCAGACCATAAAACCATTCTCTTTCAGCAATGTGAGAAGATTCATATAGAAGAAAAAAATTAATCTAAATGGAAAACCATTCAGAATTGAACAAGCACTAAACTGAAATCCAGTAAACTCAGAAACTACGTGTGTTGGGTTTTTTTTGGTAAGACTCGTCTCTTGTTGCAACACCCAAATAAAATACACAATTGCCCTAAAGGTAACCTACCTCCTCTAAAAGGAGTGTAGAGAGAATTATCTTTAGAATTATCAACAAAGTGTAGGGTTTGGCAGTAACTCAATCCCTTAACAGGATTACAGGTTCTTTTAAGAAAATGAGAACATATTTATAAAAAGACAGTCAAACGTGTGTTTTTCTGACGATAGACCTGTGATGAGTTTTAGATTTCGATATGTATATTGGCCGTGATCTGTGCATAAAGTACTGGATGCTATTAGCAAGTTTTGGAAATAAGTCTTCTATTGTGCATTTAAATACTTGAAAAAAAGTTGATTTGTTTTCTGCTTTACCAAACTGTAAATTGGTAGGAAAACCTTACAGGAATGTGTGTTCTCTGCACTGTAGTGATATTGTGCCAGTACTGATCTCATGTCACTTATTCCTGCAATATTTTCCTACTTTTTGTGCGTGTGCGCGCGCACAATTTGTTCATGCAGTAGAACCTGTTCTTTCTGACTTTGCTAATCTGCAAACCCAATAATTCTCGCTTAAAAGAAAAAAAATCCCATTGTCTCAAAAGCACTCTACTATTGAGTAAATGGATTTATTGTTATTTGTCTTACAGCACTAACCCTATGCTCTGTGTAACAAACACAGAGATAAAGAGAGTCTGTGCCAATGAGTTTACAGTCCAGAAGACAGAGTGAGGTTTAGACATGGGGCTGTTAGGTCTCATCTCCCTTAGGGAAACGCTCAACAAAATTCCCTAGGATTGAGAGGGCCTTAACGAGGTCTCCCATTTTTAAAGACGTTTACTTTTATAAAGTAGCATACAGCCCACTTACTAGAATAATGACAACTTATAAAAGACCCAGCCTACAACTGTCCAAGTAAACAAAGCATATTGTAATACATTCAGACTTACATTTGCCAATTTATCAAGTTTAAAAAAAAGGTAGTCATTTGTAACGAGTCTCCAGGTCAAAATTGAGAATTAGCAAGGTTCTCTCTCTCTGTACTTATCTAGCACCCATCACCCTATTTGGCCACCTTGAACAATTTTGAATAATTACTATTATTCATATTATTATAGCACCAAGGAGCCCTCATCATGGACCAGGACCCCATGGTGCTAGGTTCTGTATACACAAACAAGTAGTGTGCGATACATACATACACGTCTAGATAGCTAATGATAAAGGTTACCAATGTATTTGCAAATCAGTTTGAATTCAACTACTAGCATCCAACACTTAAAGCATAAATATGTTCTAATAGAAACATCTACACTTTGCAGTACTATACTGTGTTGTTTATAAAATATACCGTAAAAAAACCTAGACAGCTGAACGTGAGTTTTTGGTAAATACCCTCCTATGAAGTGAAATCTTATTCCTGTTTAGTAGTTAGATTGTCAAAATTTAGAGCTAGTAGTAACTGAATGACTGATAGATCTCAAACCACTAACAAGGACCTCAGAATATTTCACAAAGAAACCCTGTACATATTTGATTGATTGGCTGATTAGCATTACTGGAACTTGTAACAAACTGCCATACAGAGATTAAGCATCAAATTAATTTTGGAACGTCTGACATTATACATACATGCACATTTCTCTCTCAGAAAGCAGGCGCATTCCACATGTAATAAGAAGCACTGTTGTAAATATCAAGCGTACATTCCAAATTTGAGAACAGAGATTTAAAGCATACATTCTTATATTTTAAATTTTATAACATGTTCATAACTTTTACAAACTTGAGTTTTTAAAATAGATTTTGGTGGGGAAAAAGCATTTTAAAAGTAATTTTAGGTACTGCCCTGTATTCCATATTCTTGAATGGAAAACAACCTACATTATCCATGCTGCAAATGCTACATGAAATCATAGAATCACAGAACTGGAAAGGAACTCGAGAGGTCACCTACTGCAGTCCCCTGCACTTGTGGCAGGATTAAGTATTATCTAGATCATCCCTGACAGGTGTTTGTTTAACCTGTTCTGAAAAATCTCCAATGATAGAGATTCCACAACTTCTCTAGGCAATTTATTCCAGTGCTTAACCACTCTGACAGTTAGTAAGTTTTTCCTAATGTCCAACCTAAGCCTCCCTTGCTGCAATTTAAGACCATTGCTTCTTGTCTACCCTCAGAGGTTAAGAAAAATACATTTTCTTCCTCCTCCTTGTAACAATCTGTTACATACTTGAAAACTGTTATGTCCCCTTTCAGGCTTCTTTTTTCCAGACTAAACAAACCCAGTTTTTTCAATTCCAAGCAATTCTGAAGTATTTCGCTGTAACTAAAAATTAATTATTTGTATTTAATCTGTATATTACACATACAGTAAGGACCTGTCCAAGTGTCTGCCTATATACAAGACTACCCTTGCTCCACCACAGCACCTACTTGCACAGAGCAAATAGTGACTATGACTTTATAACATACAGGCACAAAGACAAGGTCTCTGCTCCCAAAGAGTTTACAATATAATATTTTGGACTTCTGAAAATGGTAAAGATCGTTAGATTTTCCAGCTGACATTGCTAAAAACACCAGATTACCTGGGGAAGTCCATTTTTCCAGTAGCATGGGTTTCATAAAAATCCATCAGATCTTGGTCCTACAGCATATAAGAAGCTTGTAGTATTTTAAAAGACAGTTTTTACAAATCTGTGCATCAAGGTCTAACACTGCCAAAGGCCAAGCCCAGGAAATCTCTTTAAATTAGAGCAACAATGTTCAAGTCATTAAAAAAACCCTAGGTGTGCCTCAAATAATGATGTCCCAGTTAACGCTGCTCTCACTTCCCAGCCCTTGTTCTTAAATCTTCAAGAGGAGAAAAAGGCAGCACACAGCAATTCGGTAAGATCCTGCATTAGAAAAGCCCATCGGAACAAGTGTTGTGGGCGGGGTAAATGTCTACAGCCCCCTATGCACTTCTGAAGGCGGAGAGGCTCCTCCTTACAGACACCGACTGATTATTCGCCGCACTCAGCATTTAAAGAGAAGTGGAGGAGGAGGAGGAAGATGATGGTGACCAACGCCTCAGTACAGGTGTCGAGTTTCAAAGCCGGACTGTCTTCTCGATAGTTTGATTATAACGAAGTGGGGGAGAGAAGAGAGAGATTCCAAAAAACAGAGCACTAAACTAAACTTCAGACACGGGATGATCCTGGTGACCAGCTGATCCTTACAGATTCCCCCGGCAGCAAGCGGGCCATTCGAGATCCCAGCGCTGCACGCAGACAGGGAAGGGGGTGGATGGGTCCCAAAGATGCAGGCTAAAGCTTGGAGGCCACTACAGAAACTTATGGGCTAAGTCAAAAGTGACACCCCCCCCCCCCCACTCCACCGGGCGGAAGACGTGAGATTTCCCTCTGCCAGAAATCAACGCCTGGCTCCGTGGTTACTATTACCCGATCCGCGCCTGGCGAGTGCTTTATTTAAACAGGGAGCGGAACGGGTTCGGAAAATCGACAGGGGGGATCTCGGCGGATTTAACGCAAGAGCTTCGATTTACACCAGGCAGCTCAGAGAGGGGAGAGCCTGACCCTGGGGCCATCCGCCGGCCCTACGCGGGACAGCGATACACCCGCACGCCCGGAGGCCCCGCGCTGCACTGGGAAGGCGGGTCCGTGGAAGGAGAAAGGGGGGCAGGCGCTAGGCTCTGGCTGAAGTGTCCGTACCTCGCCCCCGGCAGCCGCAGGACCAGGTGCTCCGGAGTCTGCCAACGTACAAACACACACAGCCCCGCTCGTGGGGGACACCCCAAGGATCTGCTCCGCGCCCCCCTCACCGCCTGCGTCCGGCCGGGCCGCTTGAAAGGAGCGGGACTATTTCCCCCAGGGCCGAGCAGGGTCAAGTGCCCGGCTACGGGGCACCCACCCCAAATCCATCAGCAGGGAGAGGCTGACGCCAACCCCCCGTCACTCCAGCGGCTGCTGCCACCCCCTCCTAGGGATCCTGCAGCGCTACACGGACAGCCACCTTCAGCTGCTTCTCCCGAGCCTCCTCCCCCAGCACCCGGCCCGCAGGAGCCCGCAAGACAGGGCGAGGATCCCCAGCCGGTGGAAAGAGACGGGCAGCAGCGCCGGCCGGACCTGCCCAGACTCTCTCTCCTGCTCGCTCGCTCGCTCGCTCGCTCACTTACTTGTCGTAGTCTTGTGTCATGTCTGGCAGCCAGCGGGTGGCAGAACTGGCCCGGCGGGTTGGGACGCTGGCTGGCGGCGGCCCGGGCACTGGGGAGGGGGCTGGAGCCAGAGCAGCGCGCAGCCTGCCGCACAAACGGGTTTTGTCGGCTTTTCTGGCTAGCTTAGGTGGCTCTCGGATCCGCAGGTGGCTCGCACCTGTGGGCCGCTTCCCATTGGCTTGCAGAGTTCCCTTGGGGGCGGAGCCTCAGTCGCCCAACTCCCCAGGGAGACCGCTGATTAGGCGCCTCGAGGGAAGGGCGGGGTTTGGCAACGTTGCGGGTTCTAAATAGAATCTCGGCCGCCAGAGGCTGAGACCGCGCTTGCTGGGCAGGTGCCTGTTGAGCTCCAGACGCCCTCTGAACTGCACCCTCCGCCACGCCTCCAGCCTCCCCTCCCACCATGGCAGCACCCATGGGACCCTAAATCGCGGCCCTCCCCTTTTACCCTGACCTGCTTCTACTACAGCCTCAGCAGCGACCAGACCCGAGCTGGAGAGAAGCAGATGGTGCGGGTCTTGTACCTTATGTTACAACACAGGTGAAAAGACACCCAAGAAATTGGGAAGTGGAAGAGTCAGCTAGGCCCTGAGCCTGCTAGGTAAGCACTGGCCACTGCAGCATAGCCCTAGTTCCAGTCCCAAGTAGGAATTGCTTATATTAAACTATAAACTAAGTGAGTTATGATTCTTTATTGTCCACCTTTCCTCTGAACACTGGGATCACTCTTGTTATAGAGGGGAATTCTCCTGTGGGCAAGTCACTTTTCCATTGCAAAACACAACCATCTCTTAACTAGAGGCTTGCTTTAGTCCCCCTTAGTATCTGTATATTACAAAGTATAGGAAGTATTTGGGCACATCTCTCTCTCTTGAACAATTTCAGTAGCTTGTTGCCACAATGTTTTCTGAAATTTTCCCCCTACAGCACTACTGTAGCTCAAATCTGGTTTGAACATACTGAGTCCTTTTGTCTTCACTAGAACGTTAAATTGTGTTGACGAACACAGCTCCTAGAACAGGACCTTTCAAACAATACTAAAGACAACATTTACAGGAACTTTCATATCAGCTAGTAGGGGATAAATGCTGCTAGGAGCCTGTCTACCAGTGAAGACAACTGGAGTAGTGAACACCATCTACACTTTATCAACTCTTTCACTAGAACAAGTAGCAGTAGGTAAATTATGGAAAATATTTAGCGACAATGCAGCGTAAGTGGATACAAAGCAAGCACTGAAACATCTTTTCTGAGAAAAAAAGTTGTTATTCTGATCTCTACTACTGGTTTCAAATCCAGCATGTTGCCTTAGCCTTCAGTGCAGTAATTTCAGATTTACAGTAGTGTAAATGATTTGGACCAGAACAGCCTGTTTCATGGCCTCTCACTCCCTCAAGGGGCAGTGCCAACCTAGCTTGTGTGGGGAGGTGAAATCTCCTCATTCCCTTGAGCAACCCCTTCCAGGAACCCCAGAGATGGTGTTGAAGAGCTCTGGAGTGGCAGGTTGATCCAACAGAGGGCTTTTGGAGATGGTATCACTCAATGGCATGTTCCTGGTGGATACTGGTAAGGTTCCCTTTAACATTAGACATTTGCTGGTATGAAGTTTTGTCAAGCTATACATAAGTATGCATGCACATACATGCACCCCCCACCCCCAGCCAAACTCATTCTTATGTCATAAAAGACAAGAGAATATATAGCTCTTTGGGACAGGGTCTGTCTCTTCCGTGTAAAAGGAAGCCCCAAATACAAAGACAGTCCCTGACTGGATGAGGTTCCCAAGGCACTACTGCAATTTCTAATAAATAAATTTCTCTCATTGCACATTGGTTCCCATTCTTCCCCCTCACTCCACCTTAGCCTCATAGTCATTTATTTTTCTGCATTACTTCCATGCATAGAATAAATTAGTCTAGAGAAGATCTAAGAGACAAGAAATGTGTGTGAACTCTGCACATACTGACGAATCATATTGTAACCAAATGCAATTACACACACCCATCACAGAAGACTGCTAACAGAACTTTTTTGGCACAGAAGAAGGGAAAGTTTAAGACAGAACTAGAACTGCAGCAGTGATAGCTTCAAAGCCTTCTTGGGTTCCACCATTAATGTAAACAACCAAATGTATCTATACACCCAAAAAGGTACAAACATCACCTCTGATATTGTGTCTACACTGCACACCTTGCAACAGCACAGCTGACAAAATAAAACCACCCCTAACGAGGAGTAGTAGCTTTATCAGTGGGAGAGTATCCCCTGCTGACAAAGCACTGTCCACACTAGCGCTTTTCGTCAGTAAAACTTTTGAGAGTATGGAGTGTGTTTTTTTCACATACCTGACCAACATAAGTTTTACTGACAAAAGTGAAGTGTACACATAGCTTTAAGATATTTCAGGCTGTCCTGAAGGAGTAGAGGAGGGAGACTGCTAGTTTGGGTTATAAGTATAATGAAACTCATGCAGCAATAATGCTATGAGTTATCCGTCACAGGGCCGTCCTTAGGCATACGCGGCTGCGTAGAGCACCAGAAAATTTGGGGCACCACTGGGACCAGGGATGGCCTTTTTGGGGCGTGCAGTCAGGGTAGGTGCACTGGCCCGGCCCAATGCTCCATGCGCTGGTTCCTCTCTGGTCCAGCCCTCCCCAACCAGCTGCTCTCGGCTGGTGAGCCTAGGGTTGCCTTCTCCCTGCCTCCTCCCGCTCTGCCCACTTGCTACTCTCGGCGAGCCGAATGCCAGCTGAGGGCTCCTGCCAGTGATGGGGTGGAGAGGAGCTCTCAACCTCTGCAGCTCTGCTCTGGCCTCCCCTCTCCCCTACCCCCCAGAGGTTCGTGCCACTTGGTGGTGCGAGGGAGAGGCTCAGCGGCAGGCCCACGGGTTTCTGGTTGCCGTGCCGCGGACAGCTGGGTCCCCCAGTGGCATGGCCCCTGCCTCCTCCCTGCACTCTCAGGCCCCTACTGGGCCTGGGACAGCGCTGGTGGGAGGGTGCTGTACGTGCAGTTCCTCCCCTCCCCACACCCTGTGCACCCGCCCCGGTGGAAGCTGGGGAGCATGGTGTTCCTGGACCATGCTGGGCAGGAGGCAGCACCAGCACCCAGTGGATGGACACCCTGACCAGTGGGTGCTCCTTGTTCCAGGTAAGCCGCCTGGGCCCCACGGAGCAACTGGAGACCCAGTTCCCCCATCCCCCCCACCAGCAGGGCGGCTCGGTATCTTTTGTTGCCTCGTCCCTTTCCCACTGGGCGGTGGCAGCGTCTACACCATACAAAGCTTGGTGTGTGTTGGGAGAGGGGATGGGGAAGACATAGTCCATCAGCATTATAGTGTGCTTAATTTGTTTAAACTGGTTTTAATAAAGTGCATATGGCAAGTTTTCCAATACTATAAGCTTATGTTTGTGTTGCTAAGAGCAAGTCAGGCTTAGGGGTACCAGTTTAATAATACTGCGTAGGACCTCGTAAATCCTAAGGACGGCCCTGATCCATCAAGATGCTTCAGATAGCTACTGTAATTTAAAAGAATGCACACTAAGGTCTCTCTCCCAGGGTAAAAATCCCTACACTACTTTAAGGAATGTACTCCAACATAAAACCCATAGAAAGACAATTCAATCAACCAAAGGAAATATGAAACTGAAGGGAACAAATCCTCACTAAGGGCCTGCCTCTGGAATGTTTTTACCTTCCTCTGCTTCCATTGGCTCTTTTGAAACTAGCATTCTAGCAACCAACATTTTCATGAGCAGCAAAACAACTAATATCATCTTGATATGTACTGTAATCTAATTTAGACTCCGTCCTATCAAAGTAAATGGTAAACTGCTTTAGATGGTCCTTTGTGCCACAAAATAAAAGTCTGCTTTATTTTTAAAAAATACATACAAAAATATTCCGCTTTTGCAGCCCAGAATAAACAGAAGATAATTCCTTACTCTCTCTGTAGAGCTGATGATAAACTAGTATCCAACTATATAATACAATGCTGGATATTTCTTTGAAAATCTGCATTGGTTCGTTTCTAGTATAAATCACAAAAGCAACTCAAAGTTAGAAGCATAGGGAGAGATTTCAAACTTTCTTAGGTATTGTATATTTTTACACTGCTCACTTCTGTCTTGAAGTTCCTGGGGTGCACAGATGCAAATTTCATTTGAGTCTATTCTTCCTGTAGTGCTTATGCATAACCCTTAATAATAAATAATAATAATAATAAACATACCACCACACTTGGCAGACTTTATATGGGCTCAATTCAGGCATGGTGTGGGAGCCACACCCCTGAAGTCAGGCGTCACTCTATTTACATTAGGTCTGAATTGCTAAAATCCCATTGAAGTGTCACACATGTTCTGCATTTCTTTCCAAACAGAATGTTTATCAGGGTTTTTTGTTTTTAACACTTTAAATAGAAGTTCCTGCCTTTTTAAAGGCACTGCTCTTCTTGCCCGATTGATTCATTGATAACAGTCCACTTTGGCTACATCTACACTTGGAGCCTGGGTCTGATTCCCAGCTCAAATAGACACTGGCACTATTGAGCTAGTGCACTAAAAATAGTAGTGTAGCTGCAGGAGCATGGCAGCAGTGGCATGGGCTAGCCATCCCAAGAACATTTCCATGAGGTCCAGGCAGGTTATACTTGCAATGGCTAGCCCTTGCTGCCACTGCTTCTGCTATCGCAGCTACACTAATATTTTTAAGCAGGCTTGTTCAGTCAGAGCTAGCACAAGTATGTCTACTGGAGCTGGGAATGACACCACTAGCTCCAAGTATAGACATAACCTTAGTGATACTGCAATAATTTCAATGGTGAGGAGACATAATGGTACAAACCTGCCAGTCACAAGCTAGACTTTGTAATACCATTGTAAATACATCTCTGATGTCACTAACAGGACTGCACAAATCACTGAATGCAAGAGGCCCAAGCGGATGTTTGCAATAGGGTTACATTGTGGAGACATGGTCCTGATTCTCTACTATCTTCCATCTTGTAGAGTCATTTACACTTGTGCAAAGTGGCATATAGCTGTACCACTCTGACTGCACAGCAGTTTGAAAGGAGACTCTCTGCCTTGTGTTGATTGGCTGTTTGCTCCATCTCACACAATCCCTGCACCTCAGCCTCATTCCACTCTTGCCCCTCATACCTTCTTTACTTCCTCCCCTCTGTTTTCCCCTGTCCTGTCCCTTTCATCACCCTTGCTTCACTTTCCCCTCTCTTTAGAAAATCCTCTCCTAACTGAACCCCTCCAAAAGGAAAAACATAAAAGAAAAATTGTGGAATTTACTTGCCATTTGCTGCCATCACACTGATCACCCCACGTCTGTCTTGCCTATTTAGATTATAAGATCTTTTGGGTAGGGAATGTCTACAAATGTGTTTGTACAGTGCCTACCACAATGCGGCACTACCCTAATGAACAAAAAATAATAAAATGTTATACTAACTTTGAAAAGGTGTCAGTGCCTCCACAAGGTACAAGGCAGTGGAGAATCAAGCCCAAGGTGCTTTATATAAAATCTGTATGACAAGAAAGTCCCTGTCCATAGGACAGATCCCATGTTTGGGGTTAGCAATGTAGGTGTCTATAAAAAGTGATAACTTTCCCCCAAACTACTTTACAGAAAATAGGAAGGATTTCAGCACTCTGTACAATCTGTCTCTCTAACTCTTTAGCAAAAGCTTCCTTCCCCTTCCTGCAACAGGCTCACAAGGTTCCCCGTGGCCCCTGGAGCATGGGTTTGGAAAAGGGAGGAGACCCTGAGTTTGGATCCCAATTCCCCTCATAGCTAACCCCAAGAAAGGAGGGAGAAGTACCCAAGAGCTGAAGTTCCCACAAAACTGGGAAATAAGTGAGTGCAAAGAGAGAAAGGAGGAGGATTAAATGAAAAGTCAGATAAGGAGACTCAGGGAATGTGGAGAGGGCAGTTGGGATGGGACGGAGAGAGCACCCAGGGTAAGAAAGAGAGAGGAGAAAATAATGAAGAGGGAAGAGATGGACAAATGTGGGTAAAAAAATAAAATAAGGGGGAAATATAGAAAGTATGAAGAAAGAATTGGAAAATAATGGAATAACAAGTTTTCTTTTCACTTCATTTATATCCCTCCATGCTAAGCTATGTTTTATAGGCATCCTTTAAGGAGCTGATTGGTTATTTAAATAAGTATTCACACACCCACAGCTGAAATAGTTGCCATTTTTTTCCAGACTGAGTCAGATGCTAGGAGGCCAGGCTCCACCAGTCTAAATTAGACATAAGACCGAAAAGGGGTATAATACAAAGTCATTTGATATTCATTTGGCTCACATTTTATATTTATTTTTTTGTTAATTCAACTTAAGGTCTAGAGCTCCGTATACAGGAAAGAATTTGGCACAGGGTCATGACAGAAGCAGTTATATAGCTTTTTGATATCCCATAGACCGCTGGGAGCTGATTTTTCATATTTGGGGGCAGGGGAAGAGTTTTCTTGGTTCTTATGAATGTTGCCATTAGCATCTGTAGAAAGGACCGCTACAGGGTCATGACAGAAGCATTCACCTATCCTGTACTCTACTAGCCTCGCCCTACCTCTTATTTCTTTCTACCTCTCATTAGTGCAGTGGGAAAAGCTGGTTCCTGCACACCTGTTTCAATTTTCAGAGTCTTGCATCTCCTTCGGCTCTTCTTTCTGGCTGCATGGCCAGTGTTCCGAGTCAGGGCAGAAGTGCTGAACTCAACATACACAGTGGCTGGCTGAGCTATGTCACATGTCCAGACTCAGAATGGTGGACAAATGAGGGGTGGAGGAAAATCAGAAAACAACACAGCAGCTGAAACAGGAGAAAACAGGAGAGTTCTATTGGAAGAAATTCATCCATAGGGTACTATGGCCAGAGCACAAGTTAAATTTCATCTGTTGGCCCACATACCAGCCTACTCACCTAGATAGCACATATGACTCTTACCTACCTGAAAACACATTTCATTCGGTCGAAACAAAAGATGCATAAAAAGCAGTCCTAAACAAATACCGTCTGTGTCACTAATGTTTTTAAAGCAGCACAAGACACATGTAATAATCAAGCTGTTGGGTGGCTCACTCAAGCCAAGAGTGGTAGGGAAAAAAAAGACAACAAGCTAAGTGAGATATCTACTAATTCCAGGCCTTAATTTGCCCCAGTTAGTCTATGGATCTCCACAAGTACTGCCCTCCACCAAATCACCACTACTGCTGGAGATGCCTCACAAGTACCTTTTGGGAGCTTCAGCAGAAACCTTATTTGCCGAGCAAGGAAACAACAGAGTTTATTTAGACTTCCATTTTGAGAATGGGATTTAGGGGACTCTTCCAGGGGAGTAAGGGAGTTTGATTTATTCTCAAATTATGCCAGGCTTTCCAAAATCTCCCACAAGCCACTGCTTTGGGAAGCTGTGCTGTGGGCTACAAACAATGTGATTACAACTGAACATCACGGGTGGTAGAAAACAAACCTGAACCAGCCTGGCTTGCCTTCACACTGTACCACTGACACATACACTGGTGCTAACCCACCAGTTAAATGCCCTACTGTAGACCACGTTAGCACCAGAAGAGAATAGAGTCAATTTTTATATGACTATATTTGGAGAATGGTAAAAGCTTTTTTTAAAGTTCAATTAATAAATTGTTTTCAATGGGTTTGTGTAACTAAATGACTATTAGTTGAACATTGTCAAGTGTTTGAACTGAGACAGGCAATTAAGTGGAGGTACAATTCAAATTTTCTCAAATTCCTTTGAGAGTCATAAGGTTCCATTCAAAAAATAAAAGATTTCCCATTATATAATGTTTGCAAGTAAATCTTGATCGAGGCTCAGACAGGGTAACACTTTGTGTATTCATTTGCTCTTTCTTTCTTAGCTAAGTCAACAGAAGGGCAAGTTGAGTTCTGTGAATTCTTCTAAGTCATGAGGTTATATTTGCGTTCCTGGAGCTGGAAACATGCATTAATATACAATAATACACAAAGCCAGGGCATACATATGTACCAGAGGGGAAGAGGAAATAAGTTTTAAAGTACTCACAATCTCATGGAGATCAATAATTAATAACTTTATACTGTGAAAGACAAAGTTGCTAAATACTTTAGTGCATTTTAATCTATGCACTGTAAAATGATCATTCATCTTTTAATGATAAAGGTCAAAAGCAGGTATCAATTATTTTCATTTGTATAATTTCCCCTTTTCAAGTACCTAAAGTAAAGAGCAAAACAAGAAATGTTGACTTTCCTTGAATGTTGTTAGCAAATGATTATAAAAAAAAGATGTAACAAAAACAGAGCGAATAAGTAGTTAAAGCTGCTGGGTTGAGGTGGACACCCTAGCCTTGGGCTATCCAGCCCCAGTTGTCTGCTTAAGAAATGTGGCTCCACCTCAGCGCAGTGTTGACTGGACTCAAAGTAGTTGTGTCCCAAGAGAGCACAACTACACTTGAGTGAAGATTAAGTCACCCTGTGGTTCACCAGCTTGTTGTTAACTATCATTACACCAACTAAATGTTGATTGATTAAACTGGATGGTACTGACATCAAGCACATTAGAGGCACACCCTTTACTTTTAAATCTGACTCTTACTCCATGTGTCCAGGACGCACAAACTGCTTGGTGATGAATTGCAAGCTTTATTCCTGTTTATTAAAGCACAACTTTAATTTATTCCAACATCTAAGGGTGCATTGTTACATTCGTAGATTGAGTATGCACATAGTATTTTTACCACTACAGTAGTTTTAAAAGAAAGCTGTGTCTGTAATTAAGCATATGTAGTCTTGCAAATGAAGTTAAATACAGCCTTTCGAATTACTTTAAATACTATGACTCTATATGGTAAGGTGTCTTTTAGTTAGTGAACTTGAAACAAATGATAAATACTATAGATTTCCACTAATAAAAGGATAAGTAGTTTACAATTAAGGCAATGTATAAAAGGAGAAGGTCTTTCAAACTTTTTAAAAAAGTGACAAGGACACTTACATTATTCTTTAACAAGAATTTAACTTCTAATAAAAATAGCAACTGGTGCTGCGTATCTCATAACCACATCAGATATTTCTTCCAAAAGGCCTAAAAACTCTAGGATGAGTCAACATAGATGATAAATCTTAAAATCTAAACAAAAATTGGAGCACTAAAAACACATGCATGAAATTTATCCGAGTCAATTTACATATAAAGTCATCAGGATTGGGTCTCTCTCTTTATACCTGTCTGACGTGCCCAGTACAATGTCTATTTCGATCTTAGATATGCCTAAGGCACCTAAGCACTCTCCAAGTGCTATGAATCATTGAGTATGAATGAACACAAGTCACATCTCAATCTCCTCCCTCCCCCTCAACACACACTTCTTTTTGTTGTTGTTGGCACTGGATAATCTCCCTAGTATCAGAGCATGTCACAATCTCAATCCTACTACTCTGACTCCCTGTTTGTTTTAAGACTACCCTAAGTTTCAGATTTTTGTTTCCAGGTAGCAGGATACCTCGTCCACTGACCTTCTGCTCAGTTTTGAATGAATCTCCCCCTTGGTGTGCAAGACTTTCCAGGTGCTTTCTGTGACCTAGCTCTGACTGCCTAACCATTTTTGGGCTCCTCTCCCTGTGATCTTCACAGTTTGACTGTTGCTTTTTCACTTGGTTCCAGACAGATAGGGTGGTACATCTCCATTTCTACAACCCACAAGATCCATTCTCAGTCTTCAGATTTCAACTTTATAATTTTATTTAAACTATGACTGATCATAAAAACCCTTTCAGAAGGGACCTGACCATCATACCTAGAGAGGACCCACTGCACTGGCCACCTTCTGGGATTACCTTACCACTGCAGCCTGGCTCCTTGCTCATGAGAGAAGTTGGAAGCTCTTTAAGATTATGTATATACAGTAACTAGATACCTGTGGCTGGCTCCGGCTGCAGGGCTGTTTCATTGCTGTGTAGACTTCTGGGCTCAAGTTGGCTCCCAGGCTCTAAGATCCTGTGGGGTGGGAGGATCCCAGAGCTCAGGGCTCCAGTCTACACAGCAATGAAAACAATACCGCAGCCCAAGCCTCACAAGCCCAAGTCAGCTGGCATAGGCCAGCTGCAGGCTTTTCTTTGCTGTGGAGACAAACCCTCCCTCCACCCAGATGAGACATGCTGTCCATGGTAATCATTTTAGATGTCAGCTGATTTTAGTATAATTGAATTTGGTAACATTTGTGCTCCCTATTAGGGGTTGGAGGTACTGGCTTTTATTAATTTTAGCTGAGAGACCAAAGAATGGTGTTAGGCAACCATTTATCTGCCACAACAATTCCAGCCTACATGGTATTTACTCCTTACTCCTGGTCAAATGTATGTAAGCCCATTAGAAGGCACAATGTGAAAACACTAGCTATGATAAGGGCCCTGTCAAATTCATAGCCATGAAAAACATGTCACGGACCATGAAAACTGGTCTCCACCGTGAAATCTGGTCTTGTGTGCTTTTACCCTATACTATACAGATTTCATACAGATTTCACAGAGGAGACAAGTGTTTCTCATATTGGGGGTCCTGACCCAAAAGGAAGCAGGGGGAACACAAGGTTATATTAGGGGGGTTGCGGTATTACTACTAGCGATGTAAAAGTTTAACTGGTTAACCGATAAAATTGATGCTTATTGGTTTCTGTTAGTGATTAAACTCCACCTGGGGTCCTGAGTGCCGGCCCTGAGTGTCCCTGGGGTCCTGGCTGCCAGCCCCGCACCCGGCATCCTGGCGTGCCCAGGACTCTGCTGCTACTCTGCACAGAGCCCTGGGCATGGGGCCAGCAGTGGAAACCCACCTAAAATGTGGGGGTGCTGCAGGACCCCCCGCACCTCTGTTTAAATGTTTAACCGTGTAACAGATAGAATTTTAATCGGTTACACAGTTATTGTTTTTACATGTTATTTACATCCCTGATTACCACCCTTATTTCTCCTCTGCCTTCAGAGCTGGGTGGCCAGAGAGCAGCGGTGGGTGGCCAGGTGCCCAGTTCTGAAGGCAGCACAAGCGCAGAAGTAAGGCTGGCAATACCATACCATGCCACTCTTACTTCTGCACTGCTGCCTTCAGAGCTGGGAAGCTCGAGTGGTGGTTGCTGACTGAGGGCCCAGCTCTGCAGGCAGCAGCGAAGAAGGGTGTATATACCATACCATCCTTACTTCTGCGCTGCTGCTGGCGGCAACTCTGTCTTCAGAGCTGGGTTCCCAGCCAGCAGCCGCCACTCTCCAGCTGCCCAGCTCTGAAGGCAGCATCACCGCCAGCAGCGGCGCAGAAGTAAAGGCAGTACTGCAATGCCTCCCCTACA
Source organism: Mauremys mutica (assembly GCF_020497125.1). Taxonomy (NCBI): domain Eukaryota; kingdom Metazoa; phylum Chordata; order Testudines; family Geoemydidae; genus Mauremys; species Mauremys mutica. The sequence goes on from NC_059074.1 coordinate 32,530,872, forward strand.
ATAACCTTGTGACCCTCCCACAACTCCGGTTTGTGTCAGGACCCTTACAACACCGACATTTACAGTTTTTAAAATCCTACGATTGTGAAATTGACCAAAATGGACCATGAATTTGGTAGGACCCTAGCTATGATGGTGTTGGCATCCAGCTTTCTCTCCATCTTGTCTGTTCTGGTTGGTGTAGTTGAGCAACTTACTCAGTGCATGAAGAATAAAGCTAGGACTTGGACAGCTATTAGATGGCTGAGGCTCAACACATCATCAGGTGACAAGTGGAATAATTTAATTATGATCACTGTCAGTAAGCCTTGCAGAAGAAAGATGGAGAGAAAACCAGCACGTGGAACCCAGGAAAGGGAGGGAGGAGTTCCAGGTGTTAAAGGGGAAGCACAGAAGAAACCATGAGGCTGGAGTGGGAGAAGGATATAAAAAAATAGCTAGGTAAGAAGCTTGGGCATAGTGAAGGGTGAGGAGGAGGAGGAGACTAGGAAGAGAAGAAGTGTAAAGAGGCCAAGAGAGAATATTGCAAGGTTCCTTCCAATCAATCTGATGTTTCAGAATAGTAAGTTACAACCCAAATGTCAGATCACCGCAATAAAACCCTCTGTTAAACACCTCTTTTCCCACAGTTGTTCTTTGGAATTTTTTTTTATTTCAAATGTAACCAAATAGTTCTTTTTAGAAATAGGTAACATTTGCTCTCGTACAAGTTAAAAAACCCCAACAAGATACAGACTACTTTGAAATGCAAACCCTTCAGTAAAATGAACAATATAATCTATAGGACTATTTGCTGCACTTTTGCACTCAAGACACACACAAGTATGTATGACAAAAAACTACTATAATAAACTTATAATAAAAACTTTTCATTACCTTTAATACAAGTGGATGTAAACTTTGGTAAGCAGTTGCTTCAGTAACTCTTCCCTCATGTAGTTTCCCATTGTTCTTTGTAACGTAGATATATTGAAACCATGAATTGGCAGCGAGACCGGCAGTGGCAGATCCACCCATACAGCATCATGCTGAGATCAGTGGAGCTTTGTGCAGCTGTAAGGGTCTGTATGCATGGATCCAGTTGCAGGACTGGGGCCATAGTTCTTAACGTTTTCATTTACCATCTGCTGGTTCTGTGATCTTTAGGACTTTCCATTTTCTTGGACATGAATGTTTTGTTTTGTGTTACTTTCTGTGGAGTTTTGTTTTAAACAGTTTGTGTTCTATTAAACACACCTCTTCATGGATGAGAGAGGCTGGTACCCTTAGGAGGAAGGAGAACAGGTTTAACACAAACTGGTAGGTCTGGGGAAAGTCTGATTCTTTATAGTGTGTCAGATGCCCACATATCCTACAAAAGAAAACAAAAACAAAAAATAGGATAAGTATGTCCTAAATCACAAATTTATCTTGTTGATATTCAAACATACTCGAGTTTTCCTCTAATTTGAGTGTTTTTTATTATATCATAAGTACCATTGTTGATCTATGGACCCACTCAGAGTCTCAATGGAGTATTTCTTTGCAAGACTGGGGCCACAGACAGATTAGGCTAGGTCTTAGTTCTAGAGACAGGTAAGAATGGTGTGCTGTCCATGTTTCCCAAAACCAGGTCTCACACACTGGTCTTAACTAAAACCCTGTATTTTCCATGATTCTGCCCTACAGATTAAGACAATTTGGCTGTCAAATCTAAGTTGTCACTTAAGAAAATTATTCCTCTCCCCTCTCACCTCCCCCGCTTATGAGGAGCAAAACCTTTTAAATGTGAACAGAATGTATCAGGTGCAGTCATGTTTTCCAGAGTCTGCAGACTGCCTGGAACAATAGCTCCAAGGTGTGTGACTTGCTATTGTTCATCATAACTGATGTAATTCTGAGCCTACTGATGACAATTCACTATTTCACTACTATTCCTTTTTAGCAGAAACTTTCAGCTAGTGCACTTATTCCATTGGCCATAGCTGGGGTGGTTACTATAGAGGGTATTGGACCAAGCTTTCTGTTGTCAAATTATTGCTGGAGTGGAGAACTGTGTTTCAGCCTCAAAAAAAGTCAAGCCATCTCTGTCCACACTGATTGGACCTTTACTGTACATTGCAGTTTACCTTTAAATAAATTTTCCTTAAACACTTCTTCCTGGAATCAAGCAGGTATGTATGGTTACTTAAAACAAATCGCTCACTGATATTTTTAGCACTTATTTTTGTTTTTAGGAAGTATTAGCCTCTTGTGTTTGAAATAGCAAGATTTTAAAATCAGTATTACATAGCGTTTGAATTTTGGGAGGTTGGTACTTTATTAAAATTAATTTTATAGTGGTGCACAATTTTATTGTAATTCAGTGTTCAAGAATAAAAAAATATTTGTAAGGGAGCAACATACAAAGGACTAGAAAAGGTTGACAGTGATGATTTAAAAAAAAAATCCAAATTTGCATTTAGGAACTTGTAAAAGATCAAAACATCATGTTTATGCACATCAATGGAGCTGAAAGAAAGATACTCAGGCATTTTTTATGTGGCTAACTATTGGAAACACATGGCTCATGAGTTAACACTTCTTTTCAAAGTGTTCTGCTCTCTCAAAATATATTTTGTCAACCAAAACTAATGATCTGATACAAACAGGTTAAAGTGGCATTGCAGGGCACCTATTTGATTTTAATGGGAGTGAGGGTTTTCATACAGACATCAAATACTTAGAATTTGCATTTTCTTCCTCAAAGGCATTTTTTTCTTGCTATCTACTCCAAGAATAGCTAAAAGGAGCTAAGACTTCTGGACCTTGTGCTTTTTAAATTCCCAGACAACAAATTACATTAAAATGAAGCATACGTATAAATAAAATTAGAGTAAAATTCATTAAAGGGATGTTATAATTATCTTAAAAACTATGTGTTATAAACACAAAAAACTCACAGTTAAGGTAAGCTTTAAAAGTCCAAACATTTTAACATATGAAATTCAAAGCAACCTTAACTATGCTCTGTAGCGAGGCCATGAAGTAGCCATATGCATAGAGCATTTCAGATAAACTGATTTTTAAAGAAACATTTTTGGGGTTTGTTTTTAGCTATATGGCATCTCTATTGCACAAAATCTCATAGCTGAGGGAATGAATGCTCTTTTCATATTTTCAAAAGATTAACCAAATGGTCATATTTGTAACTACATTAACCACTTGCACTATAGATGATACAATGGGAAATCTAAAGGATAAGAATTTAAACTCAATTTTTGATTTCTGAGGGCTATGACTATTTGCATTTCACATTATGTTCTAATGTATTACATATGTAAATACATGCTTAAATACAAAATTTGCATGAAGAGAGATTGTTCATGCAAACATACATAAAAAACCACTTATCCAATGTGTATCAGATTTATTCATATGAGTAAAGAGGATTCTTCTCTCACCGTCTGTTAAAAAGTTTCTTGTTCAAACAAGAGAATGAACCTACAGAACAAAAGCTCTTGTGATATGATACTATGTTTACATTACTCCAACCCACTTCTGTCTTGGTGAATGCATAAAAGGCAAAGTGAAAAGGAAAAAAGGTAGATGAATAATAAGCAAGTACACTGAAAAGGCAACAAAGTGTGCACACTTTAGAATCAGTCATTTTCAAAAACAGAATATTAAATAAATTAAACTTAAAATAATATAGCTGGTATTGTAGTGTTTGTGTTCTTAAATGTGATATTTTATAGTAAATATAATCTTAAGGCTTGGGTATACAATATTTTGGCATGAAATGCAATGAGACTGAATTCAGATATCCCAATCTTCTTTCTCACAAAGGACAGCAAAAACCCATTATTGCAGTATGAATCCAAGATGATCTTCAATCTCTCAGTGTCCTTTCCTCACCCCCACCTAATCCACTGGCTGAACAGGAGCTGGGTTTGCTTTTTATGGCATGACCTAGTGGCAGAACAGTAAACTGGCCTTAGGCCAGGCCACCTTGTCTAAAAAAAATAAAATAAAATCAGGATTTTGGAGGCTAGATAGAAACACCATTTGAGATGTAAATTCCTCTTCCTGCCCCAAAAGAGGTAAATGCTATTGAACTCATACATTCTCCTGAGTAGTCTTCTGCAGTCAGATGAAAGTTGGCCATCTTTTAATCCACTTAATGTGCGCCATGTTAAATTTATATTGTTCTAGTTTCTTAATCAAAATATTTTGTGGTACTAAATCAAACGCCTTACAGAAGTCTAAGTATATTACATCAAAACTGTTACCTTTATCAACCATACTGTAATCCCATAAAAAAATATATATCATATTAGTTTGACAGCATCAATTGTATACAACAGTATGACTTTTCCAACCCAAGACCAATATATATATATTAGGACTGTCAAGTGATTAAAAAAAGTAATTGCGATTAAACGCGCAATAAAAAAATTAATTGTGATTAATTGCGTTGTTAAATAATAATCGAATACCATTTATTTAAATATTTTTGGGTGTTTTCTACATTTTCAAATATATTGATTTCAATTACAATACAGAATAGAATGTGTATAGCGCTCACTTTCTATTTATTATTACAAATATTTGCACTGTAAAAATAATAGTATTTTTCAATTCACCTCATACAAGTACTGTAGTGCAATCTCTTTATCATGAAAGTTGAAGTTACAAATGTAGAATTATGTACAAAATATAACTGCATTGAAAAAGAAAACAATGTAAAACTTTAGAGCCTACAAATCCACTCTATCTGAGCGATCGGCTGAAGTAGGACTAACAAACTTGGTTACAATTTGCAGGAGATAATGCTGACCGTTTCATGTTTACAATGTCACCTGAAAGTTTGCATGGCACTGTTGTAGCCGGCATCACAAGATATTTACGTGCCAGATGTGCTAAAGATTCATATGTCCCTTCAACTTCAACCACCATTCCAGAGGACATGTGTCCATGCTGATGATTTTCATCATCTGAGTCATATGCTACCAGCAGAAGGTTGATTTTCTTTTTTGTTGGTATGGGTTCTGTAGTTTCCGCATCCGAGTGTTGCTCTTTTAAGACTTCTGAAAGCATGCTCCACACCTTGTCCCTCTCAGATTTTGGAAGGCACTTCTGATTCTTAAACCTTGGGTTGAGTGCTGTAGCTATTTTTAGAAATCTCACATTGGTATCTTCTTTGCGTTTTGTCACATCTGCTATGAAAGTGTTCTTAAAATAAACACGTGCTGGGTCATCATCTGAGACTGCTATAACATGAAATATATAGCAGAATGCAGATAAAACAGAGCCAAAGACATACAGTTCTCCCCCAAGGAGTTCAGTCACAAATTTAATTAACGCATTATTTTTTAACAAGCATCATCAGCATGGAAGCATGTCCTCTGGAATGGTGGCTGAAGCATGAAGGGCCATACTAATGTTTTTTGAGAGCAGTTATGTAATAAACAAAAAAATCTACATTTGTAAATTGAACTTTCATAATAAAGAGATTGCACTATAGTACTTGTATGAGGTCAACTGAAAAATACTATTTCTTTTATCATTTTTACAGTCCAAATATTTGTAATAAAAATAATAATATAAAGTGAGCACTATCCACTTTGTATTCTGTGTTGTGATAGAAATCAATATATTTGAAAATGGAGAAAAACATCCACAAATATTTCATAAATTTAAATTGGTTCTCTCTCAACAGTGCGATTAATTTTTTTAATCACAATTAATTTTTTGTATGTATTAAAAAAAACAGCTTAGCATAGTTAAGTCACTAGTCAATGCATAGTCTCAGTCCAGAGCTCTTACACTAAATATCTTGTTTAATAAACATAAAATACCTTACAAAAATTTAATTTTAAGGAGAAACTTTTTCATGAACATTCAACACATTTCCAACAAGAGTCAGATACTTACTTCTCATTACATAGTTTAACTGAACACAGCCAATACTTGGTGTTCATGGTTGTAAGTGAATTGCCTTTTTCTTGCAAAACTCCCTCTAGGATATGCCCATGAAAACAATTACCATCTGTGTTTTCTTCAGCCCAATTTAACTGGAAACTTGAAGGGCTTTGCTTTTCAGCAACTTGAGTTGAACCAGACAGTGTGCCAAACTGTCTTTGTAAGTTCACTACCATTTCTGTACAAAGAGAAACAAAAACCTAAGCCACAATGTATCATCACATTTTCCCATAAACAGAGTTTACCTTTCTACACAGAACATTAAAATCCTGTTTTAAAAAGGTAATTTGAATTTGTGCTTTTTCCTACCTCTGCATGATATATAGAGAAAGCCTGAAATGTTTATTTTTCTTCTTCTTCTTCCTTTTTACATTTGAAATTCAAGTCAGTCTGTTCTAAAAACCTCTATGGTGACTGGAACTATTATTAAAGTAATGACCCCATGTGAATAAAGAGACTGAAAGTTATAGAGGACCTGAGAGGAGAAGTAATTTTAAATCAGGTTGTTTAGAGGTCTTTTTAAAAAACACATTAAACTCCATTTTCTAATGAACATTTTGAAGAAAGGATGTTTTAAGAATTCAAACACCATTACCCCTCCAGTTATGCTATCAGAGCCCACAATACACATGCTCAGACTCTCAAGAGGTACTCCAGCAAAACAAGTGAAGACCAAACAGACTTTCCCAATATCTTTACAATAAAAATCCAGTAAAAAGAAAGCTTAAAAAATACAAGCTGCCTTTATACATAATAAAATAGCATAAAAAGGGCAAAAGTTCAATTACTAAAAAATCAATTTCAAGTCTCTTGTAATATAAACCAGGGCTTTGGAGCAGAGCCTGGAGCTGGAGCGCGGAGCAGCTCCAGAGCAGTGGAGCTGCAGGTTTTTGCCTGGAGCTGGAGTGGAACTGGAGCTGGAGCACAGCTCCAAAGCCCTGATATAAACTATGTATTCTGGTACTCTCATTCTAAATCCCTTTGATAAACAAAAACTTGAACAGGGAAAAAAGACAAGAAAGTATTAGTACTGTTTTGCTCACATTGTTGGCTAAAGAAAATTATACTCACGTCTTTTCTTAAGAACTACAGATTTTTCCTTGGCTGAGTAGAATAGTGGTTTTTCACATTTCCACATACACCTATCAGTGAAAGAAATACAACCTGGTGAAAAAATAAAAACCAGCAGAACCATATCCAAACAAACAAGAAAAGGCAGTCATTTCTAAAGATTGTTATTACAAGTATCCAATGTTTTAGGAATAACCTCAAGTTGGTAAGTGCCCAGTACCATTACTCCCCACCATCCAAAAGAGAAGTCTCTCTTCAAACTGGTGGAGCGGGGGTAGAAGAAGTGCTCTTCATCAATTTTTCATCATTTATTGTAATCGGTTTTGATAGCTTTAGTAATTCAGTCACTGGTCACAGAGAGTTTCCATTTAATTAATATGTCAGGCCAAAGTTCTAAGTGTGATGGGAGAAAGAGCATGAGGATTTATTAATTTGCTTTACTCCTCCAAGCTCATGTGACAGAAATAAGAGTGAAATCCTGGCCCCTATGACGTCACTGAGGGCAGGATTTCACTCAAGATGATCAACCTCAAAAAAAGTGATGTACAGAACAATAGCATACCTGGCTCTTTCTTCATCTAATTTCTTCTGTTCCACATCCACAGACTTCTTTATAACCTTGTACCACTTTTTGAAATCAAACCACTGGCAGCCTGAAGTAAAATCCAAAATTTAGTTTTAGGAAAAGTGATAGAGCACAATAAAATATAGAATGTTAGAAAGGTAGCAGCAGTTAGACCCTTAGCTTTCTTTTTTAACAGGTATATTGCATATCCTAGACTCTAGATGCCTTAAAAAATAAACGGTACAAAGCAACAGGCAGTGAAGAATCCTATAGGATACCATCAGGGATGTGGAGGAGCCAAATAAGTGGGAGTGAATTGTGTGTCTTTAGCGCAACTCATATAAACACTTACACTTCTTTGTTTTCACTCTTTGGCCCTTACCCTGCTGCCAAGAATAGCAGGAGTTAATAAGGCATTTCCCCCCCTAAGCTCCTTGATTCAGCCTCAAAGAGGTTTAACTCTCCCTCTCTAGAGAATAAACCTTTCACCTTTGCAAAATGAATTGACCTCCATACATATGGAATGTGAACTGTTCAAAGGAATGATGAAGGTTGACAGGTCAAGATTTTTAGCTACTTTTAAAGTATTCTTTTTTAAAGTATTAATGGGATGCTGAAAAGTTTAATCAGCTCCCAAAACAATGAAAAATAGCCTTCCCTGCTAGGCATCCTGCAAACAAAATGCCAACCATATTCCTCCTGCCCCTCCAAAACTCCAATGTCATATCATCCTTCCATATTTATGATTAAATAGAGTAATGAAACATATAGCACAAAAAACCCCAAAACCTCTGTTCTGTGATTTGAGAATAAGTACCTCTCAATTTATGACTGAACTGTACCACATATTCATTTAAGCAACATACCTAGCACCTACTGTCCCATGACAAGAGGTGTAAGTATGACTTTAGGAAATAAACATTGTACAATAATTATAAGAATTCCAAACAGAACCAAGGTGTGGAGTATATTTAAAATAAAACATGCTTAAATAACTAATTTTTGAACATACAAGGTATTGTTTACTCCAAAAAGCAGTGATGTGTATATTCCAAGAACAAAATATACATGATATAGCCAAAATTTTGAGTTGTAGTCAAAGAATGCAAGAGCAGAAATAACAGAAGCTATTAAAACTTCAAATGTTTTTCAGAAAATAGAGAAAAAAGTGTGTGTTTTGTCTTAAGTGGAAATGTTTTAAATTTTTATCTAGTCTAGCCCAACATTACAAATTAACATTTAAATTTTAGTTAACAGTTAATACTACAAATGTACATGCTAATATAGATCCAACAACTCTGCAAATGGGCTTCTAGATTTTTAAATTTACCCCAAAGGAGTAATTGATGCATCATAAAAAAAAAATAAAAAAAACCACCACACACCACAAAACCAACCCCAAAAAACACCAAACCCCACATTCTTAGGGTCAATAAATCCATGCCCTACTTAGTTTAATTACAAAATTTCATTTTAAAAATTATATTAGATTCTTTTCACTGACATATTAAGTACCTTCTTTGTTCTTTTGATTTCTTTTTCCAGCAAAGTTTGCATGTAACCTGAAAAAATATATATATATTTATCAGATGGATTGTTTTTTGGAATCATACTTTCCACTTCTGAAACTTTCAAAAAAATGTTTTTTAAAACAAACCCACTGACACCAAAAATTCCACCCATTTAATCCTTAATTCTATCTTTAAAACAATCAGATTTGGTTATCAATGTATGTGAACTGAGATGTGAACTATTGCTTACTTTTAAACTTAAATTATTAGTTAGCTAAAGATACAGTAGCATTAAATAATAGATCATGAGTTATAGCAAAAAACTGACATCACCTATTATTGAATCTGCTTTCCATTCTTTGGGCATGAGTTAGTGGCTTAAAAAAAAGTTTTAGTGCAACATGTTAGAAAATTTGGGCCCTTCTGACATGAAAGTTTGCTCATAAATCATACTTACCATTCATACTGATCATCTAGTAAAAATAGTAATTTGAGCACCACTATAATGATGGCTGCAGCAAGAACATCGTATTTTACTTTCCTTGCTGATTTATTCACAGGATCAAGTGTCAGAAAGTCTGTTTCTCCAACATTGATCTTTTTTACCACTCTGCAAGTCCAATTGTGCAATTCATCTAATTAAGAAAAAAAAGTAAAATATTGTTAAATAAGCTGTACAGACATGCCAAATATGCCAGTTTCTAACACCTTAAAAATACACAGATTTTTCAAAATACAACTTTTTACCATTATTAACTAAATTAACCCTCAGAACACTCCTGTGAGGTAGGCCAGTATGATTTAAAATATATACTATGAAATAGGGAAGAAAAATTACACTTTGAATAAAAGACTCGGACCCTTTGGATGGAATAATGATGTTGCTAGGCTACCCTGGTCATACCCTAATTATGGCAGATCTTAAATACGTATTGTACAACCTGTAACTTGCAGGATCAGGGTCTAACTTTACTACTTCAAGTAGTCCTGTAGCTTTAAATAGGACTACTCCCGGTAATAAAATTAAATGTGTGTGTAAGTGATTGCAGAAACAAGGCCTGAAGTGACACAGTTTAAAGTTTACAATGCTAATCTTAACTACTCTCTGTTTAAACCACAAAAGGAAATAAATTCAGAGACTTTAATATTATTCCAACACCAGTTGTACTGCATCTGAACAGTCCAATATTACTGTATACTTATTTTCACTGGTGCAAAATCCCCACATTTCTTACCTTTCCAGTTTAGCAAGAAACTCAGGAACTGATTACACCATCAGATTCCAAAAAGATTAGCAATATCTTGCTATATTCTGACTGCGTGCAACATTAGTTCAGCTATACTTTCGATTCCCACAGCAGCTATTGCTTGTAAGGAGTTAAATTAGTACAAGACCTGATCTTAATTTTCCAGTTGTCACCCTCATACATAACACTAAACACACAACAGAGAATATGCATCAAACCACTACAATCCCTGAAAATAAAATGTTACCAACAATAGCATCTCTTACACAAGAAAGTTTTAATATGTTTAAATAGTGAATAATAAAAGAAAAAATGACTTCTCATAATATCACCTTCGGACAGTGTGGAATTATCAATTCATTGTAGCCTAAATCACACAGTATATTCCCAGCCAGCTTTTTTTTTTTTTTTTAAGTTTTTTATTAAGGCAAAGTTACAATAAAACGTTAACATACTACAGCATACATTACTTATTCAGAATCAGATTAATATTCAAAGAACCTGGTTAAAGCTTCTGGATTCCATGTTGGAAAGCCCTTCCTCCTCTGAGAAAGCTAGAAATGGTAACCAAAATTTTAAATACCTATCCTCTTTTTGGTGATTCTCTTGATACAAAAGCTTTTCCATTACAAGGACAGTCCATATTTTACTATACCACAATTCCAAAGAAGGTATCCTATTTCCAGTAATGTGCAACCCAAAGTCTAGCTGTTAACAATAAAAATATATTTTGTCGTTTTGTTTAAAATGTAGATCCTTTCCTGGAGCAATAAGTAAGCAGATCAGGGGATCTCTAAAAAGCTGGTATTCTGTCATAGGATCAATGTCTTTAATAATTTTCTTCCAAAATAATCTAATTCCTGGACACAATCACATGTGCAAGTATTTTCCCCTTTCCCTGCATCCTCTCCAACAGAGCACTTTCCTAGTAACAAATACAGGATGGATCTTAATTGGAGTCAAATGCCACCTACACAGTAATTTATACGAATTTTCTTTATGAGCTACACAAATTGAAGATGAATATCCCCTTTCCCTTACAGAGAAACAGTCATCCAGATGAATTTCTTTGTCCAAATCCCTCTCCCATCCTGTTATTCCTTTTTCAGATAGTCACAAAAAAATTTATGTTAAGTTTTATTGTGGATTACATTTGTTGTTCTTTTGTAACTATTCTTCTTTTATAATAATTTTAAAAGGTATAATAATAATAATAATAATAGGAGATACCTATCTCCTAGAACTGGAAGGGACGGACCTTGAAAGGTCATTGAGTCCAACCCCCTGCCTTCACTAGCAGCACCATGTACTGATTTTTGCCCCAGATTCCTAAGTGGCCCCCTCAAGGATTGAACTCACAACCCTGGGTTTAGCAGGCCAATGCTCAAACCACTGAACTATCCCTCCCCCCTTTGTAGTAAGTCTGAAAACTGCAGACCTACAGATCATCCTCAATTCACTTAGCTGATATTTCAAGATTTCAAAGTAATGTGATGTTACATATAATGTAATGCTACACAGGCACAGAATGATTAAAAGATGGACTGTCCAGTCTGGAATTTTAGCCCTAAATGTGAGGTTTCTTCTTTTTACACATTCAAATATGACCTTAAATAAGAACTGCAAGTTCATACAGTGAGAAGGATTTTTGTATACTCATAAAATATCTGATAAGTATGAAAAAACAAATTACCATTTCTAAACTATTTGGTGAAAACAGCCATCTTGACTAACTGGAACATTTGAGATACCCGCAGAATGGAAGCCCAATATGTATAGCAATATATACTAGTTTCTATAGTCATTTGTTAGACAATCTTGAATGTTTACTATTTAAACAAAAAACATGGAATGTTTACACAGCACTAATTCTGATGTTAACTCAGAAATCAAGCAAGTCAGAAACTGGTTTATAGTCCCTGACACTGTGACCCCAGAGAACGAGAATCACAAGATACTTTTCATTTCAGTTTGTAAATACTGAGAAATCTCCAGCTGAGCTTCAGATAGTTGTATAGAGAAAAATGGGATTATTTCTTTTAATTTCTGTGATCAGATTTTATATATTTTAATATAACTTCAACTGAAAACTTACTGAAATTAGTTACAGCTTGCATAGAAAATAAGAGTCTCAAAAGCCACTTTTAAAAATGAATACTAGCTCTTCAAATGTATGTCAAAACATGTTTACATTGAGATTAAAACAACAGAAGCAATTGCAATATGAACTCCCTAAAAACAGAGTTTAAAGTGGAAATCATGAAGTGTCCCCTAACTACAGTGGCAATCAAGAACAACCTTATAAAAAATAATGTATACAATGAATATCAGCGCTCATGAAATTAAAATGAGTACCACACATAGGGCTTGAGCCTGCAAAGTGCTCTCCTCCAACCCAGCGAAGTACTTAAACACATGCTTAACTTTAAGAATGTGAACAGTCCTAAGGATGACTGGCAGGACTATTTACATGCTTAAAGTAAGCACATTGTTAAGCACTTTGCTGGGTCAGTCTCTGGGTGCTCAGAACCTTGCAGGATCAAGCCCATAATACTTCAATGTTCAGACAACTTATTAAATTACTTCTGTAGTAATTATCTTTGGGGTTCCATATCTAAACGTTAAGAAACTTAGAAGGAAGAGGGGAAGCACTGTCATAACAATATGATAAAGCTAGTATGTGACTAGTTCATCAGTTCCTTTGCTAGAGAGCCTTAGCAGATCTATAGAATGCAAAGATCAAGGTTTAATTAGATGGTAAGTTTTAGAGAGTATTTACCAGGTAAGTTGGCTTCCATCAGATATTTAATGCACAAGATGTTTGGATGAAGAAAGCAGCTATCAGTTATAGCTGGAAAACAAGGCAAATCTAAAAACGCTGAAAGTTCAGACATCTTGTTATGCACATCTTCATATACAGGCCAAGACTGAAAGACAAAATAGGTTTAAAGTTTCTTCTGTTTTTTTATTTTACTCCAGCATCTTTAGCTATCCTTTCTTAATTCAAATTCCACATTACTGTTATACAGAAACATTCATGCCCTTCCTTTAGCACCTCTACAAGCACTGGTATTATGCAGACTGCTCTTTGGAGCTGGAACTTTGTTCATGGCATGTGTTTGTGAGGCAGCAAGCCTATTTTTGGGTTCTCAAAAAAAAAAAAAACAACCCGTAAAGCACTGCAAATGGAGCATGAAACCTCAAAGGTAGACAGATAAATAACCAAATCTGTAGCTCTGTAACATAACTTCATACAAAAATCCCTTTCAAATTTCCATACTAATTAATAGAAATAATCTTGCAACTGTCTCCTTTCAAATCTATTAACTGCATGAAGAAAGATCTCCAAGCTTCCACTGTAACATTAATTCTAGATAAAAACATTACTTATGGTCAGACTCTGATATTTAGTCACAATGAGCTCAACAGGATTACCTGAGGAATAAAGAACATAAAGGGGAGCAGAATTTGACCTCATTTCTCAAGAGAAACAAGGTAGGTGAGGCAATATCCTTTATTGGACCAACTTTTGTTGGTGAGAGAGACAAGTGTTTGAGCTTACATAGAGCTCTTCTTCAGGTCTGGAAAACTTACTCAAGGTACAACAGATTGTTTAGTATAAGAAGTTCACATATAATTCAAGGGACCATTCAAGGTAAAGTGGCCCATTACCATCCCTCCAGTCACAGGGAGACAAGGAAGGAGATGGGGAGGGTCGTTAGTAAATTATAGATTTTTGTAATAAGCCATAAATCCAGTGTCTATTCAATGCATGATTTTTAGCATCTAGCAAAGTTATGAATTTAAGCTCCCAGGCTCATCTTTTGAAAGTGTGCAGGTTTCCTTGGGGGATGAGGACTGATAGGTCAGGTATTGAATGATCACTTTGCAAAAAGTGTTCACCCACAGATGGGGTATTTTTGTCTTTCATCATTTTGCTGTGTGAGTTCATTCAAAAGTGTGGCGATTATGGGTGTAGCCACACATAGTTGCTATTTGAGCATTTGGTGCACTGGATGAGATACACCACATGTTGCGATAGGCATATATCTTGAAAGGTGTGTTGCTCCACTATTACAGTGATGAAGTTTTGCATCTGTTGTTCTGGCAGGGTCTGGTGCCGCTTTGAGTTGACATGTCCTGGTCTGTGGGGACCTTGCTTCTGATGATGAGTATGGAGAGGTTGGGGTGAGGAGGGTGTTTGAAGGCCAGAAGAGGCGGTTCAGGAAAGATTTCTTTCAGGATGGGGGTCTTCATTGAGTATGGATTGTACTTGTTTGATAATACCCCATATGGGTGCCAGTGTGGGGTGACAGGTGACAACTGGAGATGGGCGATTGGAGAGGGCTTTATTTCTGTGTTGAAGCAGGTTTTCTCGGGTATTTGGGTGACCTGTTCCATGATGTGATCTACTTCTCTGATGGAGCATCCTTGTTTGGTGAAGGTGGTTTTGATTGTGTTACGGCGTATATCCTGGACTTCCTCCTCGGAGCATATTATCTGGATCTGAGTGTCTTGCTGTAGATAACAGATTTCTGTGTGTGTTTGGAATGGTTATGGTAGATACGGTGATCAATGGGTTTCTTGCATATATTTGTCTCTAGGGTTCCATTGTTGAAGCTGCTCATGGTGTCTAGGAAGTTAGTGCTGGTGTGGGAGTGTTTCAGAGAGAGTTTAATGGACAGGTGGTGGTTGATAAAGTTGTGGTGAAAATCTAGGAAGGAGCTGAAGAAGTCTGTCCAGTGGATGAAAATATCTTCGATGTATCTCAGATGTACCATTGGTTTCCTGGTGCATTTGCCCAGCAATTCTTCAAAGGTAGCCCACAAAGAGGTTGGCATTTTGGAGCGCCATCCTAGTACCCATGGTTGTTCAATATGTGTTTTGCTGAATGTAAAATTGTTAAGGGTGAGAATGAAATGGATGAATTTGGTGATGTGTCTGGCATGGATATCTGAGGATTGTCCATTGTCTTGTAAATATTAGAGGCAGGCAGCTAAGCCATCATTGGAGGGATGATCGTGTACAGAGAGGTGACCTCCATGGTAGCAAAGATGGTGTTCTGAGGAAGGTTGTTAATATTGTAAAGTTTGTGGAGAAAGTTAGTTGGAAGAAGCTGACCCTTTGTGTGATGAGTGGTTTGAGGATGGTTTCTATGAGTCCCAATATTCCTTCAGTAGGAATGCCGTGGCCAGATATTATTGGTTCCCTTGTTTGTGTATCTTGGGAAGCATATAGATGTTTGTGGAGGGTGAGCATGTAGAGTCTCTCAGAGTTGTTTGGGGAGGGATTTGATGAGATTCTTAAATTCCTGGGTAAATTGTTGTGTGAGGTCTTCTTTGAGTTCTTTATAGTAGGTGGACTGAATAGTGACACTGGATTTATGGCTTATTACAACAATCTATAACCCACTAAAAACCCCTCCCCTACCTGCAGCTGCTTCTCCTCCCCCTTTCTTTCCTCTGCTACTTAATGTTTCTGGCCCCATTTCAGCAAAGTAGTAAAGCATGTGCTTATGTCTATTCATATTTAGCAAAATATTTAAGCACATACATCACTATAGTGTCAATTTTAAGCACACGCTTAATTCAGTGCAGTGATGAAAAGTAATCTACTCACCTGTTAGACTTATCTTGAGAAAGAAGAAATACATGTGTTACCAGAATACTACAAAAATCAAGGATTACAGTCCCCTCCAATCATTCTAAGAAATAATTCATCAGCTTTACAACAGAATAATTGTTGAACTAAATTGAAACAGTCAGGATTTCAAGTTTGAAATTATATACATTCTTTGATATCCCACCGATTTTGAAATTTATGAATAAATTTCCTAATGCCCTGAAAGAGCATACTGCAAAATCCACAGATAATGCAAATAGATATAGCAAAAAATATATATATACTTAATTAGATATAGTGGAGATGGAACTTTCCCATGAGAATAAGAAATGCAAATACTGATCTGCCTAAATATCAATCAGGCCCCATGTTAAAGATTAAAAGTGAAGTACATAAGGAATTCATAGCAGCTTAAATGAATCATTTCTAAGTCACTAAACAAACATCACCACTGTTATTTAAGCATTCACAATACTTCACAAAAGATTATAGTTTTTGTTCAATTTTTTCAAACCAAATTCAAGGTTTAATTTTATGATAAGATGGTAAAGATCAGCTTTTTAAGTGATGTAAAATACTACTCCCTAAATAATAGTATTTCGTTTGTGGTGTTGTTTTTCACTGCAAATAGTTCAAAAGGATACTAACAACCTACAATACTACTGTCCGGGGTTCTCTGCTCAGTGTCCCCGTCAGGCTCCCTTCTTTTGACCCTCTGACCACACTCCTGTCCCTGTTCTTTTATTAGTTGTCCCCCAAAATCAGTTGGGTTCTGAGGTCCTGTAGATCCTCCCCTTAGGCTGGGGGGGATCCCTTAGCAGTGGGCGGGCGGAAGAAACCCAATAGGTACAATACTACTGTGTGACCTCTTTTTAGGATGTTTTTGAGTATAAATAGACAGGCGTGCTCTCCCCTGGGTTATGTGTTCACAATGTATGTCCCAATTCTGTTAAATCCAATACACTGGGAGGGGCACACTAATTCATGACAAGGCCTCCCCAACCAAACCCTTCTCATGATTCCTCCTTCCTCCTGTGGTTTAAACCCCAACAGCCTGTTTACATTTACTGTAACACTCAAGTGTTTTTCCTATTACAAAGGGATAGATAATTACAATGCTAGATTGAGTGACTTATGCATTGCCAAAAGTACATAGTAGTGATTCTGTTTTCTTCATGTCTGTAAATACCAAAGTTAAAGTTAAACAACACACACGATAATTTTCTATCCAGAACCTAGTTAGTTGAGGGTGACAATGGCTGTAGAGAGCCCTATCATTCAGAAAGCACTGAAACATCTTAATCACAACAAACATTTTACACAGTTTAATGTCAAAAGAGCTATTAGCTTTTGCAGTGAAGTCCCCATGTGAAAATTTTCACTCCTACTTCTGCAGAGTCTACCACACAAAGAATGTATTCATGTTACAGCAGTACGGGGGAAGGGGGGTATTTCATTCAGTTTATACAATACGTTCCCATATCTGGGTACACATACATTCACTGTAGACAAACTTATGGCAAACGTCAAACTGCCCTGCCTCAAAACTCATCACCTTCCACCCATCTACTTGTGTGTCCCTCCCCAGAAAATGCCTGATAGAACAAGTCATCCTGAAAGTCAACCAAGACAGGCTTCAATTAAACAACAAGGGAAGCATGTTTTGGAGTCACGGCCCTCTCAACTGAGAATGCCCTGACACCAGCACCTCATGATTAAATTCAGGGAAGGAGTGGTTGGAGATGTTAGATCATATGTCTCAGATTACCAAAGTATAATTTTTTTTGTTACCTAATCCCAAAGTTTCTCTTCACATTACATATCTTCAGCTGTGTTTGTGCTAAATATTTACAAGGGCTCCCCTATCCGTCTCTTTCTGGAATTATTGTGCTTTTGTTTACTGTTCCCAGTCCTTGGGAGTCCCCCAAACAGTTTGCAACTCTCAGCTACAAGTTCATGACAGCATTTTACAATTCCAAGGATCAAAGACAGAAGAACCATTATAATATGTATGACAACCAGCTAGTAGTCTTCTCATACTTTTGGCAAACTGGAGTTTCTTGAAGACGGATGTGGGAGATTCAGTGACTTGTCTGTATGTGGATGCAACTACTATTGGGCAGCTTTTTGGTCTTTGAAAGGTCCTTTATGTCTTGTCCCCACATATTATAAAACAAGATACTTTGAATCTAGAAGGTAATAAGGGAATTTGATAGTCTCATGAAGTATCTACTATACTTTTATCCCTCGCTGTTTAATTTAACTCACAAGGCAGACATTCTGTAGGAAAATTAGCACCTGGAATATGGTATCCAGAGTGCTACTTGTTGGATTGTTTCAGATAGCTAATTCTTTTATCATTCAGAGCTCTCTGGGATAATTTTTTTCCTGTAATAGAAGAGGAGGACAAACTAGTTTCCACAAAGTAGATGATCCAAATTGTTAATATGAATAATCAGGGCATAGAAACAGGTAATTGTTTTGGGTGAGCCCAGATTGCATCCTCTCATGCTTGTTATGACAGTATCAGAATGTTGCTGATCAACATGTAAAAAACTGAGAACCTATTGGCTAACTTTTCAGATGCATTTTCTGCCTGCTTCTGTTAGACTGAGGGTTTGCAAACTTTTTATTACATGGATCACATCTCAATAGAGAAAGCCAATGGACCATTTCTCCTCTCATTTGTGATCACATAGCATCCCTGTAGAGATTGTTTGCATGTATTTGTCTTCAACTTTAATGTGATAAGGATCTATCCTTCTTGAATTTGCTATGCAGTCTCCTTTGCTGTTGATTTAATTTCCTCTTCTTCTGTTTTATTCCTCTCTCCCTGTACAATTTTGAACTGCTTATTCCTTTTCCTTTTGACCATGCTTTGCTTCCACTTGGTTCCTTCATTCCTAGACATGCAGTCTAGATATCAGGATTTCTTCTTCCCATGCGCCTCTGGGCACATTGACTAGTTGCCTTGTTCTCTGCTTCTCTGAACATTCCCCTACTGATAGTGGTCAGCAGCTGCTAAAAGGGTCTCCTTTTTCCATCTCCTCTTTAGCAGTGGACCTGGTAGAGGCCAATCCTGCCTCCTATTTTCCAGCTACTTTTACATGTGTCCAGATGCCTCTTTGAAATGATGAGGTTCAATACTTGTGGGACTATCTGAAAAGACACTCACCTATCTGAAGCAGCCTATGACCAGCCTCCTCTCCCCAGACTACAGTTTGGAAAAATATGCTAGGCTGACAAGGACCACTGACTAGGATATTGATTACTCCAATATGAAGGCTTAGGAGAAGATCAAGCTATGATTTGGGGGGGCAGGGGGATTTTTAAAAAATTATAACTACCCCCAAAAGTTAGTGCAACACATATATTCTTTATAAAGACAAATATAAACACAAAACACCATAAGCTATTTATTGTAAAAGAGCTAGTAAATCAAGTTTGTAAACTAGAATAACCTGCATGTGTTTAATAATCTGAAATGTGGTGCAGTGAGGAGTCATAGCTGCTGGGTGATGCAGAAGTGCTAATATAGCCACTAGCTGATTTCATAACAGAGCTGACACTAGTTCCAATAACTGTGCCAGGTGTGAAATTTACAACCAAACTGATATTTGAAATGGAATGAGAATGAGCTGGTGACTCAGTACTTTGTATTAGATAGATGTCCTTGGCGAGACTGTCAGCTTAAAACTTCCTACATTAAAATAGAATTTCCTTATTTGCTTTGTGTTGCTCTCAGATCAGTCACTCTCACCCTTCTCTATCCATTTGTCAGCCTCTCAATTATCTGAACATTCTTCCATGCAGCCTACACTGTGGTTCTATCTCGAGATCATCCACAAGACCCTTTCTTTCCCCATTTTAAGTAAATCTTAAAAACCCACTTCTGCCAATGCTATCTATAGTGAGTTTTGTTGATTTGTATAGGACATTTTTCCTGTTCCCCTAAACTCTATCCACCTGCCAGACTGTGAGCTCATTGGGATCATCCCCCAAGGTTGACAAAACACATGTTCAGATCAAACAGATGAAACGTTTCTTCAAAGACATGTAGCGAAGTCAGGTACCCATATGGAAAAGGAAATCACCAAAATGCATTGACCAGAAGAACTTTTACAATATTTCCAGGTACTAAGGACTCTAAAATAGTTCTGGAATGTCATCAAAGCAATTAGCATATAAATGTATTCCTAACACCTTAGATTATTAAAAGTGAAAGATTTTAAAAATCAAGTTTACTTTCCACCAATAATACTTTTTATTTTTTTGCACCACATTCAACTTGGGCAGTGAAAATAGCATAGTTACTTCTGTTTTATAGTTCATTTCTAATATGGCATGCTTACATTTTCCACAACGAAAGACTTTACTAAAAAAAAAAAGTATTGGATCTGTAAGGAATGTTTAAGAAATACAGGGCAGTGATATAAGGGATGGACTAGATGACTGCATACATCTCTTCCAATCCTAATATCTATGAATCACATGTTGCTGCTGATGTAATAATGGAGGGGTGTGCCTGAGATTACTAAAGGTGAACAAATGGCAGGAAAGAATAAAGGGTGAAATTCTTACAACTCCATTTAAATAACTGTTCAATATTCCAAAGAAGAGAAAAAATGTATGAGGACTCTCCACTGAAAAGAAAAGAAAAGAAAAAGAAAAAAGATCAATGTCACATTTAAAATAAGTTTTACAGGATTCCACAGGAACAAAGCACTAGGATAATAGTAGCATTAGATTTGTCCACCTTGTAGAGTCTGGCATGAATGTTGTTGAGATGGTTTCCTTAACTCTCTAGGATATTAAAAATGCAGCCACGATCATCTTTATCAAACAATATGAAAAGCAACATTGGCACTCTGTCCATCTCCTATAATAACCGCACCTTTTAAACTCTCAGTTAAAGCTACCAGTGTTGCTTCAGAAGCCAAAACTTACTCCAGAGGGCTGTGCTGGGCATCAAAGGAATGTTTTTTATTCAGGAAAAGCTTTCATTTAAAAAGTTCAACACACAGAGAATGATCAGTGCATTTCTGTGAGCAAATCCTTGGTATGCTATGGAGAATGACTACCTAATGGTGCAATCATATCATATATCTATTTGAAGAATGTAGGCCTGGTTGCTGTCTTGTCCACGCAAGGGGAAAAAAACAAACAAACAGGGATCATAGGATGAATACTGAATACAGAAGAAGCCTGTTTTGCTAGATAGCCAAATAAATTCAATTTCTCCATTCTATCTGGAAGACTTTTCAATACAATACTGCTTGGGGATGCAAAACACTACTTTGGTTACTGGGTAATTTTGGATAAAAAAAGTTCTGGCTGAATGAGTTCTAATATATTATTAAATTGGCAAAGACACATGGTTGACTGTTGCTTTGCACATGCTCACAAGGCAAATCTGAGTGATAATGATCACTTATATTACAACACTTAAGCTTAATAAGTTTTAAAATGCTACCTAGTATTGTGCTGAATTGTCTAACAAGTATTAAAATTTAAAGCTTGCGAACAAGTTTTATTGAATTTCACAAATATTTCATTAGGTTTGTTTTCCTTCATTAAGCAATGCTTTAAGACAGGTAGAGACAAGCTAGAGTTTCTGTTACACAACAGAAGGCTCCCATGATAAACTGATTACAATAACCCTGTCAGAAGTGAACTTCCTCCTCAGCGCTTTTAAAAAAGCCTCACCCTTGCTTATTATCATTCTGAAGTTGTTTCAGAAGAGAAAGAAGGGCTATTGGCACCTGTTAATTGCATATCTGCAATACATTTAAAAAACAAGGGGTGGGAGGGGGGGAGAGGGGCAAAAAATCCCACCAAATAGAAGGGTTAAAATGTACTCCAAAAACAGTAGCAGGACTGAAGAGGGAACTGGTGTTTATCATTTGGAATGAAAAAAATGAAGGCAGCAGAGTTGATTTGCACAACTTATATGATTCTATTTATATTTTTTTACTAAACTCTAAAAAAATCAACAGAGCCTTAACTGGCTTCTGTGTCAATTCTAACATCTTTGGGGAAGGGGAATAGAAATAAGAATTTTATGAAATGACACTCAGAGGATTCTCACTGGCATACATCCAACCTCAGCAGCCAGAAAAATAAAAGAGGCAGCCCACTTGCTATCATTCTTAGAAACTACCACCAAGTAACCATCTCTGTTCTGTGCTTACTTTTTATGGTGTAAACCAATTTATTTGGTTCTAAAAACTGTACCTCCAAAAATAATTCTAAGTCTCTTATCCACTGCCCAATCAAGTTTGCTTCTTGTAAAACGTAAGCGCTTTAAAAGATGTAATATGTGCTTTAACCACGACGTAATCTCAATTGTGGCACTTCCACAATACACGTCACACTACCCTTCAAAGAAAAACAATGCATTCTTCAATAAAACATAATTTTACCATATTACCTTAAAAAGTGTGTATAGCATTTTAAATTTGGGCAAACTTGCCAAGCAAAGAAAAGGATTCCTGCTCCATCAAGTTTACAAACTAAAACTCTGATCCTGATTTCAACAGAGCTCTCCTTGGATGCAAGAATCTGCCTGCACTATGTGCATCCAACTATGCAATAGGGCCTAAAGACTCAGAAAGGGACTGATACATGGAAGTAGAGAATGATGTACAGTTGTCACTGGAGTGGGGAAAGTTTTGTGGAAATGAACAAACATTTCAACTTAATTCCCAGCAGAGCAGTCTAAAAGAGTTGGTTAAACAGATTTACCTACAGTCAGGAAGCTGCCTACAATAAAAATGCAAATGTACAATCCAACAAACCTGGGAGACTGGAATATTTTAAATGCTGGCAGTTTCCTGTAAGGGATGATGACAACTTGAATTATTTGAGATTGTCTAATTGCAATAGAGTGCCCTTAAACTATATGTCTTCAAATTACTTTTTCAAATTCATAAAAAGAAAAAAAAAAAGGAAGGAAGGGGGAGATTTTCAAAAATGCCAAAGAGATTTAGGAGTACAAGTCCCAATGGGAGGAGGTGATCATCCTCAGTTCCAATCCTGCCTCTGCCACTGACTCACTGTGTATCCTTCGGCAAGTCACTATCTGTCACAGTTTACCCACCGTACAATGATCATAATACTCCTCTCTTTTCACAGGAAAGATGTAAAGATAAATTCACTAATAACTGAGGCATGCTGATATTACAGTGATGAGTGCCAAAGAGGAGACCATGAGGAACTGAAGCATTCTGTAGTCAGTGCAGGGGTTGGATGGCATGCAGTAAATAAGACATAGACCCATACATTGGAATTATGAGGATAAAAATAAATAGCAAACAGCTGCTTCATTTTCCAAACACCATCCACGCTACGCACTAAAAATGGGTCCTGTATTAAAAACAGTATGTGATCATGTAATTAAAGACTGCACCATAATGCATGCACACAAGGAGACCAAATTAAGCTTATAAGGAAACCTCAATCCTGGCATTTCCTAATTTATAAGTGCTTACCTCTGCGAACAAACTAACTTCTAAATCTAGTTTTTTTGTATGCAAGTTACATCAGTTTAATTTATCCATGAATCAAAGCCCTGAATTTCTGTAAGAGCTGAACAAGACAATGCTCAGAAACCTGATTCAAACGGTCTGGAAATACACTGATAAATAATCTGTTTAATGTGAAAGTAGAATTGGAATATTGGAGAGAAATAAACTGAATAATTCATAAAATGTTGTTTGTCATGTCTTCTATTCCAGGGTGGCTACCATATGCTCTATCAATTTAAGCTAACATTATTAAGCTTCTGCTTTTACTGCATTTTTTGCCCACCATATTTTTTGTGAATTTTCCTTCCCTTCACTGGTGCTGGGCTGCCAACATTATTCACCAATGTGAGAGAGACTTGGTAATCAAGATGAAAAGGTGAGCCATGCTGAAGAGATGAACATTCACTAGCAAGCTGTCCTAACAACTCCTCCAAAACAAAAACTGAGAAATATTTAAGCAAGGATTTCACATACATCTATTTTTAATGGGGCCACTTTTAGCCTACGGTAAAGAAACGTAGGCTTCCCCCCCAATATATGTAAAATAGATGTAAAAATATATATCTGAAGAGAAGAAACATTAAGTCATAATATCCACTTGAAATCCTAGAAGGATGACATTAAGCTTTATCTAATTTATACAACCTGCATACCTTTTGGGGGGAAAAGATTAACGTAATCATTCTGTGGTTGTGAGAGTTGTAGATTTAAGTGTTCTCACTGTTCAATCTTTTAACACCGACAGCAAACAAATTCTGTCATCTTTAGTAAAACGTGGCTGCAAACAGCTATGCTAAACAACATTATGGAGGAGCAGCAGCAGCAGCAGCACCTACCATAGGTAAGGCTGAGCAGAGCTCTTTGTTTAAGATTAATATGTTATGTGTTCTCGTACAATGCTGTCTTTCAAAGGACAGCACAAGTCTTAGCTAGAGGCTTGAGACAGAACAATGCTTAAATACACTTTAAATCTGAATTACACAAATGAAATATATAAATGAATAATTCAAGAGTCTCTGAATACTCCTCTTCTGCCTTTCAGAGCATAAAACATCCAATTGAGGTATTATATTTTCAGAGGAGTCCACAGTTCTACATTCTCAAGCAGAGATACTCAGCATAAAAGGAGTAGACTAAAGAGCATGATTATTCTAATGTATTTTTTACTACAGTACATTTTTAACTGGACAAATCAAACATTAGTGATACAAAGCCAGCCACTGATTTTACAATGACACTGTCATGACTAGGATCATTCAGTAAAGTACCTGCTTACCAAATACAATTGGTTAAAACAGGGGTTGGCAACCTTTCAGAACTGGTGTGCTGAGCCTTCATTTATTCACGCTAATTTAAGGTTTTGCGTGCCAGTAATACATTTTAATGTTTTTAGAAGGTCTCTTTCTATACATCTGTAATATATAACTAAACTATTGTTGTATGTAAAGTAAATAAGGTTTTTTAAATGTTTAAGAAGCTTCATTTAAAATTAAATTAAAATGCAGAGCCCCCCGGACCGGTGGCCAGGACCCGGGCAGTGTGAGTGCCACTGAAAATCAGCTTGTGTGCTGCCTTTGGCACCCGTGCCATAGGTTGCCTACCCCTGGATTAAAAGAGCAGCAGGCAAGTAGAGCTGGTCAGGAAATTTCTACTATAATTATTTTCCAAACAGCAAATGCCTGTTTCACAAAATTAAAGTTTTCCATAGGAAAATTTCAATGCTGCTGAAAAATTGATTTTCTGTCAGAAAAAATTGAAATGATGGCTCCCAGGTTGCCCACCTGGACAGTTTTTTTTGTCAATTTTACTTTCACCCAGAAGCTGAAAATTTTACTTTGGTTCTCCCAAAACAGAAGTTTTCTGGAAATCTTTTCCCACTAAATCTTTGGTGTGAAGGAATTTCCATTTTCTGGCCAACTCTACAGATATGATAACAGGGCATGCCAACAGAATAAAACTTGAGCCTGGTCTACACTAGGCGTTTAAATCGGTTTTAGGAGCGTAAAACCGATTTAACGCCACAACCGTCCACACTAGAAGGCACCTTATATCGATTTTAATGGCTCTTTAAACCGGTTTCTGTACTCCTCCCTAACGAGAGGAGTAGCGCTAGTATCGGTATTACCATATCGGATTAGGGTTAGTGTGGCCGCTGATCGACGGTATTGGCCTCCGGGCGGTATCCCACAG
The DNA here is from genome assembly GCF_020497125.1 of Mauremys mutica. Lineage (NCBI taxonomy): Eukaryota > Metazoa > Chordata > Testudines > Geoemydidae > Mauremys > Mauremys mutica. The sequence continues at coordinate 32,556,547 of NC_059074.1, forward strand.
TGCACCACTGACCGCTCTGGACAGCAATCTGAACTCGGATGCAGTGGCCAGGTAGACAGGAAAAGCCCCGCGAAGTTTTGAATATTTCCTGTTTGCCCAGCATGGAGCTCCGATCAGCACGTGTGGCGATGCAGTTAAAAATCAAAATAAAGAAAGAGCTCCCGCATGGACCATGCGGACGTGATCGCTGTAAGGGCAGGCAAATCTGTTCTATCAGCGCTCCGTTACAGAAGACGAAATTCAAAATCATTTTTTTAAAATCTCCAGACGCCATAGCAGGGGCTCAGCGCACTGCTGCGTGACAAGCGTAACGGAAAGCCAAAGAATCAAATGGACGCTCATGGACTGGAGGACTCAAGCTATCCCACAGTTCCTGCAGTCTCCGAAAAGCATTTGCATTCTTGGCTGAGCTCCAAATGCTTCTAGGGTCAAACACCGTGTCCGCGGTGGGTCAGGGCATAGCTCGGCAATTTACGCACCCCCCCACCCACCCCTAGAAGTGAAAGGGAAAACAATCCTCTCTTGACTCTTTTACATGTCACCCTATCTTTACTGAATGCTGCAGATAGACGCGATGCTGCAGCCGTCAACACTAACATCCTCACTCCCCCCCCCCGCCATGGGTGGCTGATGGTGCAATACGACTGATACCCGTCCTCGTCATCAGTCTATTGGCACATGGGGCAGTGCAAAAGGGCTGGTAACCATGCCGACTAGCATCAGTGAGGTCAATCAAGGGCGCCTGGCCCTAATTTTTCCTTGTAGATGGTGCAGTATGGCTGGTAACCATCCTCATAATAGCAACAGGGGGCTGAGCTCCATCAGCCCCCACCCTTCATGTGTAAAGAAAAGATTCAATTGCCCCTGGACTAGCAGAGGGATGCTGGGCTCCTCTTCTCCACACTCCTTACTGTCCTGTCTGGACTATCATAGCAGCTGGAAGCTGCCTTCCACTCATTTCTCACTAACAAGTCACTGTGTCTTATTCCTGCATTCTTTATTAATTCATCACACAAGTGGGGGTGCAATGCTATGGTAGCCCAGGAAGGCTGGGGGAAGAACAGAATCAACAGGTGGGGTTGTTGCAGGAGCATCCCCTGTGAATAGCATACAGCTCATAATTTCTGTGGGATCTGACACAGAGCAGCTGTGCTCTCTGGCTCTATGATACAGTGGTTCTCTAGTACACTTGCCCATATTCTAGGCAGGACTGATTCTATTTTTAGATACCAAAAAGGAGGGATTGACTCAGGGAGTCATTCCCAATTTTGGCTTTTGCGCCCCTGGCTGATCGGCCAAGGGCACTTATGACAGCAGCAAATGGCACAGTGCAAAAGGACTGGTAACCATGACCATCTTATTACCAATTTATAGTATGGTAGATGGTGCAGTATGGCTAGTAACCATCTCTGCTATCATGCAAAAGCAAAAGCATGCTTCTGTGTAGCGCTGCTGAATCGCCTCTGTGAGCGGCATCTATTACACATACGGTGACAGTCACAAAAGGCAAAACAGGCTCAATGATTGCCATGCTATGCCATCTGCCAGGGCAATCCAGGGAAAAAAAGCCGCGAAATGCTTGTCTGCCGTTGCTTTCCCAGAGGAAGGAGTGACTGACGACATTTACCCAGAACCACCCGCGACAATGATTTTTGCCCCATCAGGCACTGGGATCTCAACCCGGAAGTTCCAAGGGGCGGGGGAGGCTGCGGGAACTATGGGATAGCTACGGAATAGCTACCCACAGTGCAACGCTCCAGAAATCGACACTAGCCTTGAACCGTGGACGCACACCACCGATTTAATGTGTTTAGTGTGGCCGCGCGCACTCGATTTTATAAAATCTGTTTCACAAAACCGGTTTATGCAAATTCGGAATAGTCCCGTAGTGTAGACGTACCCTGAGTAACTAAAAACCAAGGAACATGTAAGCAAACACCATTCAAGAGTCTGTGCCTGTTCACCTATCAACTTCTGGAGTGCACTGCGGCACAAGGCATATAACTAGCAGAAAAAACCACACCCCTTCCTGTGTTAGAACAATTAGTTGTTTGTCAATGAATCTTCATAAAATGATTTGTTAAAAAAGAAACCAAATGAAAACCTTCTAGTGTAATAGTAATTGCCAAAAAATATTCCATATAGAAGATATAACATTCTTTGTATCTGAATTTCTGTTTAAGCCCTCTTTCCGCAATCCACTCCAATTCTACTTTCTTCCTACTCTTCCTTCTAACCCTGAAGCTGTATAAGCAAGAGCAATCTGAGTAGATGTTCAAGAGAACTTCAAATCTACTGTTTGGCAAGATCAGAGTTTGAAAGGGAAGCTGCTGCTGCCCTGTTCCACTGTTCTTAGGTTACTTGTGGAGCTTGGTAGGCCAAGCAGTTTAATGTGAATACAGTGGAGCAAGGAGTTTTGCAAGGGAACTGGGTGATGGACTTCTCTTTCAAGATCCATTCCTGCTGATTGTGGCCCAGTAATTGAGCATTTCCATCTGCAAAGGAAAGAAGAAAGGAAAGAACAAAAGAAGAGAAGGGAGAGAGAAGAATACGGAAAATAATTTAATTTTAATCTGCCCCTTAATCATGAGCTAGAAGAAATGATGGGTTACAGGTGCCATATTTTTAAATTACCATTTTACCCACAAAAGCAACTCCGTATTCAGACATGATTTTGTGTGTACATACAGTTACATCTGTTACAAATGCACATTTTTTCTGCTTTTACTTTTGGTTACTTGTGCAGAGTCACCACAGCTCAGAGAATTTTAATTCTATTCCTTCTTGTGCAGCAGGCTTGTGTACTAAATTTGATCAATTACACATGTGGAAAGCCATTCAAAGCAAGGGAATTTACAGGTGTCACTTAACGCCTGTAGAACCTTTATTTGCAAAGATGATGCAAAAACAGTAAAAAAAACTCAGCTTGACTCTCAGATCTCAGAATAAGTCTGCACAGCTGTCAGTCTAAAAAAAAATTTCTTTTAAACTTGCAAACTGAATACTTTAGAAATGGAATAACTGAGATGAACAGGTTACCATGACCACAACATTTTTTGCAGTGCCACTTCTCAGAGCAGAACCACACTTTAAAGGCCTTGTTTTCTTACTTCTGACCTGACAAACCAGAAAATGGAGGAAACTAAATATCATGAATATTTAAATATTTTTATGGAAATTGGATATAACAATGATCTGGTTGATGATGAAGCTTTATAGTCTCAACATGTGCATATCTAACAGTCACCATCTTGGCCATCACTAGGGTTTGAATTGGGGACTTCCATAGCTGAAATGCTTGAGTCTCTACAGCACAAGCTAACAGACTCTCACCCCATCTGGGAACAGAAGGGGATGGACGGACATGGACACACATGCTCTCTGACCGGTGGGTTACAGATTTACTCAGAAAAATGGGAAATTCAGATCTTCAATCCAAGCTATTTTATGAAGTAAAGTAATAGCAAATGACATATGCAAGTACTAGTAAAATACTCATTGGGTTTACAAGTCAAAATTAAAAATAGGGGAACTTCTTGCATATTAAAAACTCCAAAGAGATGAGGAAATGGTTTAGCATGTTCGTGTGTTCATTTTAGGGACATATTTCAAAACCTAGACTACATCTGTGTCACTTCGCTAAATTATTTCAGTCAAACTGAAGGTAAGAATTTCAACAGAGCGGCCTGATGCAAGATACAGAATACCAGAAGTAAAAAGGAATTTTACTCTTCTGTAGTAGGCGGAACAAGGTAGGTAAGTACAGTCCTAAAACTGAGTGATTCATTTCATCAGCCCCTCCTAAAAAGTACTATAATTAGGAGGAATAAATCCACACCTATAACTAAAGAAATACTGTCTAGTTTATTAACTTTCACAGCTTACCCAAACAGTGAATGTTAAGCAGCTCCTAACTTTTCTGCTATTGAAGTTGTGGAAATAATACATTTATATAGAATCTTTGATTTCAAAAGATCCCAAATAAACGACATATACAGAAATCACAGTCAATTACTGAAATGCATGCATTTTTAGGTGAAATGTGGTAGTTGTTTAACAGCATGCAAGTGCAAGCATACTACAAAGACACAGCCAAGTTACTATGGCCTCACTGGTGCTGCAGTCACCCAAGTGCATCAATAGGATTTCTGGGGGCATATCGCATGGTTCTGTGTGCTGAGCTGAGCTGCTCTAGGATACTTTCCCCCAGTGAATTGTAGGACAATTTGTCTGTCCTTCTGGGAACAGGTGGAATTTTGGGAAGGCACTGGAGGATCAACATTCCTCACTGCAAGGTACATTGGTTACCAGCCCGAGTGAAGGTAGCACCCAAGTTCTAGCCTATACCCCCAGACAAGCCAACCAGCCTGGGTTTAAAGTACCACCAAACTTGGGTGAGATGGCTTTATATGTGGACAGAACAGGGGAGGGGGGAAGGAAGAGGTTAGGGGCAACAGCCAAGTAAGAGCCCAAAATAACTCTGCAGAGAGACATACCCCAAAAGACACAAACTCTAACAAATCAGTGCCAACTGATGCCTTGCTAGGGCATTGATTCAGTACTGACTCACAGGAGGAAAAGTGACACCTTACTGAGTCACCAAGAGGAGAGGCAGTGTTCTAGTGGACTGTAGGAACTAGGAAATTTAGTCCTCTAATCCACAGAACAGGATTAGCAAACTGCCTCATAGTGCTGTCCCTGTGCCTCAAACCTGACTTAAAGGGATCACCTCAGAGTTCTATTTAATAACAAGTTTTAAGGGACTGAGGCCTGGTCTACACTACAGAGTTAGGTCAACATAAGGCAGCTTATGTCGACATAACTCTGTAAGAGTCTACCCTACAACATTGCTCCCACCAATGTAAGTTACCCACTACACCGACCTAATAACTCCACGTCTGCAAAAGGCGTAACACTTAGGTCAATGTAGTTGGGTTGCGGCAGTGTCAGTGTAGACACTGCATTGACTGTTCCAGCTATCAGCCCCTGGCAGCTGACAACCTGGAGCCCCGCCACCTGGAGCTCCGGGCTGTCACTGCCCCACAATGACAGTTAAATCGAGGGAAGTGCTCCTACTGAGGAAACACACTGCTGACAAGACTGTAGTGTGCACACAAAAAACCCTGATGTAATTACTGTGGTAGCTGTACGTCGACATAACTTAAGGAGACTTAATTTTGTAGTATAGACTCCCCTGATACTACGAAGACTTATGCACATTAGTATCGCTAGCTACATGAACAGTTCTAATTTGTTTCAAGGAGACTACTCACATACATATCTTTGTGGGATTGGATCCCAAAACAGCAGTTCAATATTGTTTTATAGAACCATATAAACATAGGGCTGAAAGGGACCTCACAAGGTCATCAAGTCCAGCTTGAACTGAAGCACAACCTAGTAAACCTAGACCTTCCCTGACAGGTGTTTGTCCAACCTATTCTTAAAAACGTCCAATGACAGGGATTCCACAACCTCCTTTTGAAGCCTATGCCAGAGCTTAGCCACCCCTTATAGTTAAGGTTTTTTTAAGGTGACAAACATTTAAGTCATCCTTACTAATGTATTAAAGAAATTTTTCCAATTTTGTTCGTTTTGTTTTGGGTTTTTTTTTTTCAAAAAAATTGGAAACATCAGTGATCATTTTCTTTTGTTAGGACACAGTAATCCATTTATCTTAAATACAGACTAACCTTTGTAAGGCTAGCTAAGGAATATGTGCTACAGAAGTGAAAGAAAAACAATAAAAATGGATGATTTTGAGAAACCCAAAATGCTTTTGCATTCAAACATTTTTTAAAATCTATTTATAAGAGGTGCTTATTGTACGCATTGCACGCACACACACAAAAAAATCTTTAAAAAAAAAATCTAAAGGAAAACCAACCAGTTTAAATAGGCCAGAATACACTAAAAATGTTAATTTTTCATTATTAGCCACATTAATGCAGTCTTCCATAAAGTACATTCAGTGCTGTAAATGTACTGAACTATTTTTTGAAGGAGTGTGTAGTACAGCTATTACTTCTCTTTGGATTAATTAGGTACTGTAGACCTAATCCTAATAGGAGATTTACTGACAATCATCTAACAAATTTTATAATGAACCAGCGCAGATTATTTGAAATCCGTAAGGATTTGATATAAAGTACTAATTTCTAAAATTGAGCCCTTAAGGTTAACATATAGGCCCACAAGTCCAATCCTTGTTTCTGTCACGCACAGCAGGACGTTATCAAAACTGTTGTGTAAGTCTCACTTCATAATCCATGGGAAATTCTGATTTTATATCTTCCTTCAGGCTAACTAGCAATTATTCTGCATCCAACATTCACAGGGAAAATAGACTCCCATTGCTTAAAAAAAAACAAACCCTAAAACTTGACAGATTTACAAAACAAAATGGCTTTTACCTCTTTAGCTTTGTTTGAACAATGCTTAATTGATTCTGCTGCATGTTTGTGGCATCTGTTTAACGCAAGCCATTTTTATTAAGCAATCAAGATATTAGGTGGTCACAAGTAAAAAAAGAAAAATAGTCACAGACCATAATCACCACAGCCATCTTTCAACTGTACTTTTGACTATAAATATGTCAATTAGAGAGACGCAAAATCCAAGGGCAGACCCCTGAACACTCAACACTTTGGAAAACTCAGTGATATTTTGCAGTTCAGCCCTATTTCGAATATGAATGAGACAAGGTAGATGAGATAATATTTTGTATTGAAAGAAACAAGCTTTCGATCTTACACAGAGCTCTTCTTCAGGCCTGGAAAAGATACTATGAATATGTCTACATTGCAATTAGACATCCGCAGCTGGCCCGTGCAAGCTGACTCTGGCTCTTGGGGCTTGGGCTAAAGGACTGTTTAACTGTGGTGTAGACATTCAGGGCCGTCTCCGGGACCCTCCCACCTCACAGGGTCCTAGAGCGAAGGCTGCAGCCTGAGCCCAAACGTGTATACCACAATTAAACAGCCCCTTAGCCCAAGCCAGCTGGCATAAGCCAGCCACATGTGTCTAATTGCAGTGTAGACATATTCTCCACACAGTTATTGGGGCACTTAGTGCACTGGATGAGATATACCACATGTTGTGATATGCATGTGTAGGACCCATGAATCTTGAAAGGTTTGTTGTGGGAGATATTAATCATTGTAGCTGTGGAGATATGTTTGCAGGTTTTGCATCTGTTGTTCTGGCAGGCTCTGGTGCTGCTCTGAGTTGATGTGCCCTGGTCTGTAGGGAGACCTTGCTTCTCATGATGAGCTTGGCAAGGTTGGAGGGTATTGCTTGAAAGCTGATTAGGCCTCAACTGGAGTACTGTGTCCAGTTCTGGGCACTACATTTCAGGAAAGATGTGGACAAATTGGAGAAATTCCAGAGAAGAGCAACAAAAACGATTAAAGGCCTAGAAAACATGACCTCTGAGGGAAGACTGAAAAAATTGGGTTTGTTTAGTCTGGAGAAGACTGAGGGGGGACAAAATAACAGTTTTCAAGTACTGTACATAAAAAGTTGTTACAAGGAGGAGGGAGAAGAATTGTTTTCTTGAACCTCTGAGGATAGGACAAGAAGCAATGGGCTTAAATTACAGCAAGGGCAGTTTAGATTGGACATTAGGAAAAACTTCCTAACTGTCAGGTAATTAAGTACTAGAATAAATTGCCTAGGGAGGTTGTGGAATCTCCGTCATGGGAGATTTTAAAGAGCAGATTAGACAAACACCTGTCGGGGATAGTCTAGATCAGAGGTTCTCAAAACTCTGTGGGGGGGGGGGGGAGGGAGGGGGAAGGGGGGCGGCGGTGGAATGAAGCTTAACCCACAAGCAATGAATAACTAGCAAAGCTGATTCCTCCAGACATATCAGGTCCTCAGATGGTGCTGTGCATTTTGACAAATTTCTGTTAAAGTTGTTGCCATCTGTACATTAATCAGTTCGCTATGACGCAGTGTGCACATTTAAGCATGGACCACAATCGCAGTATTTGTTTTCGCTCTTATTAGAACGGATCGTTGGCTCATCTTGCCTTGAGTGCACAGGACTGGCCTAGAAGACCTCTTGAGGTCCCTGCTAGTCTATGAGTCTATGGACTAGGAGTGTGTGATCAAAGGGTTTTTTCCTGAGAGAACCTGCTTCAATACAGGGTATTTGGGTGGACTGTTCAATGATGCAGTCTACTTCTCAGGTGAAGTGTTCTTGTTTGGTGACAGTGGTTTTAAGTGTGTTAAAATGTGCACCCCAGACTTTTTCCTCAGAGCATAATCTGTGCTGACTGCCTGGCTAACATATTTCTTGAATCAGGCAGAGCAGGGACTTGAACCATGTTCCACGCAAGTGCCTTAGCCAACAGGTTATTGAACATTCTGGCATATTCTGGTCTCTCGCCTTCCCTCCCTTGTTTTTTGGAGAAAGTCAAAAAAGATCTGCTTTCTTTCTAGGTGGAATGAAAAATTCTGAATCCTCAAAATTTTTCATGAAACAAAATTTTTGTTTCCAGTCAGCTCTTGTAATGTCTTCCTTGGTAGGGCATCAATGGTCCGGTACAGGATGTTGTCAAGTTCTCCTTCCTGGGGGAAAGGGAGGAGGGAAAGAAACCACACACACAAAAGCCACCAATTTCTCTAATCCTCATCAGGCAAAAGAGGATCTGACTGTGCAGTGCCCTCAAAGACAGAATCCCATAGCTAGAAGGGGTAACAAGGCAGTAAGTGCTGTAGATGTTCTACAAAGTGGGCCAAAGGGAAATGCAGCTAAGTACAAGCAGCAGGGAGACTATTTTCATATGGACAGAACATATTAACGTGAACTCTTTAGAAAAATTTACATTCTTAAACTAAACACTACAAAAGAAAAAAATCCAATAAATACAGCAAGAACACATCATACTATAAAAACTGATAGAACTTGCTTCCAAAGAGAGGGAGATTTCAACTGAGTATTCAAAGGATATTATGCCTTTATGGGAAAAAGAGCCTAAATTCTATTTATGTTTTCTGTATTTCCCAAGAGATAAGCAAACAATACAAACACACACTTGACGGTAATTAATCATTGGGGCAATTTACCAAGGGTCGTGGTGGACTCTCCATCACTGACAGTTTTTAAATCAAGATCAGACATTTTTCTAAAAGATACATTCTAGGAATTATTTTGGGAGAAGTTCTATGGCCTGTGTTCTAAGAGATCAGACTAGATTATCACAATGGTCCTTCCTAGCCCTGGAATCTATGAGAAAAACCTGTTATCAAGTTATCAACCTAATTATTCTAATTTAAATATGAAAGTAATCAGAATAATTTGCTCACTGGCTCCTGCATGACTAGCAGGAAGCAAAATAATATCACAACAAAGGTAGATTCACTCAAATTGTCAGTACCATAACCCAGGAGTATAATATACCATAATATATGTAGCTTATTAAATAAAAATAAAAGGATAAAAGTTACCTCTACACGAAAGATCTTGAGATCAGCTCCATACAATTTCATCTCTTCTGGAAAATACTGAAAAGCATTCAAGTAAGGAATGTGACCATCTATAACAAACCTAAATAAAAAAAGAGTTTAAGTCAAATCAACGTTTAGTTTAAAGCATCATATACTTTTTTTTAAAATATCAGAGGGGTAGTCATGTTAGTCTGGATCTGTAAAAGTGGCAAAGAGTTCTGTGGCACCTTATAAACTAACATGCATGCATCCGACGAAGTGGGTATTCACCCACGAAAGCTCATGCTCCAATATGTTTGTTAGTCTATAAGGTGCCACAGAACTCTTTGCCCCTTTTTTTAAAATGGCACTGAAAAAAAATCAAGATTGATGTCTTAATTTCAAAGTTAAAATAGCATCAGAATTGAAATGCCCAAATAATTCCAACACTGTGTCCTTCAAAATGCTGTGTTAATACTAAAAAGCTGCCTGTTCTTTAACATGAGAGCTAGAATATTAAAATTCAAGCTCAAATGTGACTCTCAGATAAAGTTAGGGCACTGAGTTTACTCTAGACATGTTTATATCCAGCTTTCCCTGCACATTCTTTATACAATCAATTCTTACAAACAGGTAGAATATTTTAATTAAAATATTTTCAGTATTGGGCTATGCTCTTAAGAAGACAGGAAGTACACTTTTATGATAACATTGTTATAGGGCTATAGCATTTTGCTCCCCAAATCCATTACATACTTAACTAAACACGAAAGAAGAGTTTAATATTTCCACAGTAAGTATGCAGAGCTCGTGCAATCAGGGTCATAGAACTGTTAGCTTATATACAACTAAATGAGAAAAAACATACAATTATGTATTTTATCAATTTATAAAATGCATTTATTTTAGATAAATGTCTAAACACACTTTGGATTTTTAATTTTTCAAAAAATATGGCGGCGGGAGGGGGGAAATGAGGGGAGGAGAGAGTGGTAATACCAGGGGCTTTTTCACATAGAGATCACAGGTTCAAATCCAGCCCATCTCAATAGTGTCATCTGCTGGCTATTCAATAGCTCACATTAAATCAATTGTGATCTCAGTCTGGCTCTTAGTAGGCCGCTGTTTAAATAAAAAAAAAATACCATAACACTTACCAATATCTAGCACCCAGCTGGACATTATCAGCAAACAAACCAAGTTTTGAATCAAGAGGGAGACTGAATTATCCTCACTCTAAGAGGTGGCCCCCCCAGGTCAGAATTAAGGCACATTAGTGGAAACTTTATACTACCCAGGATGAGGCTAAACAGCAGGCTTCAACCAACAGGTTTCATGAACGCTAAATTCACTACACTTTTTTTAAAATCCCAGGATTTTTAAAATAGGATTCCTGGTAGGAAGTAATACTCTGGTTGGCATGAATGTTGCACAATGTGTTTATTACAAAGAGAAAAAACAAGAAAATTAAATTTCCTGCAGGAGGTTTAAGACATAGTAAGATACAGCATAGGTTTTGGCTGTAGAGTTAGGGAAGATTTTTTGGTTTATTTTTAAAATACACCAGTACCAAGTACATAAGTCACAAGGATGACACACTTAGGCTATTTCTACACTAGAGACCTTACAGCGACACAGCTGTACTGATGCAGCTGTGCCACTGCAAGGCCTCCCATGCAGCTGATCTATGCTGACAGGAGACAGCTCTCCCGTCGACATAATTAAACCTCCCCCAATGAGCAGTGGTAGCTATGTTGGCGGGGCTCTCCCGCCAACATAGCACTGTCCACACCAGCGCGTCTGTCAATGTAATTTATGTCGGTCAGGCAGAAGGGCGGGAGGGGTGACGCCCCTGAGTGACATAAGTTTTACCGACAAAAGTGCTAGCCCTAGTCTCTCCAGAGAGGAATTCGAGCTGTACCAGATATATCTAGATATCTGGGCAGTTACCTTAATTCAATAAGCAAGAACAAAAACAGCAAAGAGCAGTGGTTTAAAAAAAAAAAAAAAATGAAAGAAAGAAGTCACTGTTGTAACAGAAAATGCAATGTTGATTTTAGAAAAGGGCACCAGGAACTTGGATAGCCCAATATTGAGATGACATATTCCTAAAAAGTCAGCGCTTGTTTGCAAAATTTCACTGAACAAACATGCAGTACTTCTCTTTGTTTAGGCCCTGGCAGACAGTGTCAAGGAAGTAAAAGAAAACACCACATACTAGAGGGCAGAAACAGAATATCCCTTCCTTCAACTCACTTTTATAAGTGAAAACAAAGTCAGAGAAATGACTAAACAGGCATTCCTTAACAAGATTTAAGTCATAGAAAAGAAGCTACTTGATGTATATTACTTGCAATTTATCAACATTCCATTTATCAACTTCCATTTATGAATTCCAAGAAGAACTACTGTAAGTTAATGTCAATTACTCTCTATGAATGCACTCTATGACCATTTCTTTGAGATCTGGAATTTAAATTCAAAGTTTAGTTAGAACTACAGTATAAGTTTATGCTGAATTATTCTAGAAATACTAGATTCAAAGTGATTTTAAAATGAAGACACAATAAATAATAGAATTATTGCAATATTTGTAACAGTTTTAATGTGATTTTAGAAAGTTATCTTGCCTAGTACTTCCTATTCTGAAATCCTGTGCACTCTTCCATCAATTTGACATCACTGATTCACAAATAAGGAATAAAATATATAACCGAAATGTCCTGTCCACATTGGGATCGGAATGATGCAGATTTCCAGACTAGTATGGACAGTACAATCCCCTCTCCCTCCCCCCACCCCCGAAGAACTGTGTTAGACAACTGCACTACAGGACCCGTCTATATTTGCCTGGGGCCAGATGTATTTTGATACAGTTTAAACACAGTACTCACTAAACCATGGTTCTACCTGTTAGAACTGTTTTTAAAGAATTCTCATAGCCCTAGTATAAAGGACCATTAAAAGTTGGACACTTATCAACTAAGGCTAAGATTTAGTCACGGGTATTTTTGGTAAAAAGTCATGGACAGGTCATGGGCAATAAATAAAAATTCATGGCCCGTGACATGTCCATGACTTTTACCAAAAATACTCCTGACTAAATCTCTACTTCCTGAGCAGCGGTCAGTGTGGCTGGCCCCAGGTACCCCCGGAGCAGCTGGCCCTAGGTCACTCCAGCAACAGCTGGTGCAGCTGGCTGTGGGGCGCCTGCCCTGAAGTCAGCCACACTAGCCACTGCAGAAGTCACGGAGGTCATGGAAAGTCACAGAAACCATGACTTCCGCGACCTCTGTGAAAGAATCGCAGCCTTATTCATCACTCCGAGCAGTTCTCCATTCTAAATATAGAGAATATCACAAATACTGCAATGAAGGTAAACATTGCGTGGGAAAATATCGAATTTTCGTATGACACCTACTCCAAGAGCCCATGTTCGAGAATATTTTTTAAAGCAGTTCTAACGTCTTTTGGCACGTCCACACTCATTTTATGAAGTGTTGTTTAGAATTTAGAATAAACTGTGTTTAAACAAGGTTTCAAACACTTTTCTATTACAAAAACAGATGGGGCTTATAATCTCTGTCCTTTAAAATATAGTAATCCAAGTGTAGATAAGCCCTAGGTCCTGTGTATAATATGAAAAAAATAATATGCCAAGGCCACAAAACAGAAGTGCCACAAACTGGTTACAATTTTGGTCTTGCCAACATAGCTAGATTTAGCCAGGTTTGGATTGCATTACTGTATTATTCTACAGCCACGTGAAGTCTACCATGTTGAAACTGTAGTCTTACTTGTTGAAAGGAATACAAAAAATAAACAGCACATTGAATGTTAGTTTAATGACACTAAAAAAATATATTGCTATTTGAAACACATGTAGGAACATTTTTAAAATGTTATTTTTAACCCCAGTGTCTCTAAGATGAGTTAATTGCAAGGTTATCTAATGAATGCACCAAATAGCAATAAGAATATTTTTGGTGCTGTAATATAAATCCCTTAGAAACTGTCTTGTTGCCTGATGTGGTGCCCAAGCACATATCACAGGGGAGGAGGAGTAGACAGTTGACTACCACTTTGGGGGAAAACCAAAAAGAAAAACAACAGGTGGAGCATTTAGCACGACTATTATTCTATTGTTTTAAATATTCATGAACTACCTATAAAGAACTAAAAAGGCAAGCCTGAATATTAGCACAATTTCTGGGCATAATTTTTTCTCAATTTGGTCTGTCATTGAATCTATGCCTATATTTTATTGCATACAAAAATGTGTTAAAAAGACTATTTAGGTCAAGCAAATGAAAGCTAGAAAATGCCAGATTTATGGTTTGTATTGCTACTGATGTTCTGGCAGTAGCACAAGCCTGGATCTTTAGAGTATTCATTTAGTTATTAGGCAGGCTATCAACATTCTCCTCAGGAATACAAATGAGAGAAGTGAAACTGCAATATTTATCTATTTACACTCAACTAAATCTGAAAATAATTTCATGGGACAAAGAAAAGGCACTTCTCTAACACTAGGACTTTCTCCCTGACAAATTTCAAACACTTGCTGCAAACAATAGAGCTATTAGAGACTCTCAAAAAATGGTTGCAAGTATCTTCTATCACGGAAAGTGTGAGGCAAACTAAATATAGGATCACTACCAGCTCTACCTATAATTCAACTAGTTAACAAGCAAGCAACCCAAATTAAAAAAAACATTACTTACTTACAACAGCAGCAAATATTTCAGAGACTATTGATACCTTAAGAGATCTGATAATGTCACTGGTTCTCTCAGCCAGAGTAATGCAATATAGCAGAATGAAAGTGTCATTGGCATAGACATCCTCAAGTTCCCTTTTTTCCTCTTAAGTAAATACGAATCACCATCTATCGATCCGGAACAGACAGATGTGGTTTCTCTTGCTAATGATAAAAAAAAAAAATTACATATAAAATAACTTTGTAGACAAAATATGCTACACTGAACATGTAAATATGCAGAGAACAAGAGAAATTGATCATCCAAGCTGTGTTTAGCAATTAGTGGTGGTTTCAAATCGAAGCTTTGGCATTAGTGTTCTAAATGGTTTAACTCTCAAAGTACCTCTTACTGCAACACAAGACGACAAACTGGCTGAGAACCAGTGCCAATGTAGCTCCACAGACTCGCTAATAAGAGATCAGGGTAAGTAACAAATACTTGAGGAGCTGGGAACGGGTGACAGGATGGATCACTTGATGATTACCTGTTCTGTTCATTCCCTCTGAAGCACCTGGCATTGGCCACTGTCAGAAGACAGAATACTGGGCTAGATTGACCTTTGGTCTGACCCAGTATGACCATTCTCTAGGGGAAATTCCCACTGGCACACCAGAAAAACTGTGCGCGTTGACTCAGTCTATACAAAAATGTTAAATTTGAAAGCACCATTCTAGTGAGAACCATGTTTAAACTTGGCTCTCTAGAAAGGTGCTAATACTTAACTCTTATACAGCACATTACCAACATTAACTAATTCCTCACAACATCCCATGAGGTAGGTATAAGTATTATCCTAATTTTACACATGGGATATCAAGGAGGAAAGGATAAGTGATTTGCCAAAGCTGAATGTATCAGAGTTGGGGATTAGAACTCAGCAGTTACTGGCTCTCAGAAGTGCCCTCATAACAGAGAATTACATTTTTATCTCAAGTATCAGAGGGTAGCTGTGTTAGTCTGTATCTGTAAAAAGCAACAGAGTCCTGTGGCACCTTATAGACTAACAGATGTATTGGAGCATAAGCTTTCATGGGTGAATACCCACTTCACCCACGAAAGCTTATGCTCCAATACATCTGTTAGTCTATAAGGTGCCACAGGACTCTGTTGCTTTTTATCTCAGGCATTAAAGACGCCGCAAAGACATTTAAAATAGAGTTATCAAGGAACTGACTCCCCAGTGCATGCCTGGTAAAAATTGGCGAAGTCAATACAGAAGCTATCCTACAACATCTATTGTGTACATGCGAGTCACAAAACAAAAGCATGAACGTCAGGTAATCCTTTCAGTCATCAGTTTCACCTTTTATATGTGTAAGCTGTGTCTAAAGGAGGCCTCATGGTTGAAACTTCATTGCTATATATATGGCTTGATTAAAAATAATCCTCTTGTTCTATTTGTAGCTCTCGGTGACCTAGCACCTTTCCTTTCATTTGTTCTAGGTTATAAAGGGCACATTGCTCAGTCAGCACTAAACTTGACACAACATACAATTAAACATAACAACAACTTAAGAATTTAATAGGCTTCTCAAACGACTAGACTACACCAAATGGAATGTTAGCCTATCAGCTTGCTGAATAATGAGCTATTATCCCCAGATAAACATAACAAAGATAAAATGTTTATTAATTAGAAAAGCATTTAAAAAGGGTACCCAAATCCTCCTCAGCAAGACATCAATAATTCAATGAAACAGCACAGAAAAAATGTAATTATACACAATTTATGAGTAGCCAATGCATAGAAAAAAATGCAGTACTGCTCATTTGGACCAACTTTCATTATACAAATGACAGCTACTCTGTACATATGATCTCTTAGACACAGCTATCCAAAAGGCACCGGTAATTTTATATTGCTGAATTCAACCGTATTGACTTTAAAAGTACTTTTATGAATACAGGTGCGATCACTTAAAAAAATCTGGACTCTATTTTTGTAATCCACAGTATGAAGCAATGATAAGCTAGGAATACTCCTAAGGGCATTCTGCACCAAAAAAGAAAAAAGAAAAAATCTGCAAAATTCTCCAAATTTTATTTGTCAAATAAATGTGGAGGCTCCAGCATGGCATTGGGGAACACAGGCCACAAGCTGCACAGAGGGGACACAGACTCAGCGGTGAGGCTGCACTCAACCCTGCCACAGCGCAAGGACTGGGCCTGCCCCAGAAACACCCCAGGGCCTGCCCCTCTGTGCCAGGTGCACCAGGTGTGGGCAGACAGGCTCAGCAAGGCAGGATCCAAGTGTGGAGAGGCTTAGTGTGGGGGGATCCAGGTGTGGGTTGAGAGGGTTCTGTGTGGGGCAATCTGGGTGCAGGCGGCTCAGTGTGGGATCTGTGTGTGTGTGTGGGAGGGGGGGAATCTGGATGCACACGGGCTTGTTGGGAGGTTCTAGGTGCAATGGTAATGGGACTCTGCAGGAAGGTCCCAGATATTGGGGGAGTGGGGAACCAGATGCAGCTGGTTGGGGCTCAGTGGAGTGGGGATCCGGGTGGCTCGTTGGCATGGTCCAGGTGCAGGGAGAGTGAGGCTCATGGGGGGGGGGGGGGGAGAGGGGAAAGAGTCCTGAGTCAATAGGGGTGAAGTTTGGCGGGAGTGTCTAGGTATGAGGAGGTCTGAATGCATGGGGGTTGGGCAGGTGGACATGGCGGGGCAGGGGGGAGAGGAAGTTTTGCAGAGCTTCCTGCAACTGAGGGAAAAATCTGGGGATGAGTCTGACAGCCCCTGATGCCATGCAGGAGAAGAGGAAGTCCTGCCTTCCCCAGCCCAGCTGGGACTAGCAGATGAACCCAGCACAGCGTAGGAGCCATCACCTAGGTCTTCGCCAGTCCTGCCCCCTACCCTACAGCGATTTACCTCTCTGCCAGCTGCCCTGGGTATCCTAAACATACTGCTGGGGAGGGTCACATGACCACTCTTGTGGCTTCCCTTTGCTTCCCCATCAGAAAGTCAATTTTCTGCAGGGAAGCAAAGAAATCTGCAGGGGACACAAATTCTGCACATGCACAGTGGTGCAGAATTCCCCCAGGAGTACAGGAAGGATCTGGTAATTACTTGCCTTCCTCCAAATTATATCTATTACTGTACAACTGCTAAAAAAGATAAATGTTACTGCAGAAAGGAACCGTCCTAAATGGAAGAAGGAACTAAGGAAGGAAGAAGCTTTACAGACAATGTGAATTGTAAAGCAACCTGTTGGAACATTTATAACAGGAAATGTTCACTAAAAAACTTTGCCCTACATATTATTTGTATAGTGCCAGTGTGCTATGTGAATATAGAAGACCACAAAAATCCCTGCTCTGAAGACCCTGCAACTTAAGTAGAAAATGTAAAGACATAGGATGGGAAACGGGATAAAACACGTGTTGTTAATGAATGGGAAAGCTAAGCATGTGTTTTACAGTTTCCATTATTTTTGTCTGGATTTTTTTCATTTATAATTTTGTTATTCTTGTTGTTCTTCACTGAAGGGAAAACTAGAGTTTATAGGTTTCAGAAGATCTGCATTTTAATAGAAGACCAAATGGAAGAGTACAGGAAAGAATGATGAGATTCCAGGTATATAAGGCTGCGTAAAAGGAGAAAAATGCGAATAAGAGCAAGACAAACATGGCAGCAGCATCTGACATAGAGCAAAACAGAGGTGGCACCGGGGAAGCAAAAGGAGATGCAAGCAAAGAGATTCGTGAAAATAGGTTATGGACAAGATTGAAGTTGACGTAAAAGTTCAAACCTATTTAGATGCTTTTATGTCAAACATCAGATACTGTGGTATTCCTGGCTTCTATCCAGACAGTGCCCCTGCCCTTCCGATTTTGTATTGGTTTTAGTTAGAAGGGTTAGTACACTGACTAGTAAGTGTCTAGTAAAATTTCCAAGTCTGTGAGTGGACAGGAGAGATCGACAGGAAGTTAAAAAACTGAATTATGGTAGAGAGGAGTTACAAGGGGAGAAAAACATACAGACAGAAAATATAGAAGAGAAACCAGAGAGCATAATGTAGGGGAAAAAATGGGAGAGAGGAAAAAAACAACACATTCTTTGCCTATAGGAAAGAAAAAGTTAACTACAGCCAGAAAATGAAAGAAGATATAAGAGAAGTAAGGCACACAATAAACTATATTTTTGAAAACTTAATAAACATACGAGTGACAAGACTGTCACTAACTTCACAAATGTTACTGCCTTAAAATTGCAGTGCTTTTGAAGGCATGGTCTTGAGGGGCATGCTGGCTCATTATTTTTCTACCCCGAGTAGCAGTCATCAGGTAAAGTTTAACCCTGTCCACAACCACCACCATCACCCCCCTAAACAAAACCAAACAACTCCCCCCCGCCCACCCCGAAGAAAACCTACTGAAAAAATCAGAACTTTTTTCAGCGACCCTCATGTTTCATGTGCCTGTCTAGCCTTTAACTCCTTGGAGAGGGACCATGACTATTTATATGACTAGTACACTGTTGATAAATAAGAGGGAAATCCTCCATCTACATTTCCTACCTCTACAAAAGCAACAAATCCTTCTGATTAGTACTAAACGAACAGTCATTTTTAAAACGCATCCTAACAATATAGAATAGTGACTTCAAATTATATCTGCTCCTACCTGAGGCTTTGCCAATGGAAGAAACATGTCCAAAGCTGCTTTCTGTCTGTAAATCTCCATCACTTTCAGAGAAAGATGACAAGCCATGAATACTTATTCTCTCTGGTTCACTATCCACATCTGTACTGACGTCAGATATCTGTTTTTTTTAAATAAGTTACAGTTTTATCCCATGTTAGTTCTAACACAACAGTTTGACCTGTAAAAGCTCAATAATGTCTCAGTTAGCAAACATGTGATCGACAGTCTAGGTGTAAGCTAAAGCAAGTCATACCCAGAATGTTTTTGCTTTTAATCATGTAAATTCATACCATTAGAAACGACCCTTTCAAAAAGCTCTTACTCATTTTAACAGTGTGTTTGTCAGAACAAAATAATTCCAATGATTAGGTAGCCATCCCAACCTGCCATACTACCCAGGAGATATCCAATACACAGAATCATAAATATTCATGAAATTTGCAATTTGAGAAGGGGGATGACTGTTAGATTTGGAGCTGATTGGAAATTTCTATAACTAAATAATTTTTTGACTAGCTCTATAACCTGTGTGAGATCAGATAACCCACAGGAGTGGCTCTTCCAAACAGAGGTTCAAAGATAGGTCCAAAATACTTCCACGACAAAATACTTGCACAACCACCAGGATTCACATCTGCAAACAGTCTTGCCTATGGATCGCAAGCCAAGATAGCCCTTTAGGGTATGTCTACACCACAATGTAAGCCCAGGGGTCAAACTCAGGCTCAAGCCTAACCCCCTTCCATCAACACACAAATTGTGTCAACCCAGGGCTTGGACCCACGGTCTCAGGACTCTCCAGAGGTAGAGGGTCTGAGCCTGAGTCAAGCCTGGACCCAGGGTTCAAGCCCTATTGCTCTGCAGTTTAGATGCAGCACCACTGGACCCGTGCTCTGTGAGTCTGCCAAAATCACCCCACCGGATACATTTCTTTGTCCTCTGGATAGTCAAGTGTGGTGGACAGTCAAGTTTTCCTACACTGCACCACGAACAAATGGTTAGAGCAGCCATTTTGACAGGGAACTAGAAAGTCTGGGATATGGGTAGTTGGACTCAGACCTGCACAATGCAGTGTATCAGAGGGGTAGCCATGTTAGTCTGGATCAGTAAAAAGCGACAGAGTCGTGTGGCAACTTACAGACTAACAGACATATTGAAGCATAAGCTTTTGTGGGTGAATACCCACCTTTGTCAGACGCATGTGGTGTAAATTTCTAGAGGCGGGTATAAATATGCAGGCAAGAATCAGTCTAGAGATAACAAGGTTAGTTCAATCAGGGAGGATGAGGCCCTCTTCTAGCAGTTGAGGTGTGAACACCAAGGGAGGAGAAACTGCTTTCTCTTTGGAGTCTGGTCCTGAAGTTTTTTTCCTGTAAGATGGCTATCTTTACATCTGCTATTGTGTGTCCAGGGAGGTTGAAGTGTTCTCCTACAGGTTTTTGTATATTGCCACTCCTAATATCTGACTTGTGTCCATTTATCCTTTCACGTAGGGATTGTCCAGTTTGGCCGATGTACATAGCAGAGGGGCACTGCTGGCACATGATGGCATATATTACATTGGTGGACGTGCAGGTTAATGAACCGGTGATGTTGTGGTTGATCTGGTTAGGTCCTGTGATGGTGTCACTGGTGTAAATATGTGGGCAGAGTTGGCATCGAGGTTTGTTGCATGGATTGGTTCCTGAGTTAGAGTTACTATGGTGCAGTCTGTGGTTGCTGGTGAGAAGATGCTTAAGGTTGGCGGGTTGTTTGTGGGCGAGGATTGGCTTGCCTCCCAAGGCCTGTGAAAGCGAGGGATCATTGTCTAGGATGGGTTGTAGATCGCTGATGATGCATTGGAAAGGTTTTAGCCGAGGACTGTAGGTGATGGCCAGTGGAGTTCTGTTGGTTTCTTTCTTGGGCTTATCTTGCAGCAGGAGGCTTCTTGGGTACATGTCTGGCTCTGTTGATTTGTTTCCTTATTTCCTCGTGCGGGTATCGTAGTTTTGAGAATGCTTGGTGAAGATCTTGTAGGTGTTGGTCTCTGTCTGAGGGGGTTGGGGCAAATGCGGTTATACCTCAGTGTTTGGCTGTAGACAATGGATCATGTGGTGTGTCCGGGATGGAAGTTGGATGCATGAAGGTAGGCACAGCAGTTGGTGGGTTTTCGGTATAGGGTGGTGTTAACGTGACCGTCACTTATTTGTACCATGGTGTCTAGGAAGTGGACCTCCCGTGTAGATTGGTCCAGGCTGAGGTTGATGGTGGGGTGGAAGCTGTTGAAATTGTGGTGGAATTCTTCCAGAGTCTCCTTCCCATGGGTCCAGATGATGAAGATGTCATCAATGTAGCGTAGGTAGAGACGAGGCGTGAGTGGACGAGAGCTGAGGAAGCGTTGTTCCAGGTCAGCCATAAAAATGTTGGCATATTGTGTGGCCATGCGGGTGCCCATGGCGGTGCCACTGGTCTGGAGGTATATATTGTCATGAAATTTGAAATAATTGTGCGTGAGGATAAAGTCACAGAGCTCAGCAACCAGTTGTACTGTGGCATCATCAGGGATACTGTTCCTGACAGCTTGTATTCTATCTGTGTGGGGGATGTTTGTGTAGAGAGCCTCCACATTCATGGTGGCTAGGATGGTGTTTTCTGGAAGATCACCAATGCATTGTAGTTTTCTCAGGAAATCAGTGGTGTCACGGAGATGGGAGTGCTGGTGGCGTAGGATCTGAGCCATATGTTAACAAACCCAGGGTCTGCTAACTCCCACGACAGGGGAGGGGTGCCAGAGCCTGTGCTCCACCCTGAGTCTGAATATCTACATCTCAATTAAACAGTCCTGTAGCCGGAGCCCAAGTCAGCTGACATGGGCCAGCCTCAGGTGTTGTATTGAAGCAAAGACATAGCATAGAAACAAATATGTTATGGGTATCATTTGTGGATTATGTCAGTGTCAACACAGCTCTAGAAATATAGTGTATTGTAATTTGTGCTCCATCTGCTGGCTGGCTACACAATAGCAAAGCAAGATATTAAAAATGAACAATTTTCCATCAGCACAACAACAGATATTTTCTTAAAATGGCAAAATATATTTAGAAGATGATCCGCATTAAAACGAGCAAGTTGTATGCATGGCTTGAATAACAAAAACAACATTTTAAAAGATCAATGCACAATAATTTGCTTATCAGCTATGAACTTCACTTACGGATAATGCTTTGCTAGTATAACTAGCTGGTGTGGTGCAATATGCCTGTTTGCTCTTCTGAAGGTAAAGTCTCCAAAAATTGCATAGAATTTCATCCTGATAAACATAATAATGAATGATTAGTCTATATCTTATAAAATCATAAGTCTGAAAAAAAACAAATTGTGACTTTATAATTCAAGAATCTTGAAAAAAGTTTTGTGCCTGCTTTCATGAAAACCCTGTTTATAAAATTATAAATTACTTTTACTGTTCCTGGTAAATTTTATTTTCATAGGTTCTCTTTCTCGACCCCTCATCTAATGGCCCATTTCCTGTCAGTTTTTAAGAGGGAATTATTCTGTCTACCTTAAAATAATTATATTTTTAAGTAAAAATCATAAAGACTATATGTACTAATACAAAACATTATGCTCAGGTCAACATACCTTCATCTGTGGACACACTCCTAAAGTTTGCAGAGCTTCAGCTTGCTTCTTCAGTATGTACTGAAAACCTTCACAAACATACCATTCCCAGCCTTTATCTAAAGAGCAACAAATAAAAAAATTGTTGGGATTGTTCTGGTTTTACATATCTGCACTTGAATATTTAATATATTAATCTCTTGGTGCAGGGACTAGGAACTTGTTTTAAATAAGAAAATCCCAAATGCTGGTGCAAAGGGCCAAAAACATACTAAGCCCTGATCTATACTACGAGTTTAGGTCGAATTTAGCAGCGTTAGATTGATTTAACCCTGCACCGGTCCACACAACGAAACCATTTTTGTCGACTTAAAGGGCTCTTAAAATTGATTTCTGTACTCCTCCCCGATGAGGGGATTAGTGCTGAAATTGACCTTGCTGGGTCGAATTTGGGGTAGTGTGGACGCAATTTGACGGTATTGGCCTCCGGGAGCTAACCCAGAGTACTCCACTGTGACCACTCCGGACAGCACTCTCAACTCAGATGCACTGGCCAGGTAGACAGGAAAAGCCCTGCAAACTTTTGAATTTCATTTCCTGTTTGGCCAGCGTGGTGACCTGATCAGCACAGGTGACCATGAAGCCCCAGAATCGCAAAAGAGCTCCAGCATGGACCGAACAGGAGGTACTGGATCGGATCGCTGTATGGGGGGAGGAATCCGTGCTATCAGAACTCCGTTCCAAAAGATGAAATGCCCAAATATTTGAAAAAATCTCCAAGGGCATGAAGGACAGAGGCTATAACAGGGATCTGCAGCAGTGCCATGTGAAACTTAAGGAGCTCAGGCAAGCCTACCAAAGAACCAGATAGCCAAACAGCCGCTCCAGGTCAGAGCCCCAGACATGCTGCTTCTATGATGAGCTGCATGCCATTCTAGGAGGTGCCCCTACAACTACCCCACCCCTGTGCATGGACTTCGTCAATGGATTCTCATGCAACAGGGATGCGGATTTTGGGGACGAGGAAGATGAGGAGGAGGTTGAAAATAGCACACAGCAAGCAAGCGGATTAACTGTTTTCCCCAACAGCCAGGAACTGTTTATCACCCTGAGCCAATACCCTCCCGACCCACCCAAGGCGG
Source organism: Mauremys mutica (assembly GCF_020497125.1). Lineage (NCBI taxonomy): Eukaryota > Metazoa > Chordata > Testudines > Geoemydidae > Mauremys > Mauremys mutica. Next base: position 32,580,121 of record NC_059074.1, read on the forward strand.
GCTCCCAAACCTTGAAGGCGGAGTGTACCTTTGTAAATATAACACATGATTTAAAAGCAAGCATGTTTAATGATTAATTTGCCCTGAAGACTTGCAATGCATTCAGTGGCCAGTACAGCTACTGGAAAAGTCTGTTAATGTGTATGGGGATGGAGCAGAAATCCTCTTTATCTCTCTGTGTTATCCTCAGGAGAGTGATATCATTCATGGTCACCAGTTGAAATAGGAGAATTTTATTAAGGGGACATTCAGAGGTGGCCATTCCTGCTGGGCTGTTTGCCTGTGGCTGAAGAGAAATCACCCCTGCTGTTAGCTACGCTGTGGGGGGAGGGGTGAAGCGATCATCCCAGAGAATTGGGGAGGAGGGTTTCAGTTGCACGTTAACCCAAAAACCACAGCCCCTCCTTTTAAATGGCCAACCCGTTTTAAATGGCCAACCCACTGGGTGCTTGGTATGGGAAATGAGTGTGCTGCTGTTTGAAACCATTCCCACATATTATGAAGGTTAAAGAAGCCAAAAGAGTGTGGCTTACCATGTCTGCCTGCAAGCCGAATTCTGATGCCCGCCGGCCCCGTGTGTGACAGATCACACACCAAACCGGCAGGCCCTCAATATAAGAGGCAAAATGCGACCTTGTAAAGCAAGCACACATGCTATGTAATGTTAACAGCTTGGTTCACCATGAAAGAGTCTACCCATTGTTCTCTAAAATGTGTCTTTTTAAATACTACTCTCCCTTTTTTTCCTCCTGCAGCTGGAAATGTTTCAACACTCACCCTATCATCCCAATCCCAGAGGCTAGCGAAGATTAGAAGACGAAAAAAACGCACTCGTGATTAAATGTTCTGAGCTCATGCAGTCCTCCCACACTGAAAGAACCCAGCAGAATGCGTGGAGGCAGACAATGTCAGAGTGCAGGAAAGCACAAAACGAACACGACGACAGGAGGGACGCGTGAGAGGACAGGTGGCGGGATCCAGATGAGCGGAGGCATCAGAATGATGAGAGAAGCCAGGAAGCAATGCTGAGGCTACTGGAGGATCAAATTGATATGCTCTAGCGTATGGTTGAGGTGCAGGAAAGGCAGCAGCAGCAAAGACCACCGCTGCAGCCCCTGTGTAACCAACCATCCTCCTCCCCAAGTTCCATAGCCTCCTCACCCAGACACCCCAGAATGCAGTGGGGTGGCCTCCGGGCACCCAACCACTCCACCCCAGAGGACTGCCCAAGCAAGAGAAAGCTGGCATTCAATAAGCTTTGAAGTTCAGTGTGGCCTTGTCCTTCCCTCCTCCACCAGCCCACCCGGTGCTTCCCTCCCCCCAACCCTCCTGGGCTACCTTGGCAGTTATCCCGCCATTTGTGTGATGAATTAATAAAGAATGCATGAATTTGAAACAACAATGACTTTATTGCCTCTGCAAGCGGTGATCAAAGGGGAGGGGAGGGGAGGGCGGGTGGCTTACAGGGAAGTAGAGTGAACCAAGGGGGCAGGTTTTCATCAAGGAGAAACAAACAGAATTTTTACACTGTAGCCTGGCCAGTCATGAAACTGGTTTTCAAAGCTTCTCTGATGCACAGCGCATCCTGCTGTGCTCTTCTAACTGCCTTGGTATCTGGCTGCGCGTAATCAGCAGCCAGGCGATTTGCCTCAACTTCCCACCCCACCATAAACGTCTCCCCCTTACTCTCATAGATATTGTGGAGCACACAGCAAGCAGTAATAACGATGGGGATATTGGTTTCGCTGAGGTCTAACCGAGTCAGGAAACTGCGCCAGCAAGCTTTTAAATGTCCAAATGCACATTCTACCACCATTATGCACTTGCTCAGCCTAGAATTGAACAGCTCCTGACTACTGTCCAGGCTGCCTGTGTATGGCTTCATGAGCCATAGCATTAAGGGGTAGGCTGGGTCCCCAAGGATAACTATAGGCATTTCAACATCCCCAAGGGTTATTTTCTGGTCTGGAAAGTAAGTCCCTTGCTGCAGCTGTTCACACAGACCAGAGTTCCTAAAGATGCGAGTGCCATGTACCTTTCCCGGACATCCCACATTGATGTTGGTGAAACGTCTCTTGTGAACCAACAGTGCTTGCAGCAACATTGAAAAGTACCCCTTGCGGTTTATGTACTGGCTGCCTTGGTGCTCCGGTCCCAAGATAGGGATATGCGTTCCGTCTATTGCCCCACCACAGTTAGGGAATCCCACTGCAGCAAAGCCATCCAATATGACCTACACATTTCCCAGAGTCACTACCCTTGATAGCAGCAGCTCAGTGATCGCATTGGCTACTTGGATCACAGCAGCCCCCACAGTAGATTTGCTCACTCCACATTGCTGCCCCACTGACCGGTAGCTGTCTGGTGTTGCAAGCTTCCAGAGGGCTATTGCCACTCGCTTGTGAACTGTGGGGACTGCTCTCATCTTGGTATTCTTGCGCTTCAGGAACACAGTTCCATGAAAGTGCCCTTACGCATGCAGAAGTTTCACAGTCATTGGGAATCATCGCAGATCTGCAACACTATGCGGTCCCACCAGTCTGTGCTTGTTTCCCAGGCCCAGAATCGGTGTTCCATGGCATGAACCTGCCCCATTACCACCATGATGTCCAAACTGCCAGGGCCCGTGCTTTGATATAAGTCTGTGTCCATGTTCTCATCACTCTTGTCACTGCGCTGCCGTCGCCTCCTCGCCTGCTTTTGAAGTTTCTGATGCTGCATATACTGCAGGATAATGTGTGTGGTGTTTACAGTGCTCATAACTGCCGCGGTGATCTGAGCGGGCTCCATGCTTGCCGTGATATAGCGTCTGCAGGAGAGCAGAGTGGCAGTGGAAGCGGTTGTTTGATGATGACAGTTTGCAGTCCTACAGCACCGTCTGCTGCAAGCAGCACCTAGGACATAACAGCGGCGGCTGAGCTGAGCGGGCTGCACACTTGCCGTGGTATGGCATCCGTGTAGAAAACAGGCGTGAAATGATTGTCTGCCGTTGCTCTCACAGAAGGAGGGGCAACTGATGACATGGCTTACAGGGTTGGCTTACAGGGAATTAAAATCAACAAAGGAGGTGGGTTTGCATCAAGAAGAAACACACACAACTGTCACACCGAAGCCTGGCCAGTCATGAAACTGGTTTTCAAAGCCTCTGTGATGCACAGCGCGCTTTGCTGTGCTCTTCTAATTGCAAACAGCCTAGTCAGCAAACAGCGCCAGCAAGCTTTTAAACATCCAAAGGCACATTCTACCACCATTCTGCACTTGCTCAGCCTATAGTTGAACTGATCCTTACTACTGTCCAGGCTTCATGAGCCATGGGTGCAAGGGATAGGCTGGGGTAGGTGCGACTGTGTAGTCCTGCTGGCTGGGAGAGCAGCCTGAGGCAGAAGCCTCCAGCTCGCATGATATTCCAAGCAGGACTGAATCTCCATGAGACGAAACTTAAAGAAGAGAATGACCTGGAGCCACTCCCATGTCTGCGCAGGCGCCCTGACTGACCTCACTGAGGTCGGCCAGGAGCACCCAAGAGACGACGGCTAGCAGTCGTATTGCATCATCTGCTGCCGTGAAGGCAAGGAGCTGCTGCTGTGTAGCAATGCAGTACCGTGTCTGCCAGCAGCACCCAGGAGACATAGGGTGACGGTGAGCTGAGCAGGCTCCACGCTTGCCGTGGTATGTCGTCTACACAGGTAACCCAGGAAAAAAGGCGAGAAACGATTGTTTGCCGTTGCCGAGGGAGGAAGGCCTGACAACATGTACCCAAAACCACCCGCGACAATATTTTTGCCCCATCAGGCATGGGGAGGTCAACCCTGAATTCCAATGAGCAGCAGAAACTGCGGGAACTGTGGGATAGCTACCCACAGTGCAACGCTCTGAAAGTCGATGCTAACCTTGGTACTGTGGATGCTCTCTGCCAAGTTAATGCGCTTAGTGGGGGGACACACAATCAATAGTATCAAATCGATTTCTAAAAAATCGACTTCTATAAAATCAACCTAATTTCGTAATGTAGAAATACTTATTGAGGTACTTTAATCATTTAGGGTAAGTGAAGTTTAGAATCTTAAATTAAGAAAAACCAAAACCAGCCAAACTACAACAGTTTCCCCATACATTTCTCAAGAACCAAAACAGTTGTAGCAAAGTGAGAGTTATCAATATGGTGTTTGTAATGTATGTTATGACTGTTAGGTGACCTTAATTTTAAAATAAAGCACAAGATACCAGTCATGAAGGAAAGAATAGGTGTGCTTATTCCTCTCCCTTTCCCAGCACAAAAAACTGGAACCCACTGCAATACTGAATGGGGGAGAAAAAAGTATTCGTTCTTTATATGTTCTGTATGATTGTCTCCTATGTTATCCCCCTTTGTGTGTTCTACAGTTTCTCCCTTCATTATCTCCTGAATTCAAGTCTTACGTATTTTAATTGTGCCTTTACTTTTGTGTGCACTCATGCCTCCTATATTGGGTTTTATTCTTCTGAATTTTCTCTGTGTTTATCCATTCTCTCATTTCCCCTATGCCGTTCACCATGTGTTATGTAAATGTCCTTCTTTCCTCTATATGCCAAGTGTTTGCCTCAGTTTCCTCTTCCCTCTTCATGATCTACTTCATCTACAAATGCTTCTCCCTTTCAACAGCTTCCCTTCTCCTCGACCCACACTTAGGGCTTGTCTAAATATAATTTTTATCCTGCTTTAACTATGCCAGTTTTATACCAGGAGTGTACCACTAACTATCATGGTTTCAATGTGCTTATAGTGGTATGGCTAACTCCTGTAAATTTAGGGGAATAAACTATCAGCATAAAGCACCTTTATAATGGTATATAACTGCATCCACATTAGGGGCTATAACAATCTAACTTTATTTTTTACCATATCCCTAACAGAAATGCTTAAAATCAGTACAAAAATTGTGTGTCGATCAGGTCATAGGAGCCAGAAAAGGCTAAAGGGAGCAGAGCCACAAGGGTTGTTCCCTTTCCTAATCTTCAGCACTTCATTCTGAACACAGCGTTCTACCACCACTTTCACTGTGGCACAGCAGTTAGTATAACAGCACTAAGATTATTTTTAAAATCAGATAATTTTTTAGGTGTTTCAATGTAAGTGGCCAAGACAACAGAACAAATGACTGCCACAACCTTCACAGTATGCTTATCCAGTTTCAACAATAGCTTTACAATAGGTATAACAGCATATGATCAAAAGACTGATAGGGACCTTGAGAGCACAATTTAAAGACACACAATTACTATTTTAGAGGATTGGACCAAAAGAAATCTGATGAGGTTCAACAAGGACAAGTGCAGAGTCCTGCACTTAGGACGGAAGAATCTCATGCACTGCTACAGACTAGGGACCGAGTGGCTAGGCAGCAGTCCTGCAGAAAAAGACCTAGGGGTTACAGTGGATGAGAAGCTGGATATGAATTAACAGTGTTGCCAAGAAGGCTACATAAGTAGGGGCATTGCCAGCAGATCGCGGGATGTGATCATTCCCCTCTATTCGGCATTGGTGAGGCTTCATCTGGAGTACTGTGTCCAGTTTTGGGCCCCACACTACAAGAAGGATGTGGAAAAATCGGAAAGAGTCCAGCAGAGGGCAACAAAAATGATTAGGGGGCTGGAGCACATGACTTATGAGGAGAGGTTGAGGGACCTGGGATTATTTAGTCTGCAGAAGAGAAGAATGAGGGGGGATTTGATAGCTGTTTTCAACTACCTGAAAGAGACTGTTCTCAGTGGTAGCAGATGACAGAACAAGGAGTAATGGTCTCAAGTTGCAGTGGGAGAGGTTTAGGTTGGATATTAGGAAAAACTTTTTCACTAGGAGGGTGGTGAAGCACTGGAATGGGTTACCAAGGGAGGTTTAGAGGTTTCTAAAAACCTTCCTTAGAGGTTTTTAAGGTCAGGCTTGACAAAGCCCTGGCTGGGATGATTATTTAGTTGGGGATTGGTCGTGCTTTGAGCAAGGGGTTGGACTAGATGACCTTCTGAGGTCTCTTCCAACCCTGATATTCTATGATTTCTACATCTCCTGTTAAGAGCACTTTTCAGCAAGAGACTAGAGACTTAACACACAGAAGTTGCACCAGTTTAACTAAGTCAGTTTAACTTAGGTACAACTTTGTGCATGGAAACTATTTTACATTGGCTTAAACCTGGTTTACATTAGTGCATCACTGTTAAATTACAGAGTCAAGCAGATATCATGTAAACCAAATTTTAATCCATATAAGAATGTAAACCACAAAATTGGACCTGTTTTATATCATACCTTTAATTAAACCAATGCAGCTGGTGTCTAGAGCAGGCCCAGCAAGAACAAAAGGGTCATTTTCAGCTAATTCAGTTTGTATGGTTCTGTAGAAAAATTCATTTGCTCACACTAACCAAGTTGGTAAGTAGTACCAGAACATTAGTAATTAAACACAACTAGAAAGATATGTTACACAAAATGTAGAAGTACTATATAGACAAAAGTAAAACATACCAATTTTTTTTCTCTTTCTAAATCCTCTAGAGATGGACTGGATCTTTGTGTTAGGAATAACATCAGAAGTTAAAACCTCTTTAGTCCTCTGCAAGATAATTGATAAAAGTGTAATGTTAGCAAGAAAAGAGCAATCCCTACTTGCATGGGCTGCCTCTGCTGTATAACTTCATCGGAGAATTCCTTCTAATCATTACACCTAACTGAGAAAAAACTAAGTCTCAAAAAATTGTGAATCTTAAATTTAAGAATGATAAGCAAACAGGAACATCTGGATGATGCAGTGAAAAATTAAACAGGCTTCACTGTTAGAAAACATTGGAAACTGAAGCGTCAAAGTTATTGTAAGATAAATACTTAAATTTAACTGTATATTGAAAAAAATTTATAGACAAAAAATCCATGCACTAAATCAAGATACTGAAGTAACGATGAATATGCTTACATTTTTTTTCAAAGTGTTTACATACTGAAATTATCTACATACAACTAGACATTACACATGTAATCAGATATGTAGTAAATATTTAACTAAGCTTCAAAAAACACTGACATTTTCCATTACCTTTTTTAGATCACCAAAATGTACATGCATTAAAGTTAAAAGTAGACTTTTTAACCGAAGTTTAGGATTGTGAATAAGATATAAATAAAAGTTTATGTTTGACAAACCATAGCAGTAGCACTGAACAAAGACACTTATGTTTGGATTTAAACTTGGCAACTTTGTTCTCACATGAGAACAAGAGCAAAACTAAATAGTCTGTTTTCTTTCTCCAAAATAAGTGAAATGCAAGAAGAAAACAAGCATAAGTGAAGAAAAGAAATAATTCTTTAAATTCATTCAGTTAGAAAAAAACCCTAAAAAATATTTATTAGCACAGTTAAGGAAAGAAAGATTTTTAAAATTTAAAATACAGTGCAACCTCAACTGTCTGAAGGGCATCTGAAACATCTCAATGCACCTCTGCAGACCCAGCATGCCTAATTATTCAAGAAGCTACCTTACCTAATGTTGATCTGTTCAGCAGGCAGGTAGCCAGGAACTGACACTCTCTGACGCAAGGTTTGAGGGGCCCAAGGGAATAAACATTTGTGGAGGAGATTTTCAAAGGCACAAATGGTAGTAAGGCACCTAACTCAATTGACTTTCAGGAGTTAGGCATCTAACAGCCATTTGTGCCTTTTAAAATCTGCTCATGTTGTTAGAGGAATAACTACAAAGCTCGTGCTTGAAACCACTACTCTGTTTAAGTAAGCTGTTTCACATAGCAAGGTCTGAATAATGCACTGCCCCTTCTATAACCACCTGATCAACAGTGTGGCTCTATGGAGCAACATTTGAGAAGATGCACTGTGACAGAACCATTTTTATGAAAGCCAGAGTGAGTGACATGCACTGACCCCCTCAAGCCTTCCCTCGACTTGGGTTAAGAACATAAAAAGACCCACTCCTGCAGTTCCTGTCTAGCTCAAGTAGGAATTGTTGGAGGGGTTCAAGAGAAGGGATGCTCAGCATGGCTCCAAAGCACATCCTTATGCCTCAGATAGGATCTTCAAGAGGTAAAAATCACCTTTCTTCTTCCTGGACAGGTCGTCTTAGAACCTCACATTGAAGATTAAATAGCACAGATCCTAGTACTCCAACAAGGAGATGGGCCTGCTAGCTAAATAGGGATTGTAACGGTTCCAAACAGTATCTGCTCAAGGCTAAGTCAACAGACTAATAAAGGTATGAAGTCAAAGTTCTCAGCTACACAGCTCAAGGGTCCACCTATGCAGAGCTGAATGCAGGATTGGGGCTTTTATCATAATTCCTACAGGTGCATTTCATTAGTCCTAGAACCACGGAAATGTAGGGCTGGAAGAGACTTTGAGAGGTCACTTAGTCCAGCCCTCTGCACTGAGGCAGCACCAAGTATATCTAGACCATCCCTGACATGTTTGTCTAATCTGTTCTTAAAAACCTCCAGTGATTGGGATTCCATAACTTCCCTTGGAAGCCTATTCCAGTGCTCAACTATCCTTATAGTTAAAAAGTTTTTCATAATTTTATCTAACCTAAATCTCACTTACTGCAGATTAAGCACAGTACTTCTCCAGTGGACACGGAGAACAATTGATCACTGTCCTCTTTATAAACAGCCCTTAACATATTTGAGGACTTATGTCCCACACCCCCAATATCAGCATTCTTTTCTCAAGACTAAACATGCCCAATTTTTTTTAACGCTTCCTCATAGATCCGGTTTTCTAAACCTTTTATCATTTTTGTCTCTCCTCTAGACTCTCCAACGAGTCCACACTTTTCCTGAAGTATTTGGCCCAGAACTGAACATAGTACTCCAGATGAGGCCTCACCAGTCCCAAGCAGAGAGGGACAATTACCTCTTGTTTCTCACAACACTCCTGTTAATATACCCCAGAATGGGCTGTAGCCCACAAAAGCTTATGCTCAAATAAATCTGTTAGTCTCTAAGGTGCCACAAGTACTCCTGTTCTTTTTGCGGATATAGACTTACACGGCTGCTACTCTGAAACCCAGAATGATATTAGCCTTGTTTCACGACTGCATTACATTGCTGACTCATATTTGATTTGTGATCCACTATAACCCCCAAATCTTTTCAGCAGTAGGACTGTCTAGCCAGTTATAATGTTGCTGTTTTTTCTAGAAATACTGAAAAGCAGTTTAACCTAACACAGTGAACAGAGTAAGACACAAAACAGCAGCAATTATATGGATCAAATATTTAAAGGCATAAAATAAGTCATTCTGAAAAACAAAGAATAAATTACTTAGCACTAATATAATGCTTTTCTTCCACACATATGAAGTGCTTTAGAAAAAAGGGTAAATGTCATCTCCTTTTTATGGTCAACTGACATGCAGAGAGGTTAAGTGAAGGCGATATCAAGGAGATTATATACATTGGGCTTTGAACTGAATTCCTAAACTTCTTGCCCATACCTCATCATCTGAAGGTACAGTATTTTTATACAGCATACGCGAGATATGATGCACACAGAACACCCACAAAACTGCCTGTACCTTTTAGCAGCAGGATGAAAAATTACCACTTTGAAATGTAAAAGAAAAAAAAATTAAAAGTACGTACTTACCTCTATGACATTGTGACAAGACTTGCAATAAAATCTGCCTTCATCAGTAAGACCCCAGTTTACAACAGAACACTGTACACAAGGTTCACTGTAATCTCTCTAAGGGGAACAAAAGCAAAGGTTGTTTTAGTATTACACTTACAATAAATGAGACCAAATGAATTTTTCTTACCAAGCAAACTATTGGGATTGAAATATTTACAAAACAAAATGCGGTTAACAAAACATTTTAGTATATGGCAGAGTGATCATACCACTTACAGGATCAACAGTTACATAAAATTTAGGACCACTCAATCCCTTCTTCAGCTCGATTATAAAGTCAGAAGGGACCACTATAATAATCTAGTCTGATATCCTGTATGACACAGGCCATGGGCCTCCATGAATTAATTTTTGTTTGAACTAAGGCACATCTTTTAGAAAAACTTTCAGCCTTGATTTAAAAGTTTCCAGTGATGAAGAATCCACCAAAACCTCTGGAAAATTGTTCCAATAGTTAGCTACCCTCATGGATAAAAAATTGTACCTCATTTCCAGCTTGACTTTCTCTAGCTTCAACTTCCAGATATGGGATCTTTTTCTATAGCTTTTTCTGCTAGACTGAGGAGCGCATTAGCAAATTTTTGTCGTCCTCCCCCCCACAGGCACTTATAAACTGTGATCAAGTCACCCCTTAACCTTCTCTTTGTTAAACTAAATAGATTTGAGATTCTTGGGTCTATCACTGTAATGTATGTTTTCCAATTCTTTACCTGACCCGTGTTAACTTTTGTACATGGCAACACTATCACAGGGGAAAACCCATGTATCCTATGCCTAGAATACATGACATTACAGGGCATTAATGAACACATTAGGAAGGGAAGAGAATAGTAGAGGACAGTCACAAAAGGAAGCAAAGGGAAACTTTGGGAAGCTTTTTGAATACTGGAAAAAGTTAGAGAACACAAGGAATGGAAGAAAGCCTGCAAGAATAAAAGGCGACCAGAGAGACCCAAGAAAAGAGGAGATTATTAAAAAAATTAAGGTCTCAATAATTAAGGTATGAGGAGATGGGAAGAGAATCAAGGAAGGAAACATCCTAAAATTCTGTTTTAAAAATGTTTGTTTATTCAGAGTCATCTGCATGATTTGCAGGGTTTAACGAGAGGTTAAATCAGGTTGTCTAATCCAGCTAGCAGAAGAAAAACAAGCTAACCCATAATTTACCAGTCAGTGCAGAATCATGGATCCCCTCACCCCAAAAGTCACTTGCACTGATTTGCCCACAGTGGATCCTAAATCTATGCCAGTGTCCTTTCATCATGCAAAACGCAAAGTTGTTATTTCAATGAACCATGTGAAGCATTACATTTTCCTAAATCAGAGATCTTCCACCAATCCTTAGAAACTGCCCTCTTAACTATTCATTTTCCACCTTATATTTTCTAGCAAAACTGGAACTGAAACTACTTAATGATCAGTAGATTCCAGTATTTCTGAATTTCGGTCATGCTCAGGATTATTTTGCACTGGATCTAATAAGAAGATACAAACCTGCTACATACAAATAAATGCTGCTACCTCCTGAAAAACCACCATCCCCTTAAACCAAGCCTCCCAGTCTCTAAGCCCCCAACACCAACCCTGAGACCAACAGGCCCCGAAAAAGACCACAGACCATGCCCATTTCCTGTACTCCTCCCACAAGCGCCCCTTCCTCGCCCACCCCAACCCATGACCTCAAAAACAGCTCATGCCAAACCACCCCATTACCTACAAGCCTCCCCCCCACAACTGATGCCCTCAAAAATGCATTACCCCACAACCACCCCCATTACCTTCACCCACACCTCAACCCCAATCTGCTCCATCCTCACCTCCCAACCCACACCTTCAAAAACTCCTCAGCCTAAAACTGCCCCCACTACCTATACCCCACCCCCACCCAATCTACCCCATTACCTACCTCCAGCCCCACCTCAGTCCTCACTCCCCACACACACAACCCACGTCCTCGCACCACAACTGCCCCATTACCTACCCCCGCCTCAACCTGCCCCCAGCCTACCTCCATGGCCTCCCCCATCCCTACACAAACCCCTCCTTCTCCACCACCCCGTTACCTCCCCCTCCGCCTCCCCGAGGGGAGCGAACCCGGCACGGGGCGGCTCCAAACCACCACTCACCGTGTCCTCTTCCTCCATGCCTGGCACCCGCGCTGCCTCGGGCCCCGAGCCATAGCAACGGCCTGCGGAGCGCTGGGGAAGGGCAACCGGCCGGGAACCGGGGCCGCGCGCTTGGGTTCCGGTAGCAATGGATGGTTCCGCCTGACGCGCGGCACGTGCTGCTGCTGGGGCTTGCGCCCTAGGGCCGCTGCTGTGCTGGCCTCTCTCGGCTGGGTCGGCCCGCCAGCGGGCCGGGGCGCAGCGCTGGCTAGCCCGGTCACAACCACCTCTTTCCATCACCCCCCTCCCCAGGCAGTGCTTCTATAGCGTGATGCCAACTTTTCCCAACCTAGTGGTAAACATTTCCCAAATCGGGTGAAAAATTCCCAGATAAAGCTTTTTACAGTGTTTCTGTATCCTGGGAAATTTCCCCAAACCTGGGAATTTGTGAGTAAAATGTTTCAACTTTTTCCCAAGTTGAAACATTTTACTCACAAATTCCCAGTTTTGGGGAAATTTCCCAGGATACAGAAGCACCTGCCCCGAGGCCGTGGGGAGGTGGAGCCAATTTTCATTCCCTGTGCACAGCCTGGGTGGGAAGGGAATCTGCCCTACAGAACCGAGTATCAGCCACACGCTAAAGGGGCCCGAGGAAGAAGTTGCATTAGGGTGACCAGATGTCTCGATTTTATAGGGACAGTCCTGATTTTGGGGTGTTTTTCTTATATAGGCTCCTATTACCCCCCACCCCTGTCCCAATTTTTCATACTTGCTGTCTGGTCACCCCAAGTTGTATTCAATATTTTAACCCTCATTTAGCCAATTAATGACTGAGCCCGAGACTTGTAGCGCAAAAAGCAGGTGCCCCTTGCTGCTTGAGCTAAAGGAGGATCACCTAGCAGCTGTAAACCCAAGTTTACAGGACACACTAGTGGAACTCAGATCCATTCTTTCCTAAGGTGGGTTGCACTTCATTTTTTTTAAATAAACCATTATTGCAATGATATTTCAAACAAATCAATCTTTTAAATGTAGAGTTAAGATTGTACCAAACTGGAGAAATGGTCTGAAGTAAATGGGATGAAATTCAATAAGTACAAATGCAAAGTACTCCACTTAGTAAGGAACAATCAGTTGCACACATACAAAATGGGAAATGACTGCCTAGGAAGGAGTACTGCAGAAAGGGATCCCGAGGGGGTGGGGGAAATAGTGGACCACAAGCTAAATATGGCTTTGTCTACACTATGCAGGTTTTAGTGGCACAGCTGTGCTGCTGCAGCCATGCTGCTAAAAGATACGCATTGTAGCCATTGTTTGTCAGCAAGAAAGAGTTCTCCTGGGGACAAAAAAGCTTCCACCCCCAACGAGCAGTGGGAGAGCACTCTTGCCAACAAAGCGCTGTTCACATGTCGCTTTTCCTCAACAAAACTTTTGTCTTTCGGGGTGTGTGTGTGTTTAGTACTTCTGAACAACAAAAGTTTTGCCAGTGTAGACTATGAGTCAACAGTGTAACGCTGTTGCAAAAAAAAGCAAACATCATTCTGGATGTATTAGCAGGAGTGTCGTAAGCAAGACATAAGAAGTAATTCTTCCGCTGTACTCTGCTCTGATTAGGCCTCAACTGGAGTATTGTGTCCAGTTCAGGGCACCATATTTCAGGAAAGATACAGACAAATTGGAGAAAGTCCAAAGAGCAACAAAAATGATTAAGGATCTAGAAAACATGGCCTATGAGGGAAGGTTGAAAAAAAATGGGTTTGTTTAGCCTGGAAAGAGAAGACTGAGAGGGGACAGGATAACAGTTTTCAAGTACATAAAAGGTTGTTACAAGGAGGAGGGAGAAAAGTTGTTCTTCCTAACCTCTGAAGATAGGACAAGAAGTAACGGGCTTAAATTGCAGCAAGGGAGGTTTAGGTTGGACATTAGAAAAAACTTCCTAACTGTTACGTGGTTAAGCACTGGAATAAATTGCCTCGGGACATTGTGGAATCTCCAGCACTGGAGATTTTTAAAAGCAGGTTAGACAAACACATGTCAGGGATGGTCTAGATAATACTTACTCCAGCCATGAGTGCAGGGGACTGGACTAGATGACCTCTCGAGGTCCCTTCCAGTCCTATGATTCTATGAAATACATCAGAAGAAAATGAAAGAAATCACATAATGGACAAATATGATATAACCTACCTACCTGAAGGAGAAATTTCTTCCTAATCTTTGTCAGTTAGTAGTTAGTTTATATCCTGAACCATTACAGTTTGTAGTCCTTCTATGCAATGTAACTGTGACTGTTGTCCCTATCCATGTACATGTCTAATTTAAAAAAAAAATCCTGCTAAGATCTTGGCCTCAGTGATACATTGTGGCAATGAGTCCCAAGGATTAATTATGCATTGTGTAAAAAAGATATTCCTTTTATGAGTTTTAAAACTGTTGCTTTTTAATTGTCAGGGGCTTAGTTTTATGTCATGTCCATAAAGAGGGCACTATTCTGAAACATTCTATTAATGTTTGTTTGTTTAATATCAGAGTAATACCACAGTAGACAATGAACTGTTCTACCATAATCACATGCCTTTGCCTTTGTCTACAGCCACTTGAGAAAAGCTTCTGTCTTTCTGTTCAACAGTCCATGCCATGGAGTTCCTTTTACAATTATCATAGAACCATATTAGATATGGAAAAGTCTTACTACTCTTACTAATTATTTCACAGCACCCAAAAATTTACTAGGTTCAAGAGAGAAACCAGGAATAGTGGCATAAAGATCTTCTCTCTCATCAGATCACAGAAGGTAACAGCAGCAGCCCAAGCAGGTCCCAGAGGAGGGAGGTCAGAAGTGATGGGGAGTGGGAAGGAGGGAGGAATTCCTAAGTACTAAAGGGGGAAAGAAGGGGAGATGTTTGGAATGTGTGGGGGGAGGAGTTCCTGTAGACCATGAGTGCAGGGAAATGAAGCCGAAATCTGAGCTTTATGAAGCATAAGAAGTCCTGGACCTCCCAGAAGCTGAGGGTGAAGGGAAGAAGGGGGAGATTTGGGCAAGAGATGTGGTTCTTGAGGGATGTAAATTGCTATTTTATTCATCCTGGGAAGAAATCCCAGAGCCTCACCCTTTTAATTTTGTTCTTCCTGATCCCTGGTTTGGTTTGGTTTGTTTTTTTGTGGTTGCACCTCTGTACAGAGAGGCCAGAAGAAGAAGGGAAGAAGTTATAACAATAGGATTACTTAGCAAGGCTAACACATAACATGGTGATCAATGGGGGGGTTGTTGGGAAGGTGAGCGTGTGTCAGGAGATAACAATCCTGACCTGACCTTGAGTTAAAATCCTGTATCTGCCAGTGCTTTGCTGTCTCAGTTTTCTTATTTGTATCTGGGAACAGTAATACAAAATGCAATTGGTCTGTGGAGTTAATTAGCACAAAATATCACTGAGGCCAAATACTTGGCAGAATTAAAATAAATGAGACATTTATACAACGAGGAAAACATCCAGAGTTACAACAATTAGGATTTAAAAAAACAAAGTTTGGAAGAGCTATAAACCCTTATGCTCTGCAGAGTTTCTTGCGCCTGTCCCTAAAGCTCTGGTACTGGCCACTGTCAAAGACAGGACACTGTTTCAATCTTACATGGCAATTTCTGTGTTCCTACAGCATAAGGGTCTTGTCAGGATTAATTTAGTTAATTTCTGTACAATGCGCTGAACATATATAGCAATATATAAATGCTAAGTATATTTTTTTCAGTTGAGGCAATTGAACATGGAGGTGGTAGAAGCCTGGTGTTGTGGCTCATGATGGGTATTCCATGCATAGTGGTTTCATGCTATAAAATCATAGAAATGTAGAGCTGGAAGGGGCCTCAACAGGTCATCTAGTCCATCCCTCTGCTTTGAGGCTGGATTAAGTGCACCTACACTATCCCTGACAGGCGTTGGTCTAACCTAGTTTTAAAAACCTCCAATGACACAGATTCTACAGCCTCTCATGGAAGCCTATTCCTACTATCCTTATAGTTTGAAAGTTTTTCCTAATATCTAATTGTGACGTTGCACTCCATATGTTTTATGGAAATATGCTGATGAGTGTGAATATGATGTAACTGGAATATGCTTTATGCAAAAGGTCTCTTGTAAGGTATCATAACAAAGGTTATAACCTACTGAATATATTCCTCCTATTTGTATGTATGTATCATTCTTGTATCTGAAGCTAAAAATATGAAGTATAACTCTGAGGTTCTATTGTAATTATGCAAAGTGTGGGCCACTAATGGTGGTTTAGAACTTTGATGGCTCCCATTGACTAGGACAATTGATTGTAAATGGCTCTGTTTACTTGCAAACCTTCCTGTGTATGTGTGGGCCAGCCCAGGAAGAATGGAGGCTGGGGTCTCACAGGACTTGTGATCATATCACCTGATACTGGAATCCATCTCAATCCTTGTACTTTTCCATTCAGAAGGAGGGGTGGGGGTCAAGCACAGACAAAGGACTCCTGCATTTGCAAAAGCTATAGAAAGTGGGTGGAGCAGGACAAAGAGGCTGCCAGTCATGAGAAAACCGCTAGTTAACACCTAAGATGGCTACTGGAACTAACAAGGACTGTACCAGGGGAAAGGATTGGGCCCAGACTAGGAAGGAGTCTAGTCTGTGAAAGAAGCTTATTAGAACATCTCTGAGGGTGAGATTTTACCTGTAAACAGTTTCTTAATGTATTGGGCTTAGACCTGCGTGTTTTTGCTTTATTTTGCTTGGTGACCTACTTTGTTCTGTCTGTTATTACTTGAAATCACTTAAATCCTACTTTTTATACTTAATAAAATGACTTTTATTTATTAATTAACCTAGAGTAAGTGATTAATACCTGAGACAGTAAACAGCTGTGCATATCTATTTATCAGTGTTATAGAGGGTGAACAATTTATGAGTTTACCCTGTATAAGCTTTATACAAAGTAAAATGGATTTATTCAGGGTTTGGATCCCATTGGGGTTTGGGTGTTGGAGATAGGTGTCCTGCTGAACAGTTTTTGGTTAAAGTCTGCAGCTTTGGGGGCGTGGACCAGACCTGGGTCTGTGTTGCAGCAGGCTAGCATGTCTGGCTCAAAAAGATAGGGTTCTGGAGTCCCAAGCTGGTAGGGAAAATGGGCTCAAAGGTAATTCCAGCATGTCAGGTGACAGTCCCAAGGGGGTCTCTGTGACTGAACCCATCACACTAATCTAAATCTCCCTTTCTGCAGATTAATCTGATTACTTCTTGTTCTACGGGCATGGAGAACAATTGATCACCATCCTCTTTATAACAGCCCTTAATGTATTTTAAGATTGCTATCAAGTCTCCCTTCAGTCTTCTTTTTTCAAGACTAAACATCCCCAGTCTTTTTAGTCTTTCCTCACAGGTCAGGTTTTCTAAACCTTTTATAATTTCTATTGCTCTCCCCTGGACTCTCTCCAATGGGACTTCATTCATATATGTGAAGAGCTTTGAGATCCTTGAATGAAAGGAGCTATATAAGTATAAAGTATTAATATTACATTGCTTTTAAAATTTACTTTTAATTAAAAAACATTAGGGCCAGATGTTTGAAAATGGTCTCCAATACTGTGTTTACCAATAATAATGTTTAGATATTTAAATGCTAGGGTCTTTGCTGCGATTAATTGTTCCCACAAAACAAGAAACCTGGTTCAAATCCCTTTAAAAAAATGGCCCATAAAGTGAAAACATGGGAAAAAATGAAAACATTTATGCAGAAACAATTGAAGGTCACTTGACAGCTGTGGTTTCACTGATTTTGGGGGATGGGCTGAGAGCTAGAGGGGAACAATTTATGTTCAAGAAAAAAAGCTATTACTTGTACCAGCTCTCAGGATGTCATCTTTTTCTCAATGTGTGTGGGATGAACACTTGTAATGCCCATTAATGAGAATTGTAACACCCATAAATTTCTTGCATATTAAAAAGATGATTATTAACCCTGTAGAAATGTAACAAATATTTAATGAAATAGATCCCACTTGTTATTTTAATTTCCATATTTTTAGTATGTGTAAATCCTAGTCTGGGACAGTGAGGCCATATTATTTACCTGAAAGAGGTGATATTTTTCCAATGAATTTGTAAGATGAAATACCATCTCAGAAAAATCAGATGGAAATAATGTACAGAAATATGATTAAATGTGAAGACTTCCTAAAATAGAATCTAAGGGCTTGATCCTGCAAAGACTTACACACATGCTTTACTTTGCACACTGTAAATAGTCAATGGGACTGCTCAATGTACATAAAGTTAATGAAACATATGTGCTTGATTTTAAGCACCTGCTTAACTCAGGACTCTTGAGTTCTAATTAGAGCTGTCAGAAAACTTCCACAAAACATTTTTATATCAGAATTTTCCAAACACATTGAAATAGAAATGTTTCATGGAGACAGTTCAATTTCAGCAACGTTCTGACAGAACCCAGGCAGGGTTGGCCTTTTTTTCTGGTTGAGCATGTGTCACTTTGGAAGCGATATATGCTAAACCAGGAACAGGAACTTTTATTCCAAAATAAGAGTGTCTACACAGTAAGCCCATATGCTAGTAAATTTCTCCATATAGACAAGACTTTATTCTGTGACCTGTAACCAGTCATTTAACTTTCCAGTGTTCACTTCCTCTGTCAGCAAAATAGGGATATTAATGCTTACCAAATTTTAGAAAGTGATCTGTGATCTACAGATGGAAAGTTATACATACACTATTATTATATTATATAATAAAGGATGCGACTCTTATTATTATTCATTAGTTATTAAGCTCATCCACTAATTAGTGCAGCCTGATAGCGGAGTTACAAAATTTCAGGCATACTGGGGAAATCAAGTCCTGTAACTTGTCTTTAAATCATTTCAAAATGATATGTATAAAACCGGTTATTCAACATGTAAAATTATGTATAACCTTTGTCCCTAATTACAAGTTACCCAAGCATACTGAAATACTGATAGGGGTATGATAATTTCAAAGCTAGGAGACAGACTGTCTTCATGCTTCAGTTCACTTTTCTAATTAAGATCATTATGCAGAGCAGTCAGATTGATGCATGACTCAGATAAATACTATGCCCTGTTGTTTCCATCAGTTTGAATTTTTAATGATCTGGGTTCCATTGCTAGCATCACAATTCTGGTTCTTAACTCCAGATATCATGCAGCTGAACAAACAAATATAAATATTTTGAAATGAAGCAAATTTACCTCAGCCTTTCCTTAAGGTACAGGTAATGTCATGACATTTATTTCGGGATGTAAAAGCTTTCCAGAAATTAACAGAGCTTCTCTAACTGGTTTAAACTCTTCATGAATATAATTCCATGTCAGGACCCCCTATGAAGGGTTTGAGCCGATGTTTGACCTCAGCGAGTCTACAAAGTATAAAGAGACTGGCCAACCTTTAGAGCTGCCACTGCTTGGTCTCTCAAAAAAATGTATTATTATTATCATCACTGTTGCTTGTTTTGTTTATGGTAGCACACATACTGTGATAGGTGCTTTTCAGACATTCAGCAATGGACAGTCCCTATCCAGAACATTCTAAGGGCATAAAGACAAGTAGGCAGAGGTTAAGATCAGAGGAACAAGAAACAGGTATTTTTATCCAGCTCTGCTAGCTTTACTGTAAGCAGCATTGTAGGAGCTCAGTGGTCTGATGGTGGATAAACTCAGGGAGCAGGTATCATGCAGATAGGGCTATATGGAAGAAACAACAGAGAGGCAATTGTGCAAGAAGCTGACAGGTGAGTGGACAAAGGTGGGAACATTGGTGAAGTGTAAGGGGTGAGGGGAAAGTTCAACAATGTGTTAGGAGTAAGAACCTGCAACTAGATTGCTTGTCTGCTATCTTAACCTGCAGGCAGACTAATGAGCGCAGCTGGGCCCCATCTGAGGGGCCTGATTGGCCAAACCATTTGATTGGCTGAGGGGATCAGCAGACCAGCTCTTAAGACCAGCAGCAGCAGGGTACTGGTTGCTTGAAGCACTTACCCCCTAGCTCCAATAGCTCCTTATTCAGACTATACTCCTTCCTTTCTCTGTTCCAGGTAACCTGGCTCTGACTCTCAGCTCTGATTCTTGACTTCCTATTTTGGCTCTGATATCTGAATCCAGGTCTGATCCTTGGCTCCAATTTCTGGCTAATAGCTCCTGTTCTAACCACTAGGCCTGACTCCAACCACTAGGCACAATCTTGCATGTCCTGGTCCCTGACCCAAGGGAGGGGGCAGAGTTGACTAGAGTTTTGAAGGTAGTGGCAAAAAGCCTGAATTTGATGCTATACTGAGGAATGGATTATGGCAATCCAGGATTTTGGGCACCCACAGTGTTGCTTTGTGATTTCTTCTCTTCCCTCCCCCTGCCACCCCAAGAATGGTGTGATATTTAGTGTTTTTCTTAAGGCCCCCATATGTGACAATCCTAGATTTTATTAAACAATAAGTAGGTGTCTAGCTCTTCTGGTATGGAAAAGCTTGAGAACATGAACTCTAATTGCTCAAAGGCAAGTAACAAGCCTCATGTTTATTATTTTTAAAAAACTCATTTTTCTGCTTAAACTTTTGATGGGATGGGGGGAGAGAAATCTGATCTGATTTTTGAATGCTTGGGCTTGGCAATGCTGCATATTACAACATGGGGGCCCAAATGTCCTGGTAGGTCCTTTGCTTGGAGTGGTGGTGTGTCAGAAGGTTACCCCTTACAGAGAGGAAGGGGTAGCTGCTTGGGGACTCATCCCAAGAATGGCAGCAAGGCCCCTTCCCTAGGGAACAGCAAGCCCACCTCCCAGTATCAGGCCAGCAGCTGAGATGGGTTTTGGCATGGTGGGTTGGGAGTACTACACTCTTCTCTTTCTGCCACACACACTGTTCTCTGCTGGGGTTGCATTGCTTCTGTATATCATCAACACCCCCATTGAACTGGAAAACAGTCTTGGCTTTGTATTTTCTTTTCATATTTGGATGAGCAGTAATGCTAAGTGTAGCTTCATAAGTTGGGGATTGGTCCTGCTTTGAGCAGGGGGTTGGATTAGATGACCTCATAAGAACATAAGAAAGGCCGTACCGGGTCAGACCAAAGGTCCATCTAGCCCAGTATCTGTCTACCGACAGTGGCCAATGCCAGGTGCCCCTGAGGGAGTGAACCTAAAAGGCAACGATCAAGTGATCTCTCTCCTGCCATCCATCTCCATCCTCTGACGAACAGAGGCTAGGGACACCATTCTTACCCATCCTGGCTAATAGCCATTTATGGACTTAGCCACCATGAATTTATCCAGTCCCCTTTTAAACATTGTTATAGTCCTAGCCTTCACAACCTCCTCAGGTAAGGAGTTCCACAAGTTGACTGTGCGCTGCGTGAAGAAGAACTTCCTTTTATTTGTTTTAAACCTGCTGCCTATTAATTTCATTTGGTGACCCCTAGTTCTTGTATTATGGGAATAAGTAAATAACTTTTCCTTATCCACTTTCTCAACATCACTCATGATTTTATATACCTCTATCATGTCCCCCCTTAGTCTTCTCTTTTCCAAACTGAAGAGTCCTAGCCTCTTTAATCTTTCCTCATATGGGACCCTCTCTAAACCCCTAATCATTTTAGTTGCTCTTTTCTGAACCTTTTCTAGTGCTAGAATATCTTTTTTGAGGTGAGGAGACCACATCTGTACACAGTATTCGAGATGTGGGCGTACCATGGATTTATATAAGGGCAATAATATATTCTCAGTCTTATTCTCTATCCCCTTTTTAATGATTCCTAACATCCTGTTTGCTTTTTTGACCGCCTCTGCACACTGCGTGGACATCTTCAGAGAACTATCCACGATAACTCCAAGATCTTTTTCCTGACTCGTTGTAGCTAAATTAGCCCCCATCATGTTGTATGTATAGTTGGGGTTATTTTTTCCAATGTGCATTACTTTACATTTATCCACATTAAATTTCATTTGCCATTTTGTTGCCCAATCACTTAGTTTTGTGAGATCTTTTTGAAGTTCTTCACAATCTGCTTTGGTCTTAACTATCTTGAGTAGTTTAGTATCATCTGCAAACTTTGCCACCTCACTGTTTACCCCTTTCTCCAGATCATTTATGAATAAATTGAATAGGATTGGTCCTAGGACTGACCCTTGGGGAACACCACTAGTTACCCCTCTCCATTCTGAGAATTTACCATTAATTCCTACCCTTTGTTCCCTGTCCATTAACCAGTTCTCAATCCATGAAAGGACCTTTCCTTTTATCCCATGACAGCTTAATTTACGTAAGAGCCTTTGGTGAGGGACCTTGTCAAAGGCTTTCTGGAAATCTAAGTACACTATGTCCACCGGATCCCCCTTGTCCACATGTTTGTTGACCCCTTCAAAGAACTCTAATAGATTAGTAAGACACGATTTCCCTTTACAGAAACCATGTTGACTATTGCTCAAGAGTTTATGTTTTTCTATGTGTCTGACAATTTTATTCTTTACTATTGTTTCAACTAATTTGCCCGGTACCGACGTTAGACTTACCGGTCTGTAATTGCCGGGATCACCCCTAGAGCCCTTTTTAAATATTGGCGTTACATTAGCTAACTTCCAGTCATTGGGTACCGAAGCCGATTTAAAGGACAGGTTACAAACCTTAGTTAATAGTTCCGCAACTTCACATTTGAGTTCTTTCAGAACTCTTGGGTGAATGCCATCTGGTCCCGGTGACTTGTTAATGTTGAGTTTATCAATTAATTCCAAAACCTCCTCTAGTGACACTTCAATCTGTGACAGTTCCTCAGATTTGTCACCTACAAAAGCCAGCTCAGGTTTGGGAATCTCCCTAACATCCTCAGCCGTGAAGACTGAAGCAAAGAATCCATTTAGTTTCTCTGCAATGACTTTATCATCTTTAAGCGCTCCTTTTGAATTTTGATCATCAAGGGGCCCCACTGGTTGTTTAGCAGGCTTCCTGCTTCTGATGTACTTAAAAAACATTTTGTTATTACCTTTGGAGTTTTTGGCTAGCCGTTCTTCAAACTCCTCTTTGGCTTTTCTTATTACACTCTTGCACTTAAGTTGGCAGTGTTTGTGCTCCTTTCTATTTGCCTCACTAGGATTTGACTTCCACTTTTTAAAGGAAGTCTTTTTATCTCTCATTGCTTCTTTTACATGGTTGTTAAGCCACGGTGGCTCTTTTTTAGTTCTCTTACTGTTTTTCTTAATTTGGGGTATACATTGAAGTTGGGCCTCTATTATGGTGTCTTTAAAAAGGGCCCACGCAACTTGCAGGGATTTCACTTTAGTCACTGTACCTTTTAACTTTTGTCTAACTAACCCCCTCATTTTTGTATAGTTCCCCCTTTTGAAATTAAAGGCCACAGTGTTGGGCAGTTGAGATGTTCTTCCCCTCACAGGGATGTTGAATGCTATTGTATTATGGTCACTATTTCCAAGCGGTCCTGCTATAGTTACCTCTTGGACCAGCTCCTGTGCTCCACTCAAGATTAAATCTAGAGTCGCCTCTCCCCGTGTGGGTTCCCGTACCAGCTGCTCCATGAAGCAGTCATTTAAAGTATCGAGAAATTTTATCTCGGCATTTCGTCCTGAAGTGAAATGTTCCCAGTCAATATGGGGATAATTGAAATCCCCCACTATTATTGGGTTCTTAATTTTGATAGCCTCTCTAATTTCCCTTAGCATTTCATCATCACTATTACTGTCCTGGTCAGGTGGTCGATAATAGATCCCTACTGTTATATTTTTACTAGAGCATGAAATTTCTATCCATAGAGACTCTATGGAACCTGTGGATTCGCTTAAGATTTTTACCTCCTGAGGTCCCTTCCAACCCTGATATTCTATAACTATAATTCTAGTTGTCAGACTCTGGCCTCTGGCTTCAGTGTTCTACTAAAGAGGATTTTCATTTCAAACACCACATTGTGTTAGTGCATTGTCTTGAAGTCTCCTACAGCTCTGGTGGTCAAATTTTTTTGAGCTGAGGCCCCTCCCTCCCCCTTTTGAGTACAATTTTTGGTTCCCCCCAACCCAGACAAAATTACATATGCAAAAGTATGCTTGATAGCCTACTCAGAGACCTTAACAGAACTTTAATTAAGTTACTTATACCTGTACATTTCAAATACACAGATACTTAATGTGAATCATAAAATATCAGGGTTGGAAGGGACCTCAGGAGGTAATCTAATCCAATCCAACCCCCTGCTCAAAGCAGGCCCAATCCCCAGACAGATTTTTGCCCTAGATCCCTAAATGGCCCCCTTCAAGGATTGAGCTCACAAGCCTGGGTTTAGCAGGCCAATGCTCAAACCACTGAGCTATCCCTCCTGTGGACAGTATATCAATTTGCTGTGCCTGTTTCTCTGTGGACAGTATATCAATTTGTGGGGAGATTTTTTGAAATCAGCACTCTGAGGTTGTCCTCCATTTCCAGTCTCGAATGGTATTCTGGCTTTAGCACAGCCAGTGCAGTGAATCCGATCTCTCACAAACAAGATGAGCCAAAAGCTAAAAGAGCTTTGATCGCATACTTTGACAAAGCTTGATATTCTGAGCCAAATTTTAACCAAAATTTCCCCCAAAGACTGTTTTTAATTGAATTTCCAGGATCCTATCACCCTGAAGTTCAATCAGCTTCTCCTGAATCCTATTTGAGAGATGGGACAAGATCACTGCCTCAGCTACAAAAGGTTGGATAATCCAGTCATTCAGTGATGCATTTCCTTCAGGACAATATTTATCCAAACTGGCTCTGAGAGAAGTCAAGTGATTCTTGATTGGCTCAACAACACTCAATAGTTCAGATTCTGTTTCTTAGATAGCATCAGTTAACAACGGAAACGGAAAACAAACTAGTTTCGGTCTTTGTTTTCCAGAGATCTATCTTTCTCTTTAATGCTAATATCTTGTTGTGCAGGTCAAAAATAGTACTTTCTACTCCTTGCAATGAGACATTTAGAGAATTCAGTTTGTCAAAAATATCAAGGTAAGCCAAAAGCACAAGCCAGCTGGCAGCGGGGATCACACTGTGTCTGAGTTGCTGAAATTCAAAACCACTAGAAAAAGACAAACTTCATTTCGCAGTTCATAAACATGCTGCAATACTTTCCCCCTGGATAGCCACCTGACTTCCACGTGAAACAACAAAGCATTGCAAAGAGACGTGCCTTTGTGGGATGCACCTTGCTAAAGTTCATGATTTTAATAACTGAACTCAGAACATCAGTAAGTCCCCCAGTTACAAGGGCTTTGTGGTGTGTCATACAATGAGTCAACGATGTATGTGGAGCAATTTCAAACATGTTGGCTACCTCCAGACATAGGAGGGGTTCCATCAGTGCAGATTCAGACATAACTTCTCATGAGCTGAGGTGGGAAGCCTATGAAATTTTTTAAAATGTTAAACAGTTCAGATCCAGTTGCATGCATCTTAATTGGCTTGCAGAACAAAAAATCTTCCAATATTGATGGTTTCCTGAGTACCGAATGTAAGCAATTAAATGAGCTTCTTTTGATAATCTGTTTGTTTCATCCAACTGGATTGCAAATAAACTGGATTGCAATTGAGAGATCAGATGTACCTTGATATTTTCTGAAATGTCAGACTCAGGGGATGACTGCGCTGCCTGACAGCGGGATCACTTTTAACTTCTCTACCACACTGTCACCAAGCATTGTCCTGCAAGTGTCAATTGCATCTGAGAGAATCTGTTTTTCCCCAGTTATATAAGGTTTTTTATTCTTGGTATGGAACTTAATATGATGCTTTTAAAGCACTTGCAGGGGTGAATATCACATTTTTTATTGCGGCTTTTTGTTTAATTTCTTGTAGCTTCCATTTTAAAAAAAAAATCTTTTCTACCAGATCACCATGTTTTGTTTCTAAATGTCATCTTAATTTTGTTGGCTTCAGGCTATTGTTTGCTAAAGTTACTGCACACACTAAACATTGCAGTTAATGGAGAAATTAGACCTTAATGGAAGAGAAATCCAAATGTATCATATCTGCAAAACAAAATTTTATTCTCTGTATCAACGTTAGCCATTTCAGGTCCTGGCTTTCATTTTTTGGAACGCTACCATCTTTTGTACCAATTCATTTTTCACCACAGAATGATATGGGAAAAAAAATCACACTCCCCTGTGGAATAAGCACTGCACAACTGCTTGCTCTAAGGACAACATATGATACTAAATTGGAAGATGGGAAAGGTAGTAGTTTGGAAATGAGTGACTGGTGGGAAGGCCCCTCTGCTAGCCCCAGGATGGCAGGGGACCCCATAGCCCACTAGAATGTTCCTCTATGCCCACCTGGGGAGGAGCATGTCCCACACTTTGAAAACCTGACCTACAGTATGTGATCATTGCAGAGTAGACAAGGAGTAGAACACCCTTTTAAAAAAGGTATAAGGAGCCACCTTGTGGAGCAGGGAGTTACTAAATAGTACAACATATCCGGTGGAACACTTAAACTTTAGTGTGAATTCCTGTCCTAGCTATTCTGTATCCAGCACATACTTAGATCCAGCTCTCACAGCTCCTCCCCTGATTAAAACTAGTCAACAAGGAAATGTAGCTGTGATGGTGAGCAGGAGCCTGACACTGAGGACCAATGCAGAAAGTAGCAAAGCGAGGGAGGCATGGGGATGAAATAACTATATCCTGAAATGTCATGGCAATTCAGTGTTTTGTGAGACTAGAGGCCAGAAACAGCTGCCACTGCATAAATGAAATTGTCTTAAATTCAGTGGTGGATTTAATATATAAAATTCATCATATATAGACTTCCATTACATTATATTTTAAATGGTAACTGCATTTGGTAAGGTAAAGTATGGAAATTCCTAGGGGCTACATGCTAGGATGCTCTGAAACTGCAGTGAATCCTGAAGCTGTTCCTCGGTGTGACGGGTAGGCACAGAATTTGTGGCGCTCACACAGCAGGTCTGCATTCTTTACATGCCAAAGCTCTTCTGCCCTTACTCCTTGTGCCCCAGCACACAGGGATAGCTGCAATGAGAACAGTGCATCAGTGACTGTAGGGATCCACCAGTCATTCTGCCCTTCACAAGGAAAGTGAACTAGTCACAGGGGCTGATATAATCTTTAAGATACCGTAGCAATTCCATAATGATTCTTCTCCCATCATTCCCCATGGAGCTCCCCAGCCACTTGAGCTATGTGATGCTTCCAGGTTTTGGACCTTGGTGTAGAGCTAGCTACTGGATATTAAGACTTGCCACTCCATGTGTCAGAATCAAGGCTGGTCAAGAAGTGTTTACTGACCTAGACTACACCACTGATGCTGTCTTGCTTGTGGAGAAGTTGGAGAATTTCAGCCCTGCCCTCCTAGGGCTCCAAGATGCTGCCTGCACTGGGGGTTGAATGTCTCATGGCAGAACATCAAGGTCCAGAAATTTGGAGCTGGGCCACCAGAATCCCCAGTGTAGGTGGGGGTTGAGTATTGTATTGTGAAGAGTGTTGACAGGTTCATCCACCTAGGCTGCAAGCAGAGTTCTAATGGTCACAGCAAACCAGACATTCTTCAACAAATGTCTCCCGCTTTCCTGGATGGAAATAAATGTTTGCACTGAGAAAAAATTCAGGAGCTATCCAACCTGTGTACTCTCTGCAGTGCTAGATGGGTCAGAAACCTAGACCCTAAAGCAGATGTGGAAGTGCTAGAGGCATTTCATATGCACTGTAAGTGCCAAATCCTGAGCATAAAGTCATCTGACTTTGTAGGTGATGTCACAATCTCACAGAGATCTAGCCTTCCTTCAATCATTCATTATATTCAAAAGCGGCATTGCATGCTCTTGGCCATGTTGCCAGGATGGACTAAAACATTCCTGCACACTGTGCTCTTAAACTCTCTATTAATGCACAAAATGGGTGCACAGCCTGACCCTACCTGGTGCTGCCCCCAGGGCCACACATGAGACTTGTGGATTTGCAGGAATGAGCCAGATCTAAGAACTTCACTACATGATGCCTAATGTGACTCCATCAATCATACCCATGCTGACTGCCACAATAGTCCTTAGTAGACTGTGTGTTTGATGTATAGCCTCCTTGCAAATAGATATTTCAGTTTCTTCACTACCTTAACACAGAATCTACTTTACCTGCAGCACACAAGGTGGTCCTGTTATGCCTTAAAATGAACTTTGCATATAATACTCATTAAAATGCCTTTATAAAGGGGTGACCCTTAGGCATCAAGAGATGCATGGCAAAGCTATGCTTAAGTCTGACACAAGCACCCAGGTGCAGGCATTATATTTGCTAATGTTGAGATAAATGGGCCCAGTGTAATTTGGCAGGAAATCAGTCTGCTTACTCACACAAGCCTGTTCTCTATAGCATGATTATTTTCACTTAGCTTCCAGTGAGCTAAACTTCAGCCCCAGGAGCTTCCTTAACTAACTACATATCAGCAGAGTTCTCTATTAAATTGAATTTCAGAAGGCGCGCTTGCTGACGAAAGTTCCCACATTCTAAATCACTGCTAACAAAACAATAATAACTTTTATATGTTAAGAACTATATATAGTGAAACCTGTACATTAGCTCACACTTATTGAGAGGATTTGGCTTAAGAGCCTACCCCAAAGCATCTCCAATATATTGAGTACAGTTGTTCGTTTTTAAAACCTCTTAGAAGGTTACCTCATTAAGCAGCCTCTATTTGTCAGTGCCTTCAATGGTCACATCAGACAGGTTTCATTGTATACAAGAATTACTTACCACCTCTGAAATTTAGTACTTGTAACACGGAATGTGGCAACAGTTGAATAGCATATAGCAGGAGTGGCAAAACTTACTGACCCTCCAAGCCGCATAGAATGATCTTCAGAAGTTTGAGAGCCGCAAGATATGCACAACCTGCCCTATGGGGCAGCACCTGCCAGGGTGTGGGGCTTCTGCCCTGGTGCCACCCGCAGGGCTAAAGTACTTAGACTCCTCTCCCTGCAGGGCAGAAGCCCCAAGCTCCCCCTGCCCAGTTTTGTAGGTGGAGAATGGGAGGAGGAGGATGTGGGGGGGCTCCAGGAGCTGCACTATAACTTTTAAAGAGCCGCATGCGGTTCACAGGCCACAGTGTGGCCACGGCGGGCATATAGGAACACTACACAGCAGCTTATGACAAGGAAATGAAGGATATACTGTGTCCAGCTGAAATAAAAAGGAGAATTTAGATAAGTAAAATGTACTTAGAAATCAGAATTTAGCAAGGACAGTGGGGACAACTGCTTTAACTAGGTAGGAAAATGATATCCAAAAGATGGGACTTCAAAGAGAATAGCACTTTCATACTGTCATAACTATAAAGGGAAGGGAATAGCCCTCCTGTGTACAATACTATAAAATCCCTCCTGGCCAGAGACACCAAAATCCTTTTACCTGTAAAGGGTTAAGAAGCTCAGGTAACCTGGCTGACAGCTGACCCAAAGGACCAATAAGGGGACCAGATACTTTCAAATCTTGGTGGGGGGAAGGCTTTTGTTTGTGTGCTCTTTGTTTTGGGGGTTGTTTGCTCTTGGGACTAATAGGGACCAGACAACAATCCATGCTCTCCAAATCTTTCTGAACCAGTCTCTCATATTTCAAACTTGTAAGTAACAGCCAGGCAAGGTGTGTTAGGTTTATCTTTGTTTTCTCAGCTTGTAAATGTGCTTTTTGCTAAGGGGGTTACCTCTGTTTGCTGTAACTTTGAACCTAAGGCTAGAGGGAGTTCCGCTGGGCTCTTTGAATCTGATTGCCCTGTAAAGTTAATTTCCATCCTGATTTTACAGAGATGATTTTTACCTTTCTTCCTTTAATTAAAAGCCTTCTTTTTAAGAACCTGATTGATCTGGACTCACCAGGAATTGGTGGGGGGAAAGGTGGGGGAATGGTTAATTTCTCCTTGTTTTAAGATCCAAGGGTTTGGATTGGTGTTCACCAGGGAATTGGTGGAGGAGTCTCTCAAGGCTACCCAGGGAAGGGTTATAGTATTTGGGGGGGAGATATTCATGGCGGGGAGGTAGACAGAGTTTCCCAAATGACTCATTAACAATTTGGGTGGTGGCAGCAACCAGATCTAAGCTGGTAATTAAGCTTAGGGGTTCTCATGCAGGTCCCCACATCTGTACCCTAAAGTTCAGAGTAGGGAAGGAACCTTGACACATACAGTCCTGGGGAATCTATTCAGCTCTAATTCTGAGAGGCTATCACCTACACAGAGACATTGCACTCTGAGCAAGATCTCAACATTAGTTTAAAAAGGCAGATAAATGAGAGCCAAATGTACCAAAAAAGGGTAGAAAAACATACAATTTCATTGGACATAATAAAAGGGGAGTTTAGAAGATAAGAATCCAATTCCAAAGAAGAAGACTGCAAGGCTTACTTTATGAGGGTGCCTTACACCTCAGAATTGTTTCTCCAGCTGTCCTTTGCCCCTATTCCTCACTAGCCAGCTCTTGGAAGAGATGAGCCCATAGGTAATTTTAAAAGGTTACCTTGTAAAGGAGGCAGAAAATCAGTCAGCACAGCCGTGAAATAATTTCAAATGGTATATTTAGGTCAGATTTGGAATATAGTATGCATTGCAAAGTCATCCAGTGCAATGAATCCTGCAGCAAGCTTGGAAAATGAAGCAGCAGTTGAGGAAGGAACAAAACAGCCTGAATGGGCTACTTGCAAGGTGCCACTTGGCAGCAGGTCCATCTTCACCTCATTTCAATAGCTAATAGCATTATCCTGAGTATCTGGGGACTAGGAATGGGTTTGAAACAAAACCCTGTATCAGAACACCTCCAGACTTTGGATTCAGATCTGATCTTCACAACTCAGACCTAGCACCAGGGAGACCCCAATAGAATCAGCTTTCACAAGACAGTGACCCCTTCCCCCTAAACACACATACACTTAGGCTGTGACTATACTACAGACTTTACATCAGTGCAGCTGTACTGTTGCAGCTGTGCCACTGTAAGGTCTCCCGTGTAGCTGCTCTATGCTGGCAGCAGACGGCTTGCCTGCTGGCATAGTTAAACCACCCCCAACAAGCGGCAGTAGCTATGTCGGCAGAAGAGCATCCACACTCGCACTTTTGTCAGTGAAACTTATGTCAATCAGGGGTATGTTTGACCCTTCACTGACAAGTTTTACTGAGAAAAGTGCTAGTGTAGACATAGCCTAAAGCAGGGGTAGACAACCTGCGGCACGCGAGCTGATTTTCAGTGGCACTCACACTGCCTAGGTCCTGGCCACTGGTCCGGGGGGCTCTGCATTTTAATTTAATCTTAAATGAAGCTTCTTAAACATTTTGAAAACCTTATTTACTTTATATACATCAATAGTTTAGTTATATATTATAAACTTATAGAAAGAGACCTTCTAAAAATGTTAAAATGTATTACTGGCACACAAAACCTTAAATCAGAGTGAATAAATGAAGACTCGGCACAGCACTTCTGAAAGGTTGCCGACCCCTGGCCTAAAGTTTACAAAGTATATGAGCAAACTTTATTCTAAACCAGGAGCATCCTTGGAAAGGTAAAAGCAATGAAAAGAAAACAGACTGACTTCCTAGCTGCTAGCTCTGTGCTGATAAATAAGTAAACCAAAATTAGGACATCTTTCTTGCTGCTTTTCAGAAAAGAAAGCAAAGTAACAGACACCCTTTTCTTGGATTTTGCTGTCCACCCACTTCACAATTATTATACCTTCTCAATTTTCTCATCAGTACTCTCTAGGCTCCAAAGTCCTACCAAGAGAAGGAGTTCACATTATTCCTGTTTTAATAACAGGATTCAGAAATGTGAAGACAAATAATTTAGTTTCTAGAAGCCGTGAAGTCCCTGGACATTTTTAGAAGGGAGCAATAAAAGGGGTTTTAAAATTAAAATACAGTGAAATAGAGAACATAGAAATACTTTTATTTAATCATATTTCACGGCTGGTTCATGTCACAAAAGTAATAGAAAGTTCAAGGCTTATGAACTTTCTACTTTTTTTCAGGGCCTTCCTGCTGGAAAAAATCAAGCATTTTTTACTGCATTATTGACTCCAGACCATCCCCAAACCAGACTGTGCCTTAAAGGCACAATCACTCCCTGAGCCTATCTATGCATTGGGGCGATGACCATGTTGAACCAACCTTCAGGATGATGCAGCATAATCATGTTGTCCTGAGGCAGGATTAGGTATACCTTTCCCACCCTGGAATTTAGTCTCACATCACCCATGAAACAGAAGTACCATTAAAACAACGAGGAGTTCAGTGGCACCTTAAAGACTAACAGATTTATTCGGGCATAAGCTTTTGTGGGTAAAAACCCCACTTCTTCAAATGGCATCTGAAGAAGTGGGTTTTTTTACCCATGAAAACTTAAGCCCGAATAAATCTGTTAGTCTTTAAGGTGCCACCAGACTCCTTGTTGTTTTTGTGGATACACACTAACATGGCTACCCCTCTGATAGAAGTTTCATTGTCCTCATTTACAGTTGGATCCATTGCATTGCCATGCTTGCAGAACTAGAGGCCAGGAGTTGTCTCTCAGATCAATATAAAATCATGCTGCTGGTGTATTGCATGTAATAGCTTATTATTGCTACAGGTATCTCATTTCCACCAGTTTCTTGCTTCATCTTTTACAATTCTGCACTATGAAAAATATATCTGTAACAGTCTTTTACATTTCCCATCTCATGTGCCAGTTGTTGTGCAGTATAATTCTGAACAGTTGGAGATGATCACCTTTGTGAATCTAGATGATGCTGGAAGGTACGGTAATTCCACTTCCCGAGTAGTGATCCTACTTGGATCTCTTTCTCACATGAGCTGCTTCAGAGAAAAGATGTTTGAACCAGATATAGTATACAAATCTGTGGCACATAGTGTACTCTGATGAGCATTCAATTGTAGCCTCAAGAAAAGAGCCAGTATGTGCTTGTAAAAAGACATTTTAAGTTCTTGAGCATCTGAGGGCCTGAGCCTACTCTGGTTGAAGTCAGTGGGTGAAATCATGGCTCCATTGGAGTCAACGGGCTGTCTTCTATTGACTTCAGTGGGGCAAGGGTTTCACCCAGGAAATCTTATCATTGATGACTGTGCCCTAAATGTTTTCCTACAATGAAAGTCATATGTGGTGAAAGGACACACACTGATATATACACACAACCAAATTATGGTGGTCATTATCTACATGTCATTCCTTAGTCCCATACAAATATGGCACTGTATGCTCGTTCAAAAAGTACCATTTATGCAGGGGAAAGCATAATTTAATTGATTCCACTGACTTTTTTTCTGAAATCCCAGTTAACTGTAGTAATCTTTGCCAATCACTAGAGAGGAAAAATAAAGAAGGTCTGAAAGTCAGGTCAAAAATCTCTTCCATATACATAGGACAAGGGCAAATAAACACAAGCAAAGGCACCAACAGTATATGCGGTATCACCAGAGTAGTTAATGCCATTTAAGCAGTTTAGAACAGTAAACAAAGAGAAGATCATGCATAGAAGCAGCATTAAGTAACCACAACTGGGTACAGCTGTTTTTTCAATCCACTCACACACCCCTGAACAAGTTTGTGTTCTCAGCAATGTTTACTTGCATGGGTAATGTCTTAAATATTCCATCCTCCTTTCTTCCCCAAATTGTCTGTTCCCAGGCTCTGAAAATTCAGTGTTTTCCCAGCCTAGTCATATGCTTCTCCCCCCTCATCTATATATTTTACCATCATGTGCTAACTCTATTACAACATGCTGGTTGATGTGTATCACTCAGCAGCTTTGAGACTGTTGTGTGGTTTCTCTATTATGAATTTTACAAATAAATTGCTAATTCTCACTTCCCAGTAGTATAAATATGCTGAAGCATTGTGCCCACAAAACTCTGTCCTCATTACATGCATGTATCCCACATTTTAACATGCTGTAGGGAAATTGCCTGCAGATGCCTGTCTTGAATGAGCATATGAATTATGATGTTATAAATGCCAGGGTCTGAAAAAAATAGTGGTTATGGTGGTAATGGGTCTATCATCACACCCACATCTGCCAGTCCCCAGCGAATTTTGCTCCCCAACTCCCAAATCAGTCCAGTCCCCAGTTCATCATGAGTTCTTCCCCCACCCAGCCTCATCTCTGCTCCTCCTGCATCTCCAGGGGTTCTTCACCCCACTCCCTGGCCTGGGGGGGAAGGATGCAGAGGGGTCCCAACTCCCCCTTCCCAGATACTGCAGTGAAGGAGGAGGAGGGACGAGAGCAGCTTCAAGCAGCAGGGCTCTTTCTGCTCCCTCTTTACCATCTCCCCCGACTCCCTTTCTGTGAGAATAGTGTTGGCTCCTGAGGAGACAGGGGAAAGCTCTGCCTGCTTCCTGCAGCAGCTCTGAATGGGCATGTGGAGAAAGCAGCCAATCAGAAGGTTTTTTCCCCAGGCCATACTAAAAGCATACACCCCTCGATGACATGGCTAGGTCTTTAGAAATCTTATTTCCAGGGTTTGTGACCTGTTGCAATCCTGCATACATTAAGCAGTGATGCACACACAAACCATATCTAGGCAGCCATTTTTAAAAATGTGCCCACAAAGCACTATTGTTTGTGCAATACCCTGTAAGACACCCAAATGAGATGGATAACATACATTAAAATTTCCCTGAGTGATTTTAGACTTGTGGGGAGGTTTCTTCTAACAAGATTTATATAAAGTATGTTTGAAAAATCCCACCCACAAATCAAGTCTAAAATTACTGTGAAACTTTTAACAACAAATATAAATATTCATGCACATCCATTCTCTTCAAAAGGTTTAAGAAGGTGTTTGTGGAAGGCATAGAGATTACCTCCACCCACATAAGTAAACAGACATAGCCAAATATCTATATAACAGCAATTGAGGAAAAAAACACCATCCAGCATAATTATCACTGCAGAAAATAATGTACATTCTGCTGTGTAATAATGGTTTCTCCAACCTGGGTAGAGTAGGACTGGAATCTGAGACAGGTGAAGAGGATCAGTTTGCTAGCTACCCAACAAGATTATTATTTTTTTTTTAATATTCGTCCTTCCACTCTCATATCATCTCTCTGCAGGACACAACTATCAAGAGAGAAATTAAAAAGCTTAATGTTGCTACAAAAAATCAGGTCTATTTGATCCTGCTTTTCATCCACGGTAGGAGTCCTGCTTCCATTGATTTTAATGGGAGTTGCTTGGGAGCAAATGGGTAAATTCTCCAGTCAGATGCACATGGAAGAGCTTGACGGAGTGTATTGCACAACACACATTGGCATCAATGGAATATCTGTGCTGTAGCGTCCCATGTTGTTATATTTATTTTGATTACATCCAAATATGCTAGGTGATTTCCCAACAAATGATATGATGCAATCCTTGCCTCATAAAGCACATAGTGTAAGATGATAAACAACTTATGAATAGTCTGAGATGGGTAAATAGTAAACTGATTTTATCATTTTAAATGTGTAGCAGCATTCCCCACTGGTCCTCTATTTAGCCATTATTAATTGGGAATTTTTTGTAAGTATCACAGTAGAAGCAGGACTTGAGGAGGATCTGATATCCTTACTTAACAGTATTTCCTTTGACTTTTATAGTCAAACAACTGTCCCTGCAGAACCTATTTTTTATGAAGATTGGCAAATGCAGAACATTTTTCTAAGTGTTTAATCTGGGGATAAAAGACATGAAAGAGCAATTATCCTACTTGCTTGTAATTGATTATTCATGAGTAATTGAAAGATCTTGTCAGTGTCTTCATAGAACCCCTGTGAGTCTTTTCTGCTATTCTGAGATGGACAGAGGCCATCGCTAAGGAAAGAGGAACTAACAATCATTCCCACGTACACAGTGTGCCAGAAATGGGGTTCCAGTGTATCTGTGGTCCCAAGTGTGTTCCGGGAGGAAACCATGTTAATATCTCCATCACTTCAAATGTATGTGTATCAAACTGACTCATCTTCTCCTCAGTTTCCCTCTTCTCCTCACTGTACTCAGTACTGCTCCTTCTCCTTTTATCTTTAGTCTCTTCCTCTGCCTTTCTTCTCCTTTCTATGATAGCCTCCTCCTACCAAAGAGACAAAGCCACTGAAGGAAATAGAGTTTCTGATCTCCCAGGCATTCCAATCTAAGAATTTGTTTTTTAAGGCAGCTGAGCATACATTGAGTGGCTTCCTATTTAGTCCCCCTCTTCTTCTTTTCTAGGGTTTTGCTCCCTGGACCTTGGTGGTGGTGGTGGTGGTATCGTTTATTTGTTTATTAATATAATACAGGATATCACCATGACACCAATTTAACCATAATTTTCTTTATTAAATCCAGTGGGCTGAATGGTATTTATACAGATGCTCCAAATGTGCCTTAAATGCCTAAGCAATCATCCCACCCATACAGTTGCACGTAGTTATAAGCATTGACCAGGTACTTGCAACAGGACTAGCTCCAAGATGCTCAAACCCATGTTGGCTGGCTCCAACTGGACAGGCAGGTTCTAGCAAGAAACAGTCTTAAGAGTTTACCCTTTTATACCTTATCCATCAGAACTTACATGACTGTAGTCACTGCCTCTTGGATTCCTTTCTTTGCTAAAACTGGCTAGAACCATCCCTGATAATTGGGGCTTTTTCTTCAAAGATATTCCTCCTATCTTATCAGCCACATTCCAAGCCCAGTGTTTCCAATTAAGGATACCATCTTTTAAGGCTCTTCCACAATGCTAAGCACCTGCACTTTCCACAAACTGCAAAGCATATATATATATGTGTGTGTTAGCCAAGGTAATTTAACCCTTTATGTGCCTATCTAATCCTACAGATCTGCTCTTAGAGACCATGTTGGAAAGAATACTTGAGAACACTATCTACAATGTATATTTAGAACTGCCACCTGCAGGCCTAAGGGAGAAGTTGCAGCAGTGGTTTGGGGTGCACTGCCTACTTGCGTTAGCTTGGGAGTGACTCGTTGGCACTCTCCAAGGTGGCCAGCAGTAGATAACCTCATTGCCAAGCAAACAAAAACACCCTTGATGTTAAAAGAGCTTTGAAAAAGGAAATAGAGAAAACATTTTCAGATTTAGCTCCTTTTCCCTTTTTAAGCATGCTCAATAATGGCTAAAGGAAAATCTTTTTTTTCCCTCGCAATACAGAATTTATTCCTCCACCAACACCCATTCCCCCTTCCCCAGTAGCTCACATCTCCTGCGACACTCAAGCCTTCTGCAGTGGCACCTTTTCCTTTCTTCCTCCACCCCCTGCTATACTGAGTAGCTTTCCTTTTGTTGCCTCTCCTGTCTTCCACAGAGCATAAAATACTACACACGCAAACAAGAGTGGAGAGCGCTGCTCCATGCCACCACTCCTATACTCTATGCCTCCAAGTCTCTTGCCCTTTTCCATTCCTCTCCCCTGGCCTCCATATCCCCTCTTGAACCTCTACTCTCCATAGCCCCCACTGGTCTTCTGTTCCTCCGTATGGTCCCTGGCCTCCACTGATTTATCCACACACAGGGGTGGCTCTAGACATTTCGCTGCCCCAAGCACAGCGGCATGCCACAGGGGGCGCTATGCCGGCCGCCGGGAGGGCAGCAGGCGGCTCCGGTGGACCTCCTGCAGGCCTGCGGGAGGTCCACCAGAGCTGCCTGCCACCCTCCCGGCGGCCGGCATAGCGCCCCCTGCGGCATGCCACCCCAAGCACGCGCTTGGCGTGCTGGGGCCTGGAGCCGCCCCTGTCCACACAAGTTGGTCAGTTTTGTTTTTGTATGAAGATTATTGGCTTTGCAAACCATCACTTCAAAAGGTTCTTCTTTGTAACCATATGCTATTGTAAAAACGTTAATATACAGAATCCATGAATGTATGAAACCAATCAGAGTTGTTCAAGGTCTCTCAGGTACAGGCCTTATATAATCACTGCAAGGCTTTGGAAACTTTGTATACAGCTTACACAGATTTGGTTTAGCAACAGTAATATAGTGATGTACTTACATGGTACCCAGAGTTCCTTCCAGCAAAACATAAATGCAGAGTTTGAAATATTAGTACGGCTAACTTTGGAACAAATAAATTCCTGTGTGTGCACACACACACACTCACAATGTGAAATGAATCTTGAAATGGATAGCCTTAACATGCCATAAGCATCCTGCTCTGCCCAACAGCTTCAGTCATGGTATGGAGTTCTGAGGATAGTGTTTGTTAGCCAGCTGCTGCTTCAGTGCCAGACACGATCCTGTAACTTGTGGTTTCTATGTCCTATTAAGTAGCAGCTATTTGGGGTTTTTGGTTTTGTGATGGTGGGTGACTTTTTTAAAAAGAGGTTTTCAGAACTTGGAAGGTTTTCCTTTGAGAAAACAGAATGTGACTAATTACATATCAGCCAGAGGATCACAAGGAGTAAAGAAGTATGTGTGTGGGCGCATTAATATATGCATTCACTTAGGCCTTGTCTACATTGTACACTAGAAAAATGATATATAATTCATCACTAGTGCAGCTCAACTGGTGATAGCGGTGGAAGCTGCAGCGTAGAAAGGGCCCAGGCATTTGCATCATGATACGGAATGGCCATGTTCTGACAAAATGCTCAAAGTAATGCCTGAGTCCCGTCTACACTACATCTTCCGCAGCTAGTACCCCTTGCAGAGCTGCATCACCTATTGTAGACCAGTCTGTACTGCCTGAGACTCTCCAGCCCCTTCAGTATCCTGACTGGAGTTAGCAAGATTAACCTGTCAACCAGCATTACTGTGTGTCTAAGTGTGCATGGTTCTAGCACTTCAGCTGAAGATGACTGTAGACCAGTGGACAGAACCACCAGTTTTTTCCAGCAGTGGCAGAGTTTTAATCCCTTTCTTCAGGGCTTTCTTTTACTGATTCAGAAACAAAGGATTGCAAACAAAAACAAGTCATTCACAACAGTGGCTCCCAGTTGCCAGAGATCTTTCTAGCTTGTTAGCAAGCTGGGAGGGGAAAGGACTCACTCTTCCCCCTAGATAACCATCACCACTGCAGCCACTTCTGCACTGAGACTGAGATAATGTCTCTTTGGGGGATGGTGATGCACTCTTGGGGCACCTAGAACCATAAGCCACTGTGTTACCCCTCTGCCTCAGCAAGAGAGAGAGCTTTGCTGGAGCTTAAATGTGAATCAGCTCCCTACCACAGCAGTCTGTCCACCTCACCAGCAAACCCCTTGAGACTCTGCCGTCTTAACCTTTCCTTGCAGGTAATGTTCAGTGAATCCAAGTTCCCCAGAGACATCTATCTGCAGTGTCCACTGGACACTTTTTAGAGATTACCAAGAGACAGAATATAGACCAGCCCATTGGTTCAGCTGAGGATGAACACCTTACTTTAGTACAACAGCACTGAGATAAACTTATTCTTGTTTTGTTATCTATTCATTAATAAAGAACATAGATTTAAGTGATACTAAGCATGAGAAAAGAGATGGGTAACATTAAAAACAAAATAAAATAGGCTTTCTAGTGCCTAATACTTTAGCAAGCTTCAATCTTTGCCTAAGCAGCTTTTTCACTTACATCAAGTATCAGCATCCTCAGACAAAAGGATCCACAGGTCAGAGTCAGAGGGTTCTGAGTCCTTTCTCCCCTAAGGGATGGAAAACAAAGGAGTCCCCTTCTATAGTCCAGAAAAGTTTTGAAATGTATTTTTGGAAAAGCAAACCCAGAAAAAGTTCTTCTCTCCTGATGCTTCTTTTTTGGGGTGCAGGCCAAACGCCTTCTTCATTCACTGGTCAGTTTGCTTTCTCGATTGGCTTGATCGCTTTGTTTACCTTAGAAGCAAATGTACTTTCATTGTCCTTGTTTGTAATCAGAGCCAGTGCTAGCCCACTGGGGGCTCTGAGCAGGAATATTCCCTCCCCCCAATGCTAAAACAGGCAAGTTCTTATAATAAGCAAATAGGGGGCCCCCTTGAGCTGCTCGGAGCCCTCAGTAATTGTTTAGTCTGCTTATGCCTAGCACTGGCTCTGCTTGTGATCAAGACATGCTGTTTTCTCATTCATCTGTTAGGCTGATGACAGGTAAATCCACATTTCTTTGTCTAGGGCAGGCTTGTTTATCAACATTTTAAGAACATATTTCCAGCACGCCTACCTAACTTTTTACACTGCCTGTACACGCATCACTTGTAAGGCTACGATTGTGGCACAGGTATTTTTATTAAAAGTCACAGATAGGATGCAGGCAATAAACAATAAATCTCAGTAGCCCCAGCCCTGCTGCCCAGGGCAGAAGCCCGGAGCCCCAGCCCCACTGCCCGGGGCTGAATTATTGGAAATTACAGGAAGTCACAGAGGTCTCTACTCTGAAACATAAAATCAAGGAATCCCTGACAGATTTGTAGCTTTAATTGCACAATATTCATGATCAATGTGTCACCTATTTTCATGTGGCCTTCAGGGGCGGCTCTAGGTATTTTGCCACCCCAAGCACGGCAGGCAGGCTGCCTTCGGCAGCTTGCCTGCGGGAGGTCCCTGGTCCTGTGGATTCGGCGGCACGCCTGCGGAAGGTCCGCTGAAGCCGCGGGACCAGTGAACCCTCCACAGGCATGCCGCCGAAGGCAACCTGCCTGCCGCCTTCGCGGCGACCGGCAGAGCGCCCCCCCATGGCTTGCCGCCCCAGGCACGCGCTTGGCGTGCTGGTGCCTGGAGCCGTCCCTGGGTACCTTACAACAGTGGTTTTCAAACTTTTTTTCTGTGACCCAGTTGAAGAAAATTGTTGATCCCCATGACCCAACAGAGCTGGGATGAGGGGTTTGGGGTGTGGGATGGGGTCAGGGATCTAGGCTCCGGGTGCAGGCTTTGGGGTGGGGCTGGGGAGGGGTTTGGGGTACAGAAGGGGGCTCTGGGTTTGGGGGGGCCTCTGGGCTATAGCAGGGGGTTGGGCTGTGGGAGGGGATCAGGGCTCTGGGCTAGGGGTGCAGGGCCTGGGGTGGGGCTGGGGAGGGTTTTGGGGTACAGAAGGGGGTTCTGGGTTTGGGGGGGCCTCTGGGCTGTGGCAGGGGGTTGGGGCACAGAGTTGGGGTACAGGCTTACCTTGAGTGGCTTCCAGTCAGCGGGGGTGCTAAAGCAGGCTTCCTGCCTGTCCTGGTACCACAGACCATGCTGCACCCCAGAAGCTGCCAGCAGCAGGTCTGGCTCTTAGGTGGAGATATGCAAGTGGCAACGTGGCTTTCGCCTGAAGACACCCCCACTCCCCCCACCAACTCCCATTGTCTGGTTCTGGGCTAATGTGAGTGCGGAGCCAGTGCTAGAGGCAGGGTGGAGCCCTGTGTGGCCCCCCTCCCCCGCCTAGGAGCCGGACCTGCTGCTGGCTGCTTCCGGAGTGCAGCGCAGTGTCAGAAGAGATAGGGACTAGCCTGACTTAGCTGGGCAGCACTGCCAGCAGGACTATTAACATCTTGGTTGGCGGTGCTGATCAGAGCCGCTGCAACCCAGTGCCGTACATTCTGTGACCCTGTACTGGGTCACAACCCACAGTTTGAAAACTTACAAGACACTGTTTGGCTAAATAGTCTGACAACAGTGAGTTGGGTGCATCCTTTGCCAGTTGGCATAAAGGGGCTTGTAGGGTCCCAGTGGCTAGTCTAAAAAATAAAATAAAAGTCAGTGCAGTTGCTGGTACTGGAAGCTGTGTGCAACTGTGAGGAGAGAATGCTGAGCCAGCCTATTTGCAGGTGTAAGTGACTTCTGGTCAGGAAAGAGGGAGATGGCAAGAAAAGGCCTTGGGCTGAGGGAATTGTGGGAAGGCATTGGAAAATTAGCAACGCTCAACTCTAATGTTGCAGCACTGGCCTGCATCTAGTCTATAGGTAGATAGTGGCTCTCAAAGGAAGCTCAGACGAAGTCTGCCCTATTCCCCCAGCCAACACAAGATGGGTTTTTGTGCGTGGATGTGAGTTGACTTAATGGGAGCACCCGAGCTATATCTCATGTTAACTTGATAGTGAAGACAAGCCCTAAAATATTGATCTGCATGCCCCATCTCCATCTCCCAGGTGAAAGGCAGAGGTCTGGTTAACCCCTTGTGCTCTGGGGCTTGTGGAGTGGCTTTCTACATTGTGAAGGTGGCTCAACAAAACAGTTTTGCATTCCTTTGTTGGGTGTTAGAACTGGACACCCTGTTACAGTCCCAGACTCGGATCCCTTCATGATAGTCTGATGCATCAGTACTGAAATCCATTACAATATTCCCCAATATACCAAAAATTGCATCTCATCTAAAGAAAGAGGCACAGCATCGGTTTATTTCCACACATACACTTTTGCCTTCTTTTACACCCACAAGGCACTAATGTACTCTGCAACTTTTTTTATATAACACACCAATTTTTTGAGACTTTGTTAAATACAGATTAGTAAATAGAGCTCACACTTTCAGTAAATGTATGCATCCGGATGCTGCCCAATAAACTAGTAGGCATCCATGTATTATTTATATATATACACAACTTCTATATATTGCCTTGAATATATAATTTTAAAAGATTGTGCTCAAATTGTTCAAGGCACACCAATATTCTGCTAATAAACCATGTGTAGTAGCAAAAGCTACTTAAATGTTATTTTTATTAATTGAGCCTTTAAGCAAAAAGCTACAGGAAATAAGTCACTTATTACCTGTCCAAATGATTAAAATTAGGCTGGATTCATCCCTAGTGCAATGTCATTGATTTCATAGTGTTTATAACACAAATTAATTTGTCTTACTGTTTTAAATTAAAATAATTCCTCATTAAACTGATGTACACATTTTAAAAACCCACCTGGGGATATGTATAGCTTTAGGCCCCAGTACTGCAAAAGGCGGCTGGGGGGTTTACAGGTCCCTCACATACATCCTTTTTGCAGGGTCATGGCCTCAAAACTATATGCTTCTGAGGTCTAGTTTATTTCTGTTTTCTGATATGGTAACAGATCAGGAGCCCACTGGAACTTCAGGGAAATGTCCCAATCATTCATCAATATAATGTGAACATAGATGGAGCTCTCTACTGTAGCTTTACTCTTGTCTTTTTGCTGAATCCCAAGATTACTTTCACAACAGTGGCCCATTACACATATCATTGATTTGCAGTGCAGAGTTTGACAGGGGATAAATTATCACAGATGCAAAAGAATGTATTTGTGTATCTTCTGCTTCAGTGTGCAGCTGTAAGCAGCCACTTCTCTAAATGTTATTTTATTTTCTACAAAGTTTCCATATATCTGGGGTTTCCACTGCTTCTAATTTTATAATTTTTATTTTGGATTTTTGAAGTATAGTAATAAAACTTCTGTGGTGGTACAGATTGTGATGGTACACCCCATAAGGCTTTGTGGAAATATACTTATGAATGTATATATATATGACATAACTGGAATATGTTTTATGCTACATATGCCATGTAACATATCTCTGTAAAGGTTATGGTCTACTGAATCTATTCATCCTATTTGTATGCATGTCATTGTTGTATTCGAAGTTATGAATATTGGCTGTGTACTTGCTTGATTTCTAAGTAGCCTTAGTAAAGCATTTGGTCAGCTACTTGAGAAAGGAATGTACAAATTAAGTGTCCAGTCAAGAAACACTTA
This sequence comes from Mauremys mutica, assembly GCF_020497125.1. Taxonomy (NCBI): domain Eukaryota; kingdom Metazoa; phylum Chordata; order Testudines; family Geoemydidae; genus Mauremys; species Mauremys mutica. The sequence goes on from NC_059074.1 coordinate 32,623,545, forward strand.
AAGGACAATGAATCTTGGAAAGATCCAATCCGCATAAAAAGTCTACCTGAGGATGTTCAGGGTAGCATGTAAACAATGGCTGCTGCCTGTAAAAACTGAGTCATGCAAGGACATGTGAGTTGCGCATGTGACTCCAAAATTCCATCTTGGAATTGGACTTTGCATAGGAGAGAGGAGGGGGTCTCCGCCCACAAGAGAGAGTCTATTTAAACCCCTGAGAGAGACCTCCATTTTGTCTTCAGCTGGCTCAAGAGATAGCCTCTCCACCCCCAAGGATACCTGAAAGAAACTGGAACAAAGGACGGTAACTACAGGAGATGTGAGTGATTGCTGGACCCAGACTAGAAGGAGACTAGTCTGTAAAAGGAAGCTTACTGGAACACCACAGAGGGTGAGATTTTGTCTGTATTCCATTTTCTTACTGTATTAGACTCAGACTTGCATGTTTTATTTTATTTTACTTGGTAATTCACTTTGTTCTGTCTGTTCCTACTTGGACCACTTAAATCCTACTTTCTGTATTTAATAAAATCACTTTTTACTTATTAATTAACCCAGAGTATGTATTAATACTTGGGTGGGGGGCAAACAGCTGTGCATATCTCTCTATCAGTGTTATAGAGGGCGAACAATTTATGAGTTTACCCGGTATAAGCTTTATATAGGGTAAAATGGATTTATTTGGGGTTTGGACCCCATTGGGAGTTGGGCATCTGAGTGTTAAAGACAGGAACACTTCTTAAGTTGCTTTCAGTTAAGTCTGCAGCTTTGGGGCACGTGGTTCAGACCCTGGGTCTGTGTTGGAGCAGACTGGCATGTCTGGCACAATATAACAGGGTGCTGGAGTCCCAAGCTGGTAGGAAAAACAGGGGCAGAAGTAGTCTTGGCACATCAGGTGGCAGTTCCCAAGAGGGTTTTTGTGCTCAACCCGTCACACAGATCATCTGGTGTTCCCTGAAGGGCCTGTTCCGGTGGTGTCTTTAGGAAGAAGCCCTGCCAAACCAGCCAGTGGTTTGGGATATGAGGGGATTAATTTCCAGCCAGAGCTCAAAGGCAGCTCAGGTAGGCACTACCTGCTGGGGATGAATTCAACACTATAAAAGAAAGGTGTTACGCTCAGATTTGATCTACACAACAGACTTTTACTTTCTGAACACAGTTGTTAACAATCACATTAGCTGACCCAGGACCGAATGTGACTTAGCAGTCAGTGGAGGGTAGAACAAGCCATGTTTAGCATCATGTCTTGTCAGTTGGCCATGCTAAAACCTTTGAGATGGTTTAGATGACAGTGTTGAACATGGTCTGTCCTGATCTACACTGACCACTAAACTAGGGCCAGCCCCTGTTGACAGCCATGTTCAGTCACAATAACATTTCTAGGCCCTAGAGGGGAGAGTTGTGCTGATCAGAAGCCGGGACAGGGAGGTCTGGGGACTCATACAAAGCTGCCATGCATATTTTGTTTTGGGATGGTTGTTTTTTTAGTTTACTGCTTGTAAAACTACATGGAAAGAGTCTAGGTAGGGACTTCTGTTAAATTGGTGTCAATTTGGTTAAATGCAGAACCCTGCAATAAAACCGTGCCTGGAGAGGGTGTTCTTGTGTTTGAAGCTAAGCCTTTGGTGAACTTTTCTCCCTCTGTCATTTTGCCTTTTGCCCTTGGCAGGTGGCATCACCCTAAATAACTTGCATGATCGATGGAAAGGGCTCAGTGCTCAGGCTTTCTGTCGCAGTAATGTCATTCTTCAGGCTTCCTGTTGGATTGAAATAGTTTATTTATTGATTCATTATTGCACACATTCCCAGCTATTTTTCGCATTTGTCTGCATTTGAAATGTGCTGTGTGGCAAATGTCAGTCTCCAGCTCTGCCTTCTTTGCCAAACAGCAATAATATGAAGTCATCATAGAGTTTAATTTTTTTTTCTTTTTGGCAGCTTTGTAGACTCTGCTATTCCAGTAGCTGCAGGGACCTGTGCTTGATCTATTACTGGCACTTCTCAGCTTTAAAATTATGGATATAAAGACACTTTTGACTCAGATGAAGTAAATTGCGAATCAGACCTGTTACTGCAGGCGAAAGATATAAATTGTCACAAATGTCTTGATTTTAAAAAATGGAATTTGTTTTCTTTTACTGAAGCAATCTAATTTCCTGAATGTTAGATGTCTGGGATGAGTCTTGCTTGAACTGCTTGGAGAACACTGACGGGTTTCTCTCTTTTTTGTAAGCTTATATCTAAGGTCTGGGTCACAACAGGGATTCCATAGTGAGATTTATCACAGCAGGTTGAATCATGCAACACAAAAGTGAAGATTCTTTTATAACGATAGAAAATGACCACATAGAATTTGGATTTATCAAGTTTGCTTTGTGGATTTTTATTTAGAACTGCCGGGAATAAAAAATTCTTGTTCTATTACACATACTGCTGTCTAGCTAGGATTTCTGTAATGAAGAACATTTTGGACACGTTATGCAAAGAAATAAAGAATTATTTTTATTCCATTGCTGCACCTATTATGTTGATGTAATGTGATATGCAGGATTAGCTTTACGTACAATTCAATGAGATGTACTGTGTTTCATTCTTTGAATATGATTCCTAGTTTCCTATTAGAAATAACAGTTCACCACATATATATGTATGTCAGGATTTAACAGCATAATAGGTCATATGTTATACTGTCTGCACCTAATATATTTATTGTCTGTGTATGATGTCTTGAGACAATGGGATGTGGAAGGTGATTTTATTTGGGGTTTTCAATGCTCCTGCTCTTGGATGCATTTGAGCAATTAACTATTTGCATTCATTATGCTTTAGTGATTTTGTTAAGGCAACTAGAGGCCTTCAGATTGCCACCCCAGTCAGGAACTGGTTAAAGAATTTCTTTCAACACAGCCAGCCTCAACCAGCACACTTGTAAGGTTTGTCAAGCCTGAAGATTGGCAGGTCGTTAAAAGGGAGAATCCCAGCTCAGTGCAGAGGGGCACTCCTGAAGCAGCAAGGCTGTAACTCAGAGCTCCCTGGAAACAGAGGCTGCAGACTGGGGAAACAGCTTGAGGCCTTGGCTGCCCTGGCCCTCTCAAAAAGGAGACTTTTCTTTTTTTTTCTATTTTGGCTTCCCTAAGGCCTAGGACTCTGCTTTTTGTGGGCTGCAGAAGCATAAAAAATCTTTTGTTTGGACTACTGTAACTCACCTGAAAAGGGGCAGACACCCTGAAGAGCACAGCCGGAGGGCTGTGCCCTGGACTGGACTCTGAGGCAGGAACAGTGCCTAGCTTCTCCCCAAAAGGGGTGCTAGAGAGGGATAGTCTACTACAATTAGGTACTGCGTTTGTGATGGGTTCCCTCTGGGAGGTCACCTAGAACTGGGGTACCACTGAGCCCCCCGACCCACCAGCCTGGACTCCCTTCTACATTGTACTGCTGTGACAAGCTGCCGAGCCCTCCAGGCTTCAGTCTGCACTTTCACCAGCATACATACAGGTAGGGACACATTCAGCTGCAGTATATGCAGACAGGTTTTTTGACCAGCCACTGCATGGGAAGGCTTCAGCCAGATCACCTCCCAGTTCCTAAGGCATGCATCCCCTCTGGAGTATAAACCCAAAATTATACCGCCTTGTGCTGCATAGGGAACTGTACAGCGTAAGCTCATAAAATTTGCCTTCTCTCTCAATGTGGAGAGGAATATGTGGCAGCTTTCTGCCCCGAGTTATGACTCCCACACACTGGTTTTAGATAAAGCAAAAACAAGTTTATTAACTACAAAAGATAGATTTTAAGTGATTATAAGGGATAGCAAACAAATCAAAGCAGATTATGTAGCAAATAAAAATGCAAACTAAGCTTAATATACTACATAGACTGGATATGAATAGCAGATCCTTACCTGGCCTAAATGATGATAGAAGCAGGCTGCAGTTTCTTAAGGAGAAAGCTGCACTTGCTTACAACTTGGAAACTCCAGGTGTTCCATTCGCAGGCTAAAAATCCCTTTAGCCTGGGTCCAGCACTTCCCCCAGTTCAGTCTTTGTTCCTCAGGTGTTTCCAGGAATCTTCTTGGGTGGGGGAATCAGTAAAAAATCAAGATGATGTCACTCCCCTGTCTTAGATAGCTTTTGCATATGGTGGAACTCCTTGTTTCAAAGCTTGGTTCCCACGCCAGTCAGTAATATATTTTAGTGGGCCAACAGAAGTTTAGTAGAGAGACGTTGGTCCACTAACAGATATTACCTCACCCACCTTGTCTCTCTAATATCCTGGGAGTGATACAGCTACAGCTACACTGCATATAACAATTTCTTTGCCATTTTCTCAGTCTAGTAATTGTGGACTGAGGCTGATTTATAATCCAGTCTTTTACTTTCTATTTCCGCCTTTCCATTTTTATCTGTTTGCTCCTGTCAGTTAGGACAGCTTCTAATAAACTGTCTCTCTTTACTGCAATACCGGTGCTATCTGTTGCTATATCAATCTCAGGACTAATTATCAAGAATTCTTTTAAACCCACAATTACTCATTTAGTCAAATGATTTAATAAACTGACTAGCTCATCTTTGTTTCCTGGGCTTCCAATCAGATTTTTTCTGCTAGTTTACTATGATTGCACTGCAGCTGACTGTGTTTGCTGTACATAGCAAAACCCTATGACTTTAGACAACAGATTTGCCCCAAATGTTAAATAGTGGAAAGAAAATTCAGAGAAAAAGTTTTGGTATCATTCACCTGGAACATGTAAAGTTCTAGCCCCAGAGTGTCATCTCAGCTACACTGACGTGAAACTGGAGTAACATCTTACACTTTATTGGAATTACTCTGCATTTACACCAGTGTGTTGAAATGAGAATTTGGCCTCTAGACATGAGCTAAATTCATCCTTCAAACTCCATCAACATCTGTTAAGCCACACTAGAAATGAATTTGATCCTATATTTTAAATCCTGTTTAGAATGTAATTTTACTCCGTTAAAATTGCATTTATATCATTACATATACATTAAGTTCTTGCTGAAAACAAGACCTGCCCACCTTAACAAGTCACCATGGGGCTGATTGTACTTGGTGCAGGACTGTAGGGAGTAAAAGCAGGCATGTGAGGAGGAAGAGGCAATAGTGGCGTGAAGCCACCATTGCCCTCCCTCTTTTCTGGGCTTTCTCAAGGGCCTGCTGAGTATAAGCTAGAGGAGGGGTTCTTAACCTTTTTCTTTCTGAGCCCCCGCCCCCAATGCACTATAAAAACTCCATGGGCCACTTGTGCCACAACAACTGGTTTTCTGCACATAAAAGCCATGGCTGGCATTAGGGGGCAGTAAGCAGGACAACTGCCTGGGGCTCTATGCCACAGGGGCCCCTGCGAAGCTACTTTGCTCAGGCTTTGGCTTCAGCCCCAGGTGGCAGGGTTCAGGGCCCAGGCTTCAGCCGCATGCAGTGGGGCTTCAGCTTTCTGGCCTGGGTCCCAGTGAGTCTAATGCTGGCCATGCTTGAAGGACCCCCTGAAACTTGCTCACAGCCCCCCGGGGGTCCTGGATGCCTGGTTGAGAATCACTGAGGTAGAGCAGGCTCAGAGCTTCCGTAACTTACTCTGCTTCCTATAGACCAGCAGTTCTCAAACTTTAGCAACCCAAGGACCCCCATTTTGATGTAAAAAATGTCTGCAGGCGCCCTGCTCAGCCCCAGGCCCTGCCCCCATTCCACCCCTTCCCCCAAGGCCCCACTCCACCTCTTCCCACCCCGGTTTCACCCCTGTCCCTCCTCTTCCCCGCCTCTTTCAGCCCCCTCCCCTGAGCATGCCCCATCCCTGCTCCTCCCACTCCCTCCCAGCACCTTCTGCATGCCGGGCAACAGTTTTTCCACAGCGTGCAAGAGGCACTGGGAGGGAGGGGGAGAAGTTGATCAGAGGGGCCAGTGGCCTTGGACATGATTCCACCCTCTTCCCCAGCGCACTCTGTCCCTGCTCCTCCTCCTCCTCCCTCCTAGCACCTCCTGCATGCTGCTGAACAGTTGTTCCCTGGCATGCAGGAGGAGCTGGGAGGGGGAGGAGTTGATCAGTGGGGTCCATGGACCCCCTGGAGTACCCTCGCGGACCTCCGTTTGAGAAACACTGGCAAAGACTATTGGGAGTGCAGAATAGATAAAGACCACAGCACTGTGGCCACATTACCTCCTTCTCATCCCTGGTGGGCCACTTCCATTGGGGGCTTTGGAAAAGGAACCCCTTCCTTCAAGGGGTATTCCCTAGGCAACATTTCTGATCTCATTTCCTATCAGAGCAATATGCTTAATGGAGAATCACCCTCTATATAGTCCATTGTAAAATAACGAAACCCATACCATGTGTATGTGCTGTATGTTTACACACAGTTTTCGCAGACAGATGGCTAGGTTCTGTTAATTACTGCAGACACAGTTAAATGATATGTTTTACTTAAACTCTCTAACTAAATAAGGGAAAGACAACCACACAATCAAATACTTGGGCAGTGTTACTGAAATACATTTTGTTTCCTAGCAACAATGCAGGGCATGAGTTAGAGATACAGTCCTGTTGTGTGTGGTGTAAAAAGATAAAACCAAGAGGAAATACAATTGCTTTGATTCTTGCTGGAATTTTACGTATTTCTGAATTCTGTATGCACATCTGAGGGCAAAATTTGACCTGTTTTACTTTTTTATTAATAGTTCTAAATCCAGCAGATCCCATAAGCCTCAATTCAGAATTGTTTGGGAATTCTGTCTTTACATTTTTATGCCCTATATTGTACCAGTTTTTAAAATGCATGAAAATAATTTTGCCTTTGCAACAGGCTGCTGTCAAGAAACTACAATTGCTGAAAGAAAATGTTGCATAAACATAAATGCAAATGTGCATGAAAAAAACATCTCTTCACAAACTAACATGTTACCCACATAGAGAGGAAAAAGACCAGGCAAGATCATTACCATCCCTGGATAGCTAAAGAAATAAAACAAGAAATTAGCAATTATCTGCTCTGGTTAATCAGAGGCTAAATACCCTTTTGTGGTATCTAAGTAAGGCCTTGTCTACCAGTGTGTGTAACTATGCAGTACAGTGAAAAGCAGACTGTGTCCACACTGCAGTGTGTGTTCACATATGGCAGTGAAAGGCTCTGGTGGGGGGAAGCAGCGGGACACTACACTACTAAAAATAGCAGTGTTGATGTGGGAGGCACTGCATAGGCATGTAGAGAGCCATGCAGGGTACGTACCGTAAGGTTCTGGCATGTCTTTACTCTACTCACCTAAGTAGTGCCTCACCGTCTACACTGCTGTTTATATCCAGGCAAGGGGGACATGCAGTGTACATACTCTACACACCACCATTAAGTGCGGAAATAGACAAAAAGAGAAATTCTAGACTCCCTGGGTTATCAAATTACAAGGGTTCAGTAATTGTTATTCTACAGAATTCATTGTGAGCACCTGGGTATTATCAATTTAAAAGAAACACGACCAAGTATCCTTATAACCTTATAAGTCTTACCAAGGATGCTTGTCAGTGGGAGTTTTGACTGACTGACTATAGTGGGAGCTTTGGGCACCAAGAACCATATGCTCCATTCTACAGCACAGTATGGAAGAGTCTCCTGGAAAGTGGATTGGGAGGCTGCAGGGAGGGGACAAGCAGTGTACGCCAGCATTCCTTCACAAAAGTGCCTGCATTGATTGAGCTCACCGCTGTGGTGCTGGACAGAGTCAGGGAACACTTGCTCCATGCACTATGTTCCCCTCTTAGAGCACCATCGTTTACAAAGCAGTCTGATCAGAAGTAATTGCTGTGGTGAGCTACTTTCTCTCTGCAGCTTTGATACTCCACAGAAGGTTCTGAGCACAGGGTAGTTTCCTCGGCCTGCCATGCTACCAGTGACTGAGAGCGAAAGAGGTGCAAAGGGGGCTGAAAGCCACAGAGCTTTTTCCTGCTCGTCTCCTGGAGGTAACTGGGCACATTTCCATTTTTTATCCTTCCTCTGTGAATACGCCTTGAATGTGATCTCACAAGAATGAAATACAACATTTAAATGACACTTCCTTACATGAAACTTCCCTTACCCAATAACTGTATTTCCTTAGGACCTTAAAAATGATGAAATGAAATGGACCTCTTCAGTATTTTGTAAACCCCTGAGTTACACATACAGCTCACATGACTTATGGAGAACTATTCTCCAGCTCAAGTCAATTCTCTGCATGTCTTAGGAAATACTTGGAAGCTTGGGGGACTGGACTCCGAAAGCTCAGATCTACCCTCTTTCCCCAGTGACTCATTTGTAAAATCAATTTCTACATTTGAATATCCAGCTTCTAAAATGTACTAGACTTTTGTTTGTTGTGAGATTGCATGGATTGCAAGTAAGGGAGAGAGATCCCATAAAGGGAAGTTATGCTCCACTTTTGCCTGATTCTCACTTTGCGAAAGAGTAAGTCAAGATAAAAGCAACACTTGAAGGGAAGATGTCTATGTATTTGCATTTGCATTTCTTCATTTTGGTTGTGGATGCTCCACAGTACCATGAAGTCAATCTGGAAGGCAATTTTTAGTCACTGCAATCAGTCTGTCAACAGGGGTCACTGACTACATAAGAATACAGTACTCTGGAAGTTCAACTGACTTCTAAAATTACATCACCAAAAAGCTGTTTGCACAGTACTAAGAAGTTATTCATGCTGTGAATCAGCACAATAACATTTACCTGATAGCATTCTTGTAGGAAGGCCTCCACCTACAGCAATAGTTTTCTGAATTTATGTGAGATCACAGTGAACAACTAGGTTACACAGTACATGCAGAAAAGTATTTCAAATGCAAGGATTGAGACACCATCCCTTTGAAAATAATTGTAACTTTCATTGTCTTGATTGTGGAGTCTCATATTCCTTTCATGGCTTCCAATAAAAACAAATAGCACTAAATAGAATAGAATACACCTTCATTTGGGGCTTTCCTATGAACTGTATCACACATAAACACAAAGTACAAAGTTAAATAAAATAATAGTTGAGGAAGATTAGTGTGCAGGCAAGTTTAAGTCATATCACTTTAATTATACCAGTATATTTATAGTAGTACCAACCCTCTAATGGTGATACAGTTATATCGGTATAGCTTATTCTTGTATGGAAAGGGGAATAAGGGTACGTCTACACTACCCGCGGGATCTGCGGGTAGTGGTTGATCTACTGGAGATCGATTTATCACGTCTAGTGTAGACACGATAAATCGATCCCCGATCACTCTGCTGTCAACTCCTGTACTCCACTGCGGCAAGAGGCGGAAGCAGAGTTGATGGGTGAGTGATGGCAGTTGACCCTGAGCCGTGAGGATGCGAGGTAAGTCGACCTAAGATACATCGACTTCAGCTATGCAATTCTCGTAGCTGAAGTTGTGTATCTTAGGTCGATTTCCCTCCCAACCCCCAGTGTAGACCAGGCCTAAACTATAAAAATGCTTATACCAGTGTCATACTGTCTGGAGTGGCTCACAACCATGAGTGCCTAGCTGAGGACAATGTCAAAAACAGGGCAGACACCCCGAACTGGTGGTGTATTCTACAATTAGATTTCACCAAGCCAGTAACAAAGGTGAACTCCTGGATCACTATAACAGCCTTACCATGGAGTCACAGACAGTCCCCTTGGACTCTCCAGTCTATATTGCCACCCAAACAAACTGGACTTAATGATACATATTCAAGTGAGTTTTGAAAACAGATGGAGAGGCAATGAAGTAGGAAGATTACAGAGAGCTGATCAGGAGAAGGTTCTAGCACCAGCAGTGGTCAGATTGTCTAAAGGGGTAGAAGAGACTGGGCACAAGAATGGAGATTGAGATAAAAGGCCAGATACTGCTCTCAGTTACACAGAGGGTTATCTACACAGGGACACTCTGGAAAATTAATCCAAATTAATTTGTACATTGGATAAGCTAAACCTCATTAAATCCCTGAGTGGGTGCTGATATCCAGAATTAAAGTGGCCTTAATTTGGTTTATCTTAATTCCCTTTGGAAGTGAATTAAACTAAACTGAACTGAGGCTATTTTAATTCTGAATGAAGGTGTTCACACAGGGGTTTAATACAGTTTAACTAACCCATTGCAGATTCACACCTTTTAGTTAACCCAGATGGATTTTCCTGGATGTCTCAGTGTAGACAAGGCCTGAGATAAATTACTGAACCAAAGACACCACCATGTATTGAGTGAAATACTGACAATATAACCCATGGTTTTACAATCCAGACCCATTTGGGCCATTTAGAACAAAGCTGGGCAAAAATATTGGTAAATGTAGAAATATTTATGTCTGCGATATAGAACAATCTTTCACTGGCAGGGAGATGGACTACATAACATAAGATTCTTCCACTATCTCTAACTTCTGTGATTCTATGTTGCATTAAAACATAACAGAATTATCTTTTATTTTAATTCATCGTATTATATGCCCATAGAGGTCTTCTATATTCCTATGGGCCATTTATCCTCAGCTCTTACCGGGTGTTTATATTTTCAGAGTGCTGCTCAAATCTTAACTAATTAATACTCAAAGCATCCCCGTGGAACAGGTAATGATTATCCCAGTTTTACAGTGTGGAAAATAGAGTCACAGAAAAGTTTAGTGACTTGATGGAGGCCACACGGACACAGCCAAATCAGCAGCCAAGCTGCATTTAAAGTTCAGGAATCCCTGACTCTCAGTCCTTCGTCCCCATTCTTTCAGAATATATTATTGTGGTGTCAAACACCGCCTGTCTGGAGTTCATGGTCCCTGAGAGCCTCCTGCATGAGCAGCATGAAGTCATCCTCTTTCTGAGGGTGGAATAGGAAAGAGGTGGGATATGGAGGAGACACCCCATCCGCACACACTCAGGAAAAAACTCAGAGGGCCTGATTCTAATTTGCACTTTGTTCTGGAAGTGTAAAAAGCTCTTAAAATGCATGTAAATGTTGTTAACACCAAGCTGTGAATAAATGTAAATGAGAATCAGTCCCTATACATGTTGTTTTCTTTTCTACCCCTGTTTTCTAAAGTCCCCACAACTGCCATCCTGTCCTGTTTGGCTTTGTGTTGGTAATAACTGTTAACTGACGTGGTACATCAAAGGAGTTGCTCACTTGCACAATGTGGCAAATGTGACAAATAGAATTCTCTTAAAATATTAAAGATATGAAGCTTTTGTTTCCAATGACTGCTTAAAATGGTAAATGAGCATCATTAAATATATATTTAAAAAAGATGAAGTTACTTTGAATATTTCTTGTCAAATGTTTAAGACAGAATGCTTTGCTATATTGATTCTCACTATACTTTATATTTAAATAATAAAAAAAAATGAACGGCTTGTTCTATAACTTCTTTAACAAATCTTTCCAAAAGTCAGCATTTAGAGCCTTCTTTGATATATGCATATTAATTAAATGTGTTCACGTTGCCCAAGAACATGAAAAAGTAATTCCTTTATTAAGTGTTTTCATTTGCATGTTTAATGCAAGTATAGGAATCAGTCAGATATGAATTTAATACATACTTACCCTAGTTGATACTCATTATGTCATATTGTGGCCCACACAACAGTGCTAGAAAAAAGTAATCTTCATGGAACAAGAGTTGAGGAAAGGTAGGTCAAATTGACTCTTGAATTTGAGCAAGAAGTAGTTAGCTCAAATGTCTGAGGGAGCCAGTATTTTTTTACTATTATATAAAATATATTTTAATATTTATATCAACATTAACATATTCAATACCAATAAAAACCCATAAATATTCATACACTTAATTTCTGTTAAAATTGCCCCTTCCATGTCCCATTAGTCATTGTGGGCCCAATCCTGCTGTAGTTCTGATGCGGTTAAAACTCCCAGTGAAGTCAATATTGCAGGACCTGCTCCTGCTCCCATTGAAGTCAATAGGAGTTATGCCATTTGTTTCAGTGGGAGTAGTACTGGGCCCTTTGCAAACTTTCCTTTACTTCTCCTGCAGGAGTTTGAGGCTGTGGCTACACTTAGCACTTAGCACTTCAAAGCGCTGCCGCGGTAGCGTTAAGTGTAGTAGAGAGCTCTCCCAGCGCTGTCCGTACTCCACCTCCCTGTGGGGAATAACGGACAGCACTGGGAGCTGCGCTCCCAGCGCTGGGGCTTTGACCACACTGGCGCTTTGTAGCGCCACAATTTGCAGCGCTGGAGAGGGTGTGTTTTCACACCCTGCTGCAGCGCTGCAAATTTGTAAGTGTAGCCAAGCCCTCAGTAGTTTAGGAAGAGCTGGTTACAGTCCTCAGGGGCTAAATCTTGTCTCTAGCACCAAGCCCAAGTAGCTAGTCTCCCACGGAGGCTGTAGAACAGGAATGGAACCATGCCAAGGATGCCTCTGCAGCCCAGAAACTAAAGTAGCTCTCACTCCTTCTGCTCCCCATTTGGTTGGGGAGAATGGTCAGTGGCTCCAAATTGAAGCAGGTGGAAATCCCTCCCCCAAATCCCACTGAGTTGGGAAATGCAGGGAGCCCTCATCGGGCTGGGTGCAGTGGCCTAGAATCTAGTTTTTCAAACCTTCTCTCTCTCTCTCCACGATCGAACTACCCCCATTTCTGTATCCTCTGAAGAAGGGACAAGATTTGGCCTCAAAAGGGCCCATTCAAGGCTAAACACTAGAAGAGATTTGCCAGTCCATGTACATTTTCTTTTTATGAAAAAAACCAAGCATGGCCTATCTTTGCAATATATATCTTCCTCGGGCAAGTAGAGTTTTAGTGGGACTACTTATGTGAATAAGGTGATCAGCATTCGACCTGTCACAGGGAACATCTTGAATTTTAGCCTAGATAGCTTGACACAGGAAACTAGGACATGCCAGCCAAATTTTAGAATCAGTGAGCACAACCAAACAGACTGTATAAAAATGCTTATGGGAAAATTATATTTAATGTGGGCATTTAAAGGTTGCATCCCAATCTTAAAATACCTCTCAATTCCCATGGCATATACTTCTGATCTTAAAGTAATTCCAAGTATGGATGTGCAAGAAATCCTAATTATGTCTTGTAAATGTAACTCATATTAATACTGTATGGGTCTTTGTTCCCTTCTAGTGGCTGGTCCTCATAAGAAGTTATGAGTCTACTGCTTCTAGTTCAGAGTCAGTCCTTTTGCTCAGGCAGTAGGGGTGGTGGGTGTAGATTGAGAGGTCCTACGTTCAATCCTGCTGATGACCCATCCAGGTGGTTGTTATGTTATATATAATTATCTTCTGTCAACGGTGAACTGGATGGCTCAAGTGATTAGTAAAAGCCAAAAGGATATACCTACAACAACATTTTGAAAAATTAGTCAAAAAATTGAGATATTCTAAATGTGTCTCTTTTTAGGATTTGCAATACTGCCACAAAAATTCTGCTTTTGTTGAATGTCTTTGCATCTGCTGCTGATGGATTTGGAAAAGATTATTCTGATGCCAGTTTATTGGAAATAGATGAATGTGCTGTCACAAAGCCCAGGAATGATAACAATAGGAAGGAGTGGTACTGATGAGGATTTGGAGACTTAAGTTAGTGGCCAGGTGAGGACACTACAGGAGTAGGGGAGCTGCATAGGCTGTCCAGTGTAGTGTAATGTAAATCAGAAACAAAAGTAATACAAATTGAATTAGATGCCCCAAAAAGAACCGCTAGGGATGGGGATGGATCAGGTCATAAGAACATAAAAATGGCCATGCTGGGTCAAACCAATGGTCCGTCTGTGACATTGCACTCCATAATGTTTTGTGGAAATATGCTTATAAGTATGAATATGATGTAACTGGAATATGCTTTATGCAAAAAGTCTCTTGTAAGGTATCATTACAAAACTTATAATCAACGGAGTGTGTTCATCTATTTGTATGCATGTATCATTCTTGTATCTAAAGCTAGAAATATGAAGTATAACTCAGGTCCTATTGTAACTATGCAAAGCGTGGGCCACTAATGGTGGCTTAGAATCTTGATGGCTCCCATTGACTAGGACAATTGGTTGTAAATGGCCCTGTTTACTTGCAAACCTTCCAGTATATGTGCAGGCCTGCCTTGGAAGAATGGGGGTTGGGGTCTCACAGGACATGTGAACATGTCACCTGATACTAGAATCCATCTTAAACCTGGTGCTTTTCCATTTAGAAGGAGGGGTCGAGACCCAGAGAGACAAAAGATTCCCTCCTTGTGTCAAAGATATAAAAGGGGGTGGAACAGAACAAAGGGGGCTGCCAGTCATGAGAACACCCCTGTTTTCCACCGAAGATGTCTGCTGGAACTAACAAGAACTGTTCCAGGGGAAAGGATTGGGCCCGGACTAGGAAGGAGTCTAGTCTGTAAAAGAAGCTTATTGGAACATCTCTGAGGGTGAGATTTTACCTGTAAACAGTTTCTTAATGTATTAAGCTTAGACTTGCCTGTTTTTGCTTTATTTTGCTTGGTGACGTACTTTGTTCTGTCTGTTATTACTTGAAACCACTTAAATCCTACTTGTTATACTTAATAAAATCACTTTTGTTTATTAGTAAACCCAGAGTAAGTGATTAATACCTGGGGGAGAAAACAGCTGTGCATATCTCTCTATCAGTGTTATAGAGGGTGGACAATTTATGAGTTTACCCTGTATAATCTTTCTACAGAGTAAAATGGATTTATTTGGGGTTTGGATCCCATTTGGAGGTGGGTGTCTGGGTGCTGGAGATAGGTGACCTGCTGAGCAGTTTTTGGTTAAAGTCTGGAGTCCCAAGCTGGCAGGGAAAATGGGTAATTCCAGAGGTAATTCCAGCATGTCAGGTGACAGTCCCAAGGAGGTCTCTGTAACCGAACCTGTCACACCATCTAGTCCAGTATCCTATCTTCCAACAGTAGCCAGTGCCAGAGGCTTCAGAGAGGGTGAACAGAATAGGGCAAATACTGTTAGTTATTACTGATAGGAACCAATAATGAAAGGCCTAGAAAAAAACTCACTTAAGGGCATAAATAAACCCAAGCGCTTTGGAGGACATGATTAAAATTCAAAATGATCTTGACAAACTGGAGAAATGGTCTGAATTAAATAGGATGAAATTCAATAATGACAAATGCAAAGTACTAGTTTTACAAAAGGAATAATCAATTGCACAAATACCAAATGGGAAATGATTGCCTTGGAAGGAGTACTGCAGAAAAGGATCTGGGGGTTATAGTGAATCACAAACAAAATATGAGTCAACAATGTAATACTTTTGCAAAAATAGTGAAAATCATTCTGGAATATTTTTGCAGGAGTGTTGTAACCAAGACACAAGAAGTAATTCTTCCCCTCTACTCAGCACTAATAAGGCCTCAGCTGGAGTATTGTGTCCAGTTCTAAGCACCATACTTTGGTAAAGATATGGACAATTTGGAGAAAGTCCAGAGGACAGCAACAAAAATGATGAGAGGTCTAGAAAACATGACCTATGGGGAAATATTGAAAAAAATGTCTTTAATCTGGAGAAGAGAAAACTAAGGGGGGGGGGGGACGACGACATGATAACAGTTTTCAAGTACATAAAAGGTTGTTATAAAGAAGTTGATAAATTGTTCTACTTAACCACTGAGGACAGGACAAGATAAGAACATAAGAACAGCCGTACCGGGTCAGACCAAAGGTCCAGCTAGCCCAGTATCTGTCTACCGACAGTGGCCAATGCCAGGTGCCCCAGAGGGAGTGAACCTAACAGGCAATGATCAAGTGATCAAGTGATCTCTCTCCTGCCATCCATCTCCATCCTCTGACAAACAGAGGCTAGGGACACCATTCCTTACCCATCCTGGCTAATAGCCATTAATGGACTTAACCACCATTAATTTATCCAGTTCTCTTTTAAACATTGTTATAGTCCTTCACAACCTCCTCAGGTAAGGAGTTCCACAAGTTGACTGTGCGCTGCTTTTATTTGTTTTAAACCTGCTGCCTATTAATTTCATTTGGTGACCCCTAGTTCTTGTATTATGGGAATAAATAAATAACTTTTCCTTATCCACTTTCTCAACATCACTCATGATTTTATATACCTCTATCATATCCCCTTCACAACCTCCTCAGGTAAGGAGTTCCACAAGTTGACTGTGCGCTGCGTGAAGAAGAACTTCCTTTTATTTGATTTAAACCTGCTGCCTATTAATTTCATTTGGTGACCCCTAGTTCTTGTATTATGGGAATAAGTAAATAACTTTTCCTTATCCACTTTCTCAACATCACTCATGATTTTATATACCTCTATCATATCCCCCCTTAGTCTCCTCTTTTCCAAGCTGAAGAGTCCTAGCCTCTTTAATCTTCCCTCGTATGGGACCCTCTCCAAACCCCTAATCATTTTAGTTGCCCTTTTCTGAACCTTTTCTAGTGCTAGAATATCTTTTTTGAGGTGAGACCACATCTGTACACAGTATTCGAGATGTGGGCATACCATGGATTTATATAAGGGCAATAATATATTCTCAGTCTTATTCTCTATCCCCTTTTTAATGATTCCTAGGCCTAAACAGAGACTGGGAATGGTTGGGTCATTACACTAATTGAATCTATTTCCCTATGTTAAGTTCTCCTCACACCTTCTATGGGTCATCTTAATTATCACTTCAAAGGTTTTTTTCTCCTGCTGATGATAGCTCATCTCAATTGATTAGATTCTTCCTGTTGGTATGCATACTTTCCACCTTTTCATGTTCTCTGTATGTATAAATATCTCCTGTCTGTGTGTTCCATTCTATGCATCCGAAGAAGTGAGCTGTAGCTCACGAAAGCTCATGCTGAAATAAATCTGTTAGTCTCTAAGGCGCCACAAGTACTCCTGTTCTTTTTGAGTAGTTTAGTATCATCTGCAAACTTTGCCACCTCACTTTTTACCCCTTTCTCCAGATCATTTATGAATAAATTGAATAGGATTGGTCCTAGGACTGACCCTTGGGGAACACCACTAGTTACCCCTCTCCATTCTGAGAATTTACCATTAATTCCTACCCTTTGTTCCCTGTCTTTTAACCAGTTCTCAATCCATGAAAGGACCTTCCCTTTTATCCCATGACAGCTTAATTTACGTAAGAGCCTTTGGTGAGGGATCTTGTCAAAGGCTTTCTGGAAATCTAAGTACACTATGTCCACTGGATCCCCCTTGTCCACATGTTTGTTGACCCCTTCAAAGAACTCTAATAGATTAGTAAGACACGATTTCCCTTTACAGAAACCATGTTGACTATTGCTCAACAGTTTATGTTTTTCTATGTGTCTGACAATTTTATTCTTAACTATTGTTTCGACTAATTTGCCCGGTACTGACGTTAGACTTACCACTCTGTAATTGCGGGGATCACCTCTAGAGCCCTTTTTAAATATTGGCGTTACATTAGCTAACTTCCAGTCATTGGGTACCAAAGCCGATTTAAAGGACAGGTTACAAACCTTAGTTAATAGTTCTGCAACTTCACATTTGAGTTCTTTCAGAACTCTTGGGTGAATGCCATCTGGTCCCGGTGACTTGTTAATGTTGAGTTTATCAATTAATTCCAAAACCTCCTCTAGTGACACTTCAATCTGTGACAGTTCCTCAGATTTGTCACCTACAAAAGCCAGCTCAGGTTTGGGAATCTCCCTAACATCCTCAGCCATGAAGACTGAAGCAAAGAATCCATTTAATTTCTCCGCAATGACTTTGTCGTCTTTAAGCGCTCCTTTTGTATTTCGATTGTCAAGGGGCCCCACTGGTTGTTTAGCAGGCTTCCTGCTTCTGATGTACTTAAAAAACATTTTGTTATTACCTTTGGAGTTTTTGGCTAGCCGTTCTTCAAACTCCTCTTTGGCTTTTCTTATTACACTCTTGCACTTAAGTTGGCAGTGTTTGTGCTACTTTCTATTTGCCTCACTAGGATTTGACTTCCACTTTTTAAAGGAAGTCTTCTTATCTCTCACTGCTTCTTTTACATGGTTGTTAAGCCATGGTGGCTCTTTTTTAGTTCTTTTACTGTGTTTCTTAATTTGGGGTATACATTGAAATTGGGCCTCTATTATGGTGTCTTTAAAAGGGGCCCATGCAACTTGCAGGGATTTCACTTTAGTCACTGTACCTTTTAATTTCTGTTTAACTAACCCCCTCATTTTTGTATAATTCCCCCTTTTGAAATTAAATGCCACAGTGTTGGGCTGTTGAGGTGTTCTTCCCACCACAGGGATGTTGAATGCTATTGTATTATGGTCACTATTTCCAAGCGGTCCTGCTATAGTTACCTCTTGGACGAGCTCCTGCGCTCCACTCAGGATTAAATCTAGAGTTGCCTCTAGATGTAATGGGTTTAAATTGCAACAAGGGAGAGTTAGGTTAAACATTAGGAAAAACTTCTAATTATAAGGGTAGTTAAGCACTGGAACAAACTATCTAGGGAGAATGGCGAATCTCCATCACTGGAAGTTTTTAAGAACAGATTAGACAAACACCTGTCAGTGATGGTCTAGATAATACTTAGTCCTGGCTCAGTGCAGGTGACTAGAGTAGATGACCTATCAAAGTCCCTTCCAGTCCTATATTTCTATGATTCTATATGTAAGCATATCAAAGGATTGCTTTTAATTGCCTTTTGGTAGCTGGCTCCACCCTCATGTACAATTTTTTAAAGGAGGGAGCCCATGAAAATTATGTTCCGTGCATAGCTAACCCCTCCCCACCATCTAATTTTAAAAAACAGCCAATCGTACAATGTTTCTGATAAGCAACATAGTTAAATGTCACATTCAGAAAAGAGATTACTGGACAACAAGGGACTAACTGCTTTTTTTTAAACATTAACAAGCACATTCTTACCAGCCCTTAAAAGTCAGAGCACAAAAGAATTCATTATCATCTTTAACTAAAGAACTATTGGCAACTTCTGTAATAACTAGCATCAGCATTTTTGCAAAATATATTCCACCAACCAAAGGAAGTGACCAAGACCAACAATGGGAAACATCCATACGCAACAATCAGCCAAGAGATTCAGTTTAGGATTTTGGTGATGATATACAATGCCCATGTGGTCTTTGACAGTTCTGTCTTCCTCGATATTACTCCAAATCTGAGGTTGGCTGGGTTATCCTTGTTTTCTGTCCCCTGGCTTTATCCGGGCCTTTTTGGTTCAGAGATCCTATATATGTGGTTAATAATTCTCTGATTATATCTGCTAAAGTACCCAAGTAACTCTCTTCAGAGGCAAGGTGTAAGGTCTCCTGGTTTGGGGCAATTCATCTTCAACCATTTAATCCTCACTTCCCCCACAAGTGCCCTTGTTCTTGGGTGGTTTTTTGTGACACTGAGCCCAGCTTCATTTTCATTTAAGCATTCTGAAAAAGTTTTGTACAGCTGCCAGAACCATGGGGATGGGATGGCCTAGTTATGTGAACAAACAAATAAATGGTGAGGAAAATGTTAGCACCAGGATTACAAGACCCATTGAATTAAATTACCCCAGTATTTTCTTCCAGCTTTTAGTGAGGTTTTGAATAAACTGAGTGTGCATATAACATGATGAAAACAAATGGGGATGTTTATTTGGACATACACTACTATAAATCTCACGAATATTCATCTCTATTCCATAAATCCAAAGTGCTAAATCATGTGTTTCACACTCTGACTTCACTGGGAGCTTTCTTTAAGTAAGCACTAAAGTTCAGATCATCCCCTATAGGAGGTGTACATAGTGGACCCCAAAACTGAGCAAATGCAGGGCAAAAGCAGCTGTTGCATGAGGAAGGGTGGGAATGGTGCAGAAGCAGAATTATCCCCTTAAATCTCATGGAAGCACCTATGTGCCCTTATGGAAGTGTCCTATATAATTTAACACTTTAGGAGTGTATAGAAATTAATCTAAAAGTGAGGGAATTTCATAGAGAATTCTAAGCTTTTTTTCAAAATGAGCCTGTAGAATTGTATCAAGGATATTATTTTGTATTAAATTCTATAAAATGGATAAAAAACCCTACAATAAACCTATTATTTTCTATTGAACTCTATAAGAAAAGGTGCGTGGATCTGCAGTTTCAGGGCCAGAAAGGGGCTAATAGGGCTAGTATTATTGATATTACAAGAGCACATACTCTCTACTAGGTGTCCCTCAGAAGCTTCAGGGATTTTCTACACATGATATAATACCATTAGCTTGCAAACAGCCCCTTTCTTCATATGAAAAATCCCCAGTGAAGGATTTCAGCCAAGCAAAGGCAGGGTTCTCATGATAACATGACTCCTGAGCATTCAATGATGTCATGAGGTCCTTCAAGGTGTCCAGTGTGTCTCTCCTCTTCCTTTCTCCTAATCCAGGGGTGGCCAACCTGAGCCCGAGAAGGACCCAGAATTTACCAATGTACATTGCCAGAGAGCTACAGTAATACTTCAGCAGCCCCCGATTAGTCCCCCCTCTCCCAGCGCCTCCCACCCACCAGCAGCCCCGCAATTCAGCGTGTCCCTTCCCTTCCGATCACTTGTTTTGTGGCATGCAGGAGGCTCTGGGGGTGAGGGGGGAGGAGCGAGGGCATGGCAGGCTCAGGGATGGGGGTGGGAAGGGGTGGAGTGGGGGCAGGGCCTGTGGCAGAGCCAGGGGTTGAGCAGTGAGCATCCACCGGCACACTGGAAAGTTGGTGCCTGTAGCTCCAGCCCCAGAGTCGGTGCCTATACAAGGAGCCGCATATTAACTTCTGAAGAGTTAGGTTGGCCATAGGTTGGCCACCCCTGTCCTAACCCAACCAGAAACCATTTTACCAGTAACTGGACCTTTTGAGGCTGCCCATGCCAATCATTTTGCAGGGATTCAACTGCGTTGCCTGGAAAACAACATCTTCCCAATTCATGGGCCCATTCATATTTATCTGAAGTCCTTTGAAGTTGCCTATCCCAGGTGTCTTATCTTTATCATTTCCTCTTTGCTTCTACCCCTAACTAGGGCCGGCTCCAGGCACCAGCCCAGCAAGTAGCTGCTTGGGGCGGCCAACAGTGAGGGGCAGCACGTCCGGGTCTTCGGCGGCAATTCGGCGGTGGGTCCCTCAGTGCCTCTCGGAGAGAAGGATCAGCCACCGAATTGCCGCCGAAGACTAAAGCGGCGGCGGTAGAGCTGCAGATCGTGATCACGGCTTTTTTTTTTTTTTTTTTTTTTGCTGCTTGGGGTGGCAAAAACCCTGGAGCCAGCCCTGCCCCTAATTCCTGGCAGTCCTGCAGAATAATATCACACAGGTAAACTGAGGCACATATTATATTTTTAAAAATACAGCTATTTCCCTCATTCTCTACATCATCACTCAAATCTTCTGTCTTTCTCACATTAGGAGTAAGTCAAGCAATAAATTACACATTCTAGGCAGAGTGATTATATATCAACAAATTTTTGGGTCTGGGATTTTAAAATATCTCAGCCTTATTATAAAAGTAGCCAAAAATGCTTATAATTTCCATACTACCCTATATAGTGCAACTTACCTACTGCTGAGGTTCTGAAATTCTAGTAATGGTCCTGTTCCTTTGTGCCTTGAACACTCAGATCCTGATCATTACAATGTAGAGGATACAAATATTGAATGATTTACTGCATAAGTTTCTGGACTGAATGCACCTACCAAAGAGTGAGGGAAAGTAAAGTAGCTCAGAAGAGAACTGCGGAACTTCAGCTCTCCTGTCTTTTGATACTCTTCAAAAAACACTTCAGACTAATGTAGATATCTGATTGGGTCTTGACTTTTTTGCCTAAGTAAATATTTTTTGGGAAACCACAAAAGTAAAGCAAAAAAAAAAACATTCCCCAAATTAAAAAACATAACTTAAAATATTGCATAATAATATAACTTGGGTATAATGAATGCAAAAGTGCTTGAAATGTAACTCCATTTAAATTGAGAATTGCAGGTCATCATATGACATTGAAAAGGTTAGCATTACCCCAAGATTTACAACATGGTCTCCTATTTGACATCAATGCTACAAGGGATTAATGATCTCTATATACAGACAAATGTCTATTTTGTGTGTGGGGTGGGGAGAGTATTTGTATTGTAGATTTGCTAAAACTTTAATTTGCAAGAATAAATTCAATGTAAGAACTAATCAATTTAACATTTTAATTGTTTGCAATTAATAGCCTATACCAGTTCTCTGGGTTTGTAGCTCACATTGGTAAAGTGATAACATGATCAAATCATGAATTATTATTTATTTATACAGCAGCCAAGTAATCAGAGTACACATAATCTGACTGATCACATGACTAATGAGTAAAAACACCAAAAAAGTGGAGGAATATGAGAAATATAATAACATAACACTAACAAGCATAGTTCACTTGATAAATACTGTCCAGACTGTGACCGTAAGACCATATCATGAAATGGCTGCATCTAAACAGTGTTTTTCCCCTCCAGAAACTAAGACTGAAGCAATGTCTGAATCTGAGAAGTGTTAATTTGTTTTCACTTCAAGACTCACATATTCAGCATGGGAGACAGATTTTTCGTAGTAGGCACTGCACTGCACTGCACCAGTGACAGATAACTGAGACTCCTATGGCCCTTGTTTTAGTTTCTGTAGAGGGAGATAGGATTATTAGTTACAACAGCTGCATAACACAACTGATTATATGCCAAGTCCATTTCAGGCCCTTGACTCAAGGAACAATTTATTGTAAAGAACACAGAACTAACAAATAACAAAAAACAAAGCTATTCTCCTGACCAGCACAGGCTGCAGCCCGCAGGGGCTTTCCTCTTGCCTCACTCCTCCCTCAGAAAGATGGGAGGACATCCTTCCCTTACATCCCTCGCTGAGTCATGTGACAGGCAGGTTGCCCATCGCCCTTTCCTGGCTGTTTTACCCTGTCACAGGGTATGAGGAGCCATTTCTCACATAGACACAAACACACTTGTATCCCTGTGCAGAGGCCAGTGTTGGTTCTTACACTCCTAATGTACAAAAGCTGGTGGACCCTATTGTCTGCAGCAACACTAGTCCACAGTCCATGGATAGAGAGTGGTGGGGTGAGGGCAAGCACTTGCCTCTTCTCTCCTCTGTGCTGGCCAGTGGACCAGGGAGGGGCATTGCACAATGCACTCTATTGCAGGCTGTCACAGATTATCAGTAAGGCCCTACCAAATTCACAGTCCATTTTTGTCAATTTCATGGTCATAGGATTTTAAAAATTGTAAATTTCATGATTTCAGCTATTTAAATCTGAAATTTCAAGGTGTTGTAGGGATTCTGATCCAAAAAGGAGTTATGGGGGGTGGGGGGCAGGGGAGATTGCAAGGTTATTGCAGGGGTGTGTGGTCAGGGTGAAAGTAACTGAAAGGAGTTATTGGTACGCCGGAGTCCTGAGTGGGGGGCGTGGCCTCAACTGGAAGAGGTAATGTAAAGGGCCCAGTTCTCTGGCCATTGCAGGGAGCCCCAGGGCCTTTAAATCATCCTGGACCTACCACCTGCAGAGGCGGCTGGGAACCCCAGGGCTCAGGGGCGAAATAAAGGGCCCGGGGCTCTGGCTGCTGCAGAGCTCCGGGCGCTTTAAAGCACCACCTGAGCCCCACTGCCAGAGCTCCTGGGGTGATTTAAAGGGCCTGGGGCTCCCCGCAATGGCTGGAGCACTGGGCCCTTTACATTCCCGCCTAAGCCCAGCAGCTGGGCTCTGGTGGTGATTTAAAGGCCCCACAGTGGAGGAGACCCGGGCCTTTAAATCCCCACCCGAGCCCAGCTGCTGTTGCACATCACCTCCATATTGGTGCACATAACAAAATTCATTCCGCACATGGGTGGGAAAATTTAGAAGGACCACTGGTGGCATGGTATGGTATTGCCACCTTTACTTCTGTGCTGCTGCGAGCGGGGCGCTGCCTTCAGAACTGGGCACCTGGCCAATAGCTGCTGCTCTCCAGTTGCCCAGCTCTGAAGGCAGTGCAGAAGTAAGGGTGGCAATACCGTAACCCCCCCTAGAAAGAAAACCTTGCGACCCCCCTGAAAATTCCTTTTGGGTCAGGACCCCCAATTTGGAAAACGCTGGTCTCCCCCATGAAGTCTGTATAGTATAGGGTAAGCACACAAAAGACCAGATTTCATGGTCTGTGATGCATTTTTCATGGCCCTGAATTTGGTAGGGTCCTAATTATCAGACACCACTGCTGTATATGTTCCACAAGGTTTGTGCATATCAGACATAGGGCTCCATTTTAGATCTTAAAGTTCAGTGGAACTGTATGTAATGCTAAGAGATACCTAGGGCTGTATCAGACAACAGCTCAAGAAGCACATTCCATTCACTAGTCAAATCCCTGCTTCGGCACGTATAGGAGACAAAGAGAGCCTAAAAGATGGCTTCAGTTTGTGTGTGCATGAGTACACACATCTGTGTATACAATATTTATGCACTAACACCTGTGTACATTCTGTCATGTGCAATGGGTATAGTCTATCACCTGCATTAATACACAGAAAGTGTAACCCAGGTGTGTGTGCGCTGAGGTCAGACTTGCTTATGGGTATGCAAGTAGAGGTCGTTCAAGGCCTCACTGAAAACCAGGCCAACTATTGGACCAAATTTGGTTGAGGTAATTTTGGAGAAATCGTTCTGTGTCGAGGCATGCCATAAAGGTTATTAGCGCATCAGTAGAGTTTATCCATATGGCCCGACAGCAGCCAGTACCACATATATTGTGCATCAGGGATGTTGCCTGAGATATAAAAGATAAAATGACATTAACAAATCCAGAACTTAAAGATGAAAAGAGAAACAGAAACAAGATGAAAATATTCATTCTCACCCTATACTGCTCCCTCAAATGCTTTTCAAAATATTTTATTTTCTGCTTCTTGTTGTTGCGGATTGGGTTAGTTTGGGATTTGTGTGGGTTTTTTTTCAAATTAAATTAAAAATCATGAATATTGAGTCCTCACTTCGCTCTTTTGTTTTTTCCCTGGAAGACTATGGCATGGTCCTTCATGTACGTGAATGGTGATATTGCATGAGGTTATAAGCTGAGCTGCAATTCTCCCTCTTCCTAACTGCTGTCAAGAGCTTAGCATCCCATTCTGCTTCACTGGGAGGATGCAGAGCAGCAGTTCATGCCCTATCACTAGTCAGATCATTCCAAGATGTTGTCATGGTCTTCCAGCAAAACAGGAAAGTGAGATGTTATATGGATCTCAAATATCCCAGAAACAAGAAGGTAAGACATTTGTATGACACTATCTTTCAGTTCACCTTAAGTCACCATTGCGTGTTGTGTTGTGCAAGAGGAAAACCTTTTCCCTGACAAGAGTGGTAGAGGAAAGCTCTTCTGAGTGACCAAGGGTAAAGCATTACAGAGAGGATGGTGCATATTTATTTTTTGTAGACTCTTTTTTATCAGTGAGATAGTAAAGCACTGGAATGGGTTACCTAGGGAGGTGGTGGAATCCCCTTCCTTAGAGGTTTTTAAGGCCAGGCTTGACAAAGCCCTGGCTGGGATGATTTAGTTGGGGATTGGTCCTGCTTTGAGCAGGGGGTTGGACTAAATGACCTCCTGAGGTCCCTTCCAATCATATTCTATGATGTCTGCTCTTCAGTTACTGTGACTGATCTTGCCTTATCTGTGCTATTTTTCATTCTGTGTATAGCTGTCTGCCTTCAACAGTCTGTCGCCCACAGTGCCTCATTACTACTGTCTGACTGAGATAGTGGGACAAAAATGTAGGCTGAATTTATTATCTGAAGACAGAAAACTTTAGATCAGTAGGAGAATTCACAGTAGGTATTTGTCGACCTTTAGTGCCTACTAGCCTTTCATCAGCCTTGCTGAAATGGCAAGAGTATTTGATTATTCATAGTGGATTTCTGTGTCTCTCTCCATTTTAGACATTGTAGAGATGTGTCAAAGTAGTCACTTGCACAGAGGTATGCAACAACTTGAAAGTCTGTAAAATATCTTAAGAAAGGCAAATCATCTTCAGAGCACAGATATTTCCCTCACCAACTCAAACTAAATAGCTCCCTGGTATGAATAAGATGAGCAGATTTGGCTCTCTATTGAAATATAATTGAAAATGTACAAAGCACTTTACAACCCCCACAGAAATGCAGTGTTCCTTCTCCAAAGAATCCTTAATCTAACTCAGGTACCCCGAACAATTGTTTAACCCCAAGAAGCTACAGTCTGAGGTATCATCTCTGAATAAATAAAAAGTGGGAAAGTTTGGTGAAAGAAGTGGTTTTAAGACATGATCTGAAGGAGGAGACTTTGGGCCTGATTCTCAGATCTGGCCAAGTTATGTGTGGCACAGGACGTGAAGGGGTCAGGACTAGGAGGGAGGAAAGGTTGGGTTTTTTGCCAATTTTGTAATTTCCCAGTTCTGAAGCCAGCTGGGAGACAGTTCCGTACTCTGCATAATTTAAAGCATCCTCAGCATGTCTAACTTATTCCTATCTGCGTATGGCACCATTCCGTCAGCTGAGAATAGAAGCCTTCAGCCATGCTTCCTTTCTCCCTGACCACACTTCTTGTGGCTTATGCAAGGAGAATTTCCATTTGGCAAAATCTGCCAGGTTTCTGGCCTCTCCATACCAGCAGATCAGATCCACTGAGATAGTTCACTGGCCAAACCCCAATATAGAGGAGGTATATAAAATGGCATCTATCATTCTCACCCCACCGCCATCCCTTTACCCAGAAGTGCTAGTCACCAGGTTTGTGGGTGGGGTACGTGTAGTGTTGCTTTTAATACAACAAACTTATTATGAGTGAACTACATGGACTTGGTGGAGTCCAAATAACTGTGTTTACTAACTATATACAACATGCAAGACCTAGCTACATATACACACTGCTGCTTTGGTACGGTTCTGGTTGCTTCTGAAACAAAGAACGCAGTGCTTTCCACTAAAGGGCTTTTAACCTATTTAAAGGGATGCTGTAATTTACAATGTCTGTAAACTATGGTGAGGGCTGAGGATTGTGTTCCTTGTGGCACTCTGAATACACAGCCTGGTTAATAAGAGGGAAGGATGGCGGAATAGGAGACAAAGTAGATAGAAGATGAAATCATTTTTACTTGTTTTTATTTTTGCACTGCTGCAGCTGGTGCTGCATTTATGTTCTTATTTTCACTTTGAACAGCGGAGGCCAGGAAGCCCAATTCTCATGTGACTTAACTCAATCTTTTTAAAAAAAGAGTATGTTTCTTTGTTATTCCCAATGTAAGAACATTTGACAGTAGGTGAGTTTGTCTATTTACAGCCTAGACTGGAGTTTCTATGGTGAAACCTGCCAACATGAGTTTCCTTTGCAAAGCAGAGCATATCCTTTACTGGCAAAAACCTCTTACTGTAGTTGTGGCAAGGAAGTGTCATTGTCCCATATCCGGTATTTTTGGGAAGGGTTTTGTATCCTTAAAGAATTATTTTTAACCAGAAAGGGAGTATTTATAGTGTCCAATGAGAATATGTCACTGTATTTTTTTTCTAATCGCCTTAACTACTTCTGAGGATTTGATAGATGTTATTCAAGATATTGGGTCAAGTTTATCCCTGGTATAAATTGACTGATTTTCCTGGAGTTACACCAAGGATGGATACATTGTATAATGTTTAATACAAAAGGAATGTTACAGGTGCAGTATTTTCTGAAAGTTTCCAATATCCTTTTATTATACATACAGCGTCATAGGACTGGACCAAGAAGCTGGTGTCTATTCTGATTGTAGGAACTCTATTACTGGTGATAATGCACACAAATAGAAAAACACAAGCTGTCGTAGACTCATAGACTTCAAGGTCAGAAGGCACCATCGTGATCGTCTAATCAGATACTACGTTTGCAGGGCTGGCAATAAGAACAACCACTTTGCTTTAAACTGAATATATTTGATCAGGAATCAATAAGAGACAATAAACACAGAACATGACACACTTACATGTAGTGTATTACTTCACTTTAAAGGCCTGATTCTGATCGCACACTATGGATTAGGAGTACGTGATTAAAGTCAATATAGTTGCACCAGTGTAAAATTGGTGGGGGATCAGAGTCAAACCCAAAATGCAGCAGGTGTTTGTTTATTAGTAACTAAAAAGGTTATGGGGGTGGGGTTCCACTGGGCTTGGTTATTTAATCATCTGGCACTTTGCTGATGCCAGGTTCTATAAGGCTCTGATTCAGCAAGGAATTTAAACACAGGCCTAACTTTAAGCACAGAAATGGTCTCATTGAGGTTAATATGGCTGACATGCTTAAAATTAGGCACATGCTTAAGTACTCTGCTGAATTGTGGCCTAGGATATTATAATAGCTGTTTATAACTTTCTTGGCTTGGTTACCTTGACACCTCCCTCTGGAATTGAAGTGACTATGATTGATATATTTTACGTAGTGAACAGTAGATAATAGCTACTTTTCCCCCCTTCACTGAGCAGCTTTGACGCTGCCATGAAGGAATGAGAATTTTGTGACTCATCCACTAATTATTAATTTGTTTATACATTTGTGCTCTTATTTTCAAAGTGAGCTGAATACCATTGAAGGCAAGGTATGCAGCATCTTCGAAAATCAGACCACTGATACATAAACACAGACATGACAACATGCCAAAGATATGACGGACTTATATAATCTACACAGGTGAAGAGGAAAGGACAGATCTGTCTCCTGCAAGTGAAGTTACAATATATTCTGTACATATGTGCATAGGGATGCATCTGTACCTGGTGCAAAACCCATTCTCGCCAAACTCTGGGAAAGTTCAGATTTGAATCTGAACTTCCAAGCTCATGCCTATCTTTATAACAGATTAAACCCATAACACCAGATCCAAATCACCTCCTCAGATTCTGATTCAAACTTTGAGGCATGCTGTTATTTCCCATAAACACAGTATTATGTAAGGACATGTGCTATTATCATGGTTTCATTGGCATGAGTTTGGCATAACCACGTCACTCACAGAGGGCTAAAGAATGAGCTATTCAGGTCATTCCAAATGAGAGCCAATGAAACTTTTATGCAGCTATCCTCTGTCATGTATTTTGTTGTTGCCACATTTCTGAGAGAAGATACTTTAGTTTTTGGTTTTTTTTCTTAGAGTATTTCTGAAATCTTTTCATTAGTTTCACATACAAGTTTGTATCCCTGGCCTGTGAGAAAATGGTCTAGTGGAATAAAAGGAAAGGGACTGAAAGTTACTAACTCCTGAGTTCTAAATCCTCCTCCACCACAGACTTTCAGTCTGGCCTAAGGTAAGTTGCTTAACATTTCCTCGTCCATAAAATGAGAATAATTCTACTTAGCCCACAGGGGTGTTGAATAGATTAATTAGCTGAAGTTGGTACAGCGCTTTGAAGATGTAAAGCACTGTAAGTGCTAATTATTATTAATGTCTATTAGCTCCCAGTTTCTGTGCAGCATTTGTGGCTAAGGCACATCTCCTTTAAACCTCATTTTTGGAGGAACTTTCAGCACTGATCAAGCTTCTTAAGTACACAGAAGATTCTACTTGTTCTGTGACTTCACTGCTGCTTCATTTCAATATTTTCTCTATTGTCCCTTTTCCAAGATGCAACCACATTGTCTTTTTGGCATTTATTGCAAGTTCAAGTCAACTACACCTGCTCACCCCCACACAGGCCCTGGAAGGGTGAATAAAAGCAAGAGAGGCCAATTAACCATAGGCTGCACCTGGAGGGCAGCTAGGATTCAATGAGATTTAGTTGGGGGAGACGCTTACCTGGGCAGAAACAGGCAGGGCTTCAGCTGACCTTCAGTCAGGGAGCTGGCAACACAGAAGAAGGCTGCAGCGAGGAAGCCTGCAGTCTCTCCCTGGTACAAGGTGGGAGAGTAGGAGCCTGTAATAGAAGAGTAAGCAGCAGTCCAGGGAAGGAGCAGTGAGGGCTGAGAGAATAGACCTGAACTGCTGGTTCAAACGCCCCTGGGTTGGAACCCAATGTAGAAGGTAGGCCTGGGTTCCCTTATAAGCCATGGTGGGAGTGGCACCATCAGCACAGTGGATATGGAGGCTGCCTGAGAGAAACTCTGGTGAGATCCCGGAAGGGGAGGATGATTGACTTGGCTGGAGCGCTAAGCCACAAAGCAGAGGCACTGCTGCTCTTGCCATCAAGAGAGGGGCTGCAGAGCCAGTGACTGAGGCAACGGGCTGAGCAACTGCTGGACAGCGTGTGGACAGTGGTGAGCTAATTCCCCAGATGAGCCACCAGGAGGTGTCACTGAGCGACGAGTAGCACGTTGCTGTTACAACACCACGTTTCCAAAGTAGCAAAGAGTATGCTCATTAATTCAAAGGTGTCTGCCAGTTGTACAATGTGAGCTGCATAAACTCAGGAGATTAACTCTTGTTGGATTGACAACATTATGGACTGAGAAAAACCTTATTTGATACCAAAGTGAAAATGTATCAAACCAGTGTACTAACCATATTACTCTGCCTTCTGGAAGCACCTGCATTAAATGACAGACATCAGAAGGCTGGAGGTAGTAGAGAGTAAACTTCTTTGAATGAAGATGTTAAAAGGAAGCTATTATTTCACACTGTGTACAGTACGGGATTGTGTGCCATCATTCAATGTTGTGTTTTTTGGAGAGAAAAGCAAAAGAGGAACATCTCAAGGAAAACTGAGTGTATTTTCAAACATAATTCCTCTCCCATCCAAATAATTATTGCTTGTAAATGCTCTTCTGAAGGCCCTGACACTTAGCTGTGGAGTTATCAGACATCTAGATACAAACAAATGTCAATATATATTTTACTAAGCCTGTTAGTTTCTATCCCATTAAATACAATTTGCAAAAAAAAAAAAAACTTTAATAAGTGTAAATAAACAAAGTGCAAATTATCCCAGGCCATCATTAACTGGCTGATTTCCTCTGGGTGTTGCAGCAGAGAGGGGACTTGAAGTTGTGTGTCACTTACCTTAAATTGTGAGCTCTCCGGGCCGGGACCAGTCTGTGGACCATTGCTCAGCATCTGGCACAATGGGCTGCCAGTCCTACTGCAGTATCAATATTAAATCAGAATCACAAGGCCCTCTCCACCTCCATGCTGTCACACAAGGACCAGGAGCAATGTGGCCCACATTCTTTCACTGCACTATTTAGCTCTTCCACCCAGCCTTTATTCAGATCCCTCCAAGAGAATCACTTCTTCTGAGTCTGGGGTGGCCAATCAGTGGCTCTGGAGCCACATGTGGCTCTTCAGAAGTTAATATGCGACTCCTTGTATAGGCACCGACTCTGGGGCTGGAGCTACAGGCGCCAACTTTCCAATGTGCCAGGGGGTGCTCACTGCTCAACCCCTGATTCTGCCACAGGCCCTGTCTCCACTCTGCCCCTTCCCGCCCCATCCCCTGAGCCTGCTGTGCCCTCGCTCCTCCCACTCCAAGCCTCCTGCATGCCATGAAATAGCTGATCGGGAGGTGCAGGGAGGGAGGGGGAGGCACTGATTGGTGGGGCTGCCAGTGGCCAGGAGGCACTGGGAGCTGATGGGGGGGACTGCTGACATATTATGGCAATGTACATTGGTAAATTCTGGCTCCTTTTTAGTCTCAGGCTGGCCACTCCTGTTCTGGGTGATCAGCAAGTGAGTCAAACATATAGGGTATGGCTACACTTACAAATCTGCAGCGCTGGTAGTTGCAGCGCTGGTCGTCCAGCTGTGCAGGGCCAGCGCTGGTGTGTGGCCACACTCACAGCTACCAGCGCTGCAGTGTGGCCACATTTGCAGCGCTGTTGGGAGTGATGAATTATGGGCAGCTATCCCAGCATTCAAGTGGCAGCAACGTGCTTTTCAAAAGAGGGGGGTGTGGGGCAGTGTGACAGGGACCGGGGGGGGAAGAGAGAGTGGATTTTTGGAACTGACACTGTGCAAAATCAGAAAATTTTCCCACCCCCTTACTGTTAACTGCAAACAGCCTGCATCCAACATACTCCCTTTCCCCCCTCTGCCCCCTCCCCCCGTTTCTCTCAAGCAAAGCAAACACTCAACCCCTGTGAATGAGACAGGCAGGGGGTTATCTCATTTCATTGTTGACAGTAGTTACAAATTGATGACAGCAAACAGGAGCTGTGTTTGAAGCAGCTCCGGGTGCACGAGCCCGGTGCACGGAGTTGACAACAAAACCCAACCCCTTATTCTTTAACTGCAAAAGCCTGCAGACCAGATAAGCAGCTGCCGACTCGCTTTCTCGCTGCTGGTCAAGCAAAAAGCAAACACTCAACCCCTGTGAATCACGCAGGGAGGAGGATACAGATTGATCACAGCATGAGCAGCTCCGGTAGCAACAGGAGTTCACAACAAAACAAAGAGAGGCTGCATAACAAAACAAAGGGAGTAATTTAGTTAAAAGCATTCTGGGATACATCCTTATACCCTGGAGGCCAATAACAGCGCTGGTGTGTGGCCACACTTGATGACCAGCGCTGGATCACCAGCGCTGCAATCCTTATTCCCCATGCTGAGCCAGGTGTACGGCCAGCGCTGCAGCCAGGGAGTTGCAGCGCTGGATGTGCCCTGCAGGTGTGGACACTTACTAATTGCAGCGCTGGAAAGCCTCCACCAGCGCTGCAACTTGCAAGTGTAGCCATACCCAGAGTATAAATTGTATTTTTTTTAAACTTATTCCCGTCCCAGAGTATTACAGAGTGCCCTGTCTACTCCAATTGTTTTTCCTCCAGGGATTGTGGGGGGTTTTTTTGTGTGTGTCTTCTATAGCACCAAGCCTATTGTCAGCATATAAAAACTAACTAAGCCTCTGATGGTGATTTGGTTGCATGGTGGCTGATCCTCCCTCTCCCCCCATGCTCTCTTCCCCTTGCCAACTGATTGCTTCAGAATGGGAAGCCTCCCTAGAGAAACTATTTTTTTAACACTTCTCCAATGTGTCATATTTTCATCCCCGACATTAGCACCCGTCTTATCTCGACAATAAGCCAGGGTGATGGAACCATTTGATCAGATAAAATGATTGGTCGGGTGCTCAGAATACAAAGGAAGAAGAAATGTGCAACTGGCACTTTCTTTCACCTGAATTTTCTGAAACAATGGGATGCAATTAGCAATCAGAATGCATGTAAGTAGCGTAGCCTGTCATTGAAATAGTGTATTGTGAATAGAATATAGATTGAGAGAGATGACTTAATCCTGCTGAGGACCTGTAAGGGTGTGGACTCACCCAGTGGCACCTCCTGCTGGTGGTCTCAGGGAATTAGCTCACCAGCCCTCTGCCAGCCGGTGATCCGCTACTGCTTGGCCCCTGTGTCCCTCCCGGACCTGGTGCCCTGTTACCTGGGGTGCTGCCCCCTGGCAGTAACCCCTCAGTTTTGGGGTGTCCCCTCCCCAGTGTCCCCCTGGCAGTAACCCCTCAGTCTTAGGGTGTCCACTCACTATCCCCACCTCACCTCAGTATACGGCTACTGCCAGTCATTGTCTAGCCCCATGCCCTGGGGCAGACTGCAGTACAGGGCTGGCTCCAGACCCCAGTGCACCAAGCGCACGCGTGGGGCGGCATTTTAACTGGAGGGCGGCAGGCGGGTCCGGCGGACCTTCCGCAGTCATGCCTGTGGGAGGTCCAACGGAGCCGCGGGACGACCGGACCTCCCGCAGGCATGACTGCGGCGGGTGCGCTGGTCCCGCGGCTCGTGTGGACCTCCCACAGGCATGCCTGCGGAAGCTCCACCAGAGGCGCAGGACCAGCGGCACGTCTGCGGGAGGTCCCGCGGAGGCGCGGGACCAGCGCCCGGCAGCGCGAGCGGCGCAGCGCGCCGCCCTGCTTGGGGCGGCGGAATTCGTAGAGCCGCCCTTGCTGCAGTATCAGCCTACTCATCACTGGCAAGGTTGGGTTTGGACCTGCTGCTTTGGCCTACCCCTGGGCTGCTCTCTGCAACCCCTACTACCTATTAGCCCAATGCTAGGCCACAGCCCAGGGCTTTCCAGGCTGAAGCTCCCTAGCTCCTCTGCCTTTCCCTAACCCTGCTCCACTCAGGTACCCCATCTCTAGCTCCCTGCAGCCAGGCCCATCTCCCTCTATGGCCAGAGAGAGACTGTTTGCTTGAGCTCCTGGCTCAAGCCTTTATAGGGCCAGCTGGGCCCTGATTGGGGCGTGGCCCCAGCTGAGCCTGCTTCCTCCCAATCAGCTCAAGCATCTTGCCCTTCCACAGCCCTCCTCCAGGGCTGTTTTAAACCCCTCAGGGCAGGAGCAGGTGACCATCCCGCTACAGGACCCTTCATTTCCATCTACTACACTAAAAGCATCAACAGGAGTTGAGGGTTGCTCTGAATCTCATAGGAGGTGCTCATCACCTGGCAGGATCAGTGCATATACAAGTACTGTAGGTGCCTCTTTATTTATTAAAACTGAAACAGGGTAGCTGGTTACTTGCTAATTAAAGGAAAATAAGAGCATGGAAGTTCACACACAATTAAAGAGGGGCAAAATGTTCTGCTTGGCTGAGGATGGTATTCTGTGCATCTTCAATAAGCTTTCCGCTCGATTCAGCTTTCTTCCTCCTGCTTTGCTGTACCAGGTAGTGCAGAAACTTAAGTGGATTGTAATGTTCAGCCCATAAAGAGGAAGGAACTCCTGCTCCAACAAGTAAACTATTATTCACACTAAAACAAGTTAACAAATCTGAAATATTCCAATTTGCTGAAGTATTATAAGCCACAAATACCACACAGGAAGATGTTTGTGATCTACAACCTATGAGCCATATCGGGGACGGGGGTACAGAGGAATACAAGAATGCATTGTTCTTTAAGATGCAGTTTACTGAAACCTACATTTACTCTTACTGTCACTCTTCAATTCATTTTCATTTTAACTCCCTGGGGGGAAAATATGTGTTTTTCCTGAACGTAATTTTACTTATCACAGCCGGAAAATTATTCATGAAGTAAAAATATAAATAATTCTAGTATCCCTCTCTTTCTCAGTTGTGGATCTCAAACTCTAAGGGAGTCACTTTGATGAGCTTCACTTTTTCTGGTCATCTCAAGTGGAGGTGGTAACATGAAATAAATAAATCACCATCAAGATCCAGACATAATAGAAGTTAGAGAGAAAAAGACCGAGTACCTCATCCAGTCTGTCTCCTTTCCAGTGCAGGATTGTTTCCAAGAGTGTATTTTCTAGTGCTGTCCAGTTCCATTTTAAATATCCCGAGTGCTGGAACTTCTACTCCTTTCCTTGGGAGATTATTATATAAAAGACGACTCATGTCCCCACTACAGAATTAATCAAGCCCACTGTCCAAAAGTATCTGATTAAAATATTAATATGTGATTCTGATGAAAATATTTTTCTTTACTGGAGTCACAAAGCTGGACTTAATATCTTGCTTAAAGATGTGTTTGGTGAGGATGCCCTTCTAAAATATTTTGCTGTTAATTCTCCAGTTTTGGTCAAACCTTAAACAAATTAGTAATGAGTGATCCAAATTCATCCTTAGTCTAACTCCACAGTCTTCAGTACAGGTACCCCCAAAATGTATTTGGCCCAATTTGCTTCCAGCTTGTTAAAAGGCCTTTAATAAAGAACATAACCCCAACGTACTCCTGTGATAGGCCCTGTCCTATGGCAATGTGTCTAACCAAGGAGGGATGTTCTCTGCCTTAGTATAAAATGTTTCCTACAAGTGGAAACATTTGTTCTTGAAGCCTATTGCTCCTCCCTTTTCTCCAAGCTAAGCAACACCAAGGGGAAAGCACAAGTAGGAGAGCAAGAAATGAAGAATGGGTTTTGGAGGGGAAAGTGAGCAAAGCTCAGAGGGAGCTCTCTGCAGCTCTTCACTTTTATCCTGTCGGCTCGCTAACCATGGGGGAGAGAAGAGAAGGCAAACTCCGAGAAGGGTCCCACTGCCCAAGCTGGGTGCTTTGTATTGAATCTGATGTGGGTTCCAGCAACCCTTCCCCTGTGGAATTGAGAACTGTAATAAACAAACACCAACAATTCAAGATATCATTAGTCACCCTTTAATGTAGGGCTGCAAAAAACCACAACCCTACATTTTAGTCAGCCATGCAACACTTGCATTTTTTAATTAAGTTTTGATCTGCGCTATTGTGTTGCAATCTGCTAAAGAGATAGTGTTACCTCAGGGTTAGCACTGAGGGATAATCATAAAACATAGGGCCAACACTTCAAGTCCTTGCTTAGGCAAAACACTTATTGAAGCCAGTGGGAATTTGAACTTAGGGGTTGTCTACACAACAAAGTTATAGCACAAAAATCTGTTTGGACGCTTCTATTGCGGTTAAAGAATGGCTTTTTACAGTTTACCTGAAGCCTGTTCCTAATCAACATAAACCAAATGAAAATAAGCTGAAATAGGAGTGTCTACACAGCCTTTTGCACTGGTTTAACTAAATCCGTTTAAATTCACATTGAATGTAATCAGAAGAAACTTCCCTGTTGCATAGACACGCTCTCAGTCAAGAGCTCCGTGATTATTAAAACTGTATAACCACTAGAAGTTAAACTGAAAGGGCCCTTTTGACTGAGAAACACTTATACAAAAGAATAGAAGCATGGAATTCCCAGTTAAGGGAGAAGCCATGATATCAAATCTCCAGCTCTGTTTAAAATTAATCTGAAACGTATCTTGTTCTCTTGCCTGTACCTGATTTCTCTCTCCCTCTGCTATACATTTACATAGTTCAATACATCATTCTACCTCTGAATACTGTGTAGGGATACAGAGCCCTCATGCTTCAGTCTGTACAAGAGCCAATTTCCCATTGAAATCCAGCCCATCATTTGTATTAAGAAAACATCAAGGGTCCAATCCTGAGAGTTGCTGAGCATTTCTAAGGGACTGAGAAATCCCACTTCAAGGAGAATGGTTGACACATGCTATGTCACAATATCAGGCCCCTGGTGCTTCCCTTATATGTCTATGCATTGAAGAACACAAAAAGAACAGGAGTACTTGTGGAATCTTAGGCCTGGTCTACACTAGGACTTTAATTCGAATTTAGCAGCGTTAATTCGAATTAACCGCTCACCCGTCCACACCAGGAAGCTAATTAGTTCGACCTAGAGGGCTCTTTAGTTCGAATTCGGTACTCCACCCCGACGAGGGGAGTAGCGCTAAATTCGACATGGCTATGTCGAATTAGGCTAGGTGTGGATGCAAATCGAACTTAGTAGCTCCGGGAGCTATCCCACAGTGCACCACTGTGTTGACGCTCTGGACAGCAGTCCGAGCTCAGATGTTCTGATCAGCCATACAGGAAAAGCCCCGGGAAAATCTGAATTCCTTTTCCTGTCTGGCCAGTTGGAATCTCAATTCCTGGTTGGACATCGGGGCGAGCTCAGCAGCACTGGCAGCGATGCAGACCTCTCCAGCAGAGGAGTCCATGCAATCTCAGAGTAGAAAGAGGGCCCCAGCATGGACTGACCGGGAAGTCTTGGATCTGATCGCTGTGTGGGGCAATGAGTCTGTGCTTTCGGAGCTGCGCTCCAAAAAACGGAATGCAAAGACCTACGAGAAGGTCTCCAAAGCCATGGCACTCAGAGGATACAGCCGGGATGCAACGCAGTGCCACGTGAAAATCAAGGACCTGAGACAAGGCTACCAAAAAATCAAAGCGGCAAACGGACGCTCCGGAGCCCAGCCCCAGACATGCCGCTTCTACGAGGCACTGCATGCCATTCTCAGTGGGTCTGCCACCACTGCCCCACCAGTGACCGTGGACTCTGAGGATGGGATAGTGTCGACGGGCAGTTCCTCGGCGATGTTCGCCGATGGGGATGATGAGGAAGGGTTTGTGGAGGACGAGGCAGGCGACAGCGGTTACAATACTGCTTTCCCCGACAGCCAGGATCTCTTCATCACCCTCACAGAAATCCCCTACCAACCCTCCCCGGCCGTTAACCTGGACTCCGAATCAGGGGAAGGATCAGTCGGTAAGTGCTATAAACATGTAAACATTTATTTTTTAACAAAACAGGAATAAAAACTATATGAAAAGAAGGTCAATGCATATAGGGATCGAACAGAAATCCTCTTGGGACAGTTCCACGAAGCTCTCGGAGAGGTACTCGAAAAGCCTCCGCAAGAGGTTCCTGGGGAGAGGTGCCTTATTGGGTGCTCCGTGGAAGCACACTCTTCCGCGCCAGGCCATCCTGAGGTATAGTGGGAGCATTGCCTCGACCAGCATGGCAGCATAGGGCCCTGGTCTGTGCAGGGATTCACGCAGCATGCGCTCTCTGTTTCTCCTGGAGACCCGCCTCAGGGTGATCTTGCTCGGCGACTGCTGCATCTAATTAGGGGAATTACTTTAATGTTACTATTGTGAATGCTTGACTTTTCCTTTGCATAACAATGACCGTCGTTTAACAGCCACGTGTTGGAGGCTGCAGAGGAAAAGCATACAGGGATCTTTCCCGGGGACAGCCGCGAGGGGCTGGAACAGGGTCAGACTTTATGCTTTCCAGATTGCCTGCAGCAGGAGGGCACTGCTATCCATTAACTGTTAAGCAGCCTAAAGTTTACGGCTTACCAGGCCTGGCTGCTACACGGATTCTGCTGTCCTGCCCCGCTTGTCCGATCTCCAGTGCAAGACCCCAGGAAATGAAAGCGAATGCTGAAAATTCGAACTTGTCCTGAGAGCACATGAGATTAGGTGCCCTGTATGGTCTTGTTCACAGAAACTGAGTAGACTGTGTTCAGTGTTCGCAAACATGTATCTTTGCAAGGAAATCACTTCCTTTTTCACATCACAAAGCTGCGGCTCTTTCCCGAACTGCCCCAGCATCCCCCTCACAGAGGCTGGCGCAGATTAGGCGGCGAAAGAAAAAGACTCGGGACGAGATGTTCGCTGAACTGATGGCCTGCTCCAGAGCCGAGGCGGCCCAGCAGAGCCAGTGGAGGGAGACCCTCTCTCAGCAGCAGCGCTCACACAGCGAACGGGAGGACAGGTGGCGGCAGGAAGACCAGCAGGCAACTCAAACGCTGCTTGGACTAATGAGGGAGCAAACGGACACGCTCCGGCGCCTTGTGGATGTTCTGCAGGACCGCAGGCAGGAGCAGAGAGCCCCCCTGAACTGTATCTGCAACCGCCCTCCCCCGCCACAAAATCCTGTCCCCCCCTCACCCAAAATCACAAGAAGGAGGGGCGCTAGGGGCCGTGAAAACTGTCACTCCACCCCAGCAGAGCGCTCATGTACCAAACAGCTCTCATTCCCTAAAGTATGAGAATTGCTTGCCTTCCTGGCTCACCCGATCCCAAATCCCAGTTTCATCCCCCAACTGTGTAGTTGAGTATTAAAAATAGTTTGCTGTTCATTACTGTTTTCGTCATGTTTCTTTGCAGAAGACTTTGTGTGAAGGGGGGGGGAGGGGTTTGTTAATTGCATAGGACAGCCACCATTAACAGGGTACAGACATGGGGGCAGGATCAACAGCAGGTCACACAGAGTGCAGTCACTAGGCACCCGGGTCACTCTGCGAGGTGTCTGCTGCCCCAGGTCAGTCTGGGAGGTGTATGTTGCCCCAGGGTCCGAGCGCCTGGCATCCACAAATGGCAAGGCAGGCTGCCCTTACCATGCCCTTCCACCCTAGCCATTAACCTCTCCGATGCCCTGAGCCCCAGCCAGAGCCATCATCCCCCCACACCTACTCACCCTTCCCACACACCCCTCACCCCTTCCTGCAAACCCACCCCTTCCTGCACACCCTCCGGTAACCGTCCTCCCCCCAGAGACCGCTGTAGGAGCAGGAGCCTGTCAGTCCTCGAGTGTAGAAGCAGTCTGTACATCACTGCACACCGTACCCACCACAGTCTGCGTCCCTGTTGTAACCCTTGAACGAGAATTCGTTAGTAAAGAAAACGTTGTTAATTAAAAATGTTCCAATAACTTTATTTTTAAACGTCTGTTGGAAGGGGGGAAACCTGGTGAACGGGGTATGTAACCGCTGAAAAAAGTCAATAGTAACTGAAACAGGGGCAGGTTCAGCTTCTCTGTAAAGAGACTGGACAGTCATAGGTTACCCTGCTCTCTGAGGAACCTAGCTTTCAAAGCCTCCCGGATGCACAGCGCTTCCCGCTGGGCTCTTCTAATCGCACGGGTGTCTGGCTGAGCGTAATCAGCAGCCAGGCGATTTGCCTCAACCTCCCATCCCGCCATAAAGGTCTCCCCCTTGCTCTCACAGAGATTGTGGAGCACACAGCAAGCTGCAATAACAATGGGGATATTGGTTTCGCTGAGATCCGAGCGAGTCAGTAAGCTCCTCCATCTCCCCTTGAGACGTCCGAAAGCACACTCCACCACCATTCTGCACTTGCTCAGCCAGTAGTTGAAGAGCTCCTTGTCACTGTCCAGGGTGCCTGTATAGGGCTTCATGAGCCAGGGCATTAGCGGGTAGGCTGGGTCCCCGAGGATCACTGTAGGCATCTCCACATCCCCAACACTTACTTTGTGGTCCGGGAAGAAACTACCTTCCTGCAGGCGTCTAAACAGACCAGAGTTCCTGAACACACGCGCGTCATGAACCTTGCCCGGCCACCCGACGTAGATGTTGGTAAAACGTCCCCTATGGTCCACCAGTGCTTGCAGCACCATTGAAAAGTAGCCCTTTCGGTTAATATACTGGCTGGCCTGGTGGGCCGGTCCCAGGATAGGGATGTGAGTGCCATCTATAGCCCCACCGCAGTTTGGGAATCCCATCGCGGCGAAGCCATCTATGACGACCTGGACGTTTCCCAGGGTCACTACCTTTGAGAGCAGTAGGTCAACGATTGCGTGGGCTACTTGCATCACAGCAACCCCCACGGTAGATTTGCCCACGCAAAAGTGGTTCGCTACTGACCGGTAGCTGTCTGGCGTGGCAAGTTTCCAGAGGGCTATGGCCACTCGCTTCTGCACAGTCAGGGCTGCTCGCATCCGGGTGTCCTGGCGCTTCAGGGCAGAGGCCAGCAAGTCACACAGTTCAAGGAAAGTGCCCTTACGCATCCTGAAGTTTCGCAGCCACTGTGATTCATCCCAGACCTGCAGCACTATGCGGTCCCACCAGTCCGTGCTTGTTTCCCGGGCCCAGAATCGCCGTCCCATAGCATGAACGTGACCCATTGCCACCATGATCTCCGCGGCGTGGGATCCCGTGCTTTGTGAGAGGTCTGTGCCACTCTCACACTTCATGTCCTCACCGCGCTGCCGGAGCCTCCTCGCCCGATTTCTCAGCAGCTGACTGTGGAAGAGGTGTTCGATAAGGTGTGAGGAGTTGACAACGGCCATAAGTGCAGCGATGATCGCAGCGGGCTCCATGCTCGCAGTGCTGTGGCGTCCGCGCTGTCACTGACCAGAAAAGTGCGCGAACAGAGTTCCCGCCGGCGCTTTCAGGGAGAGAGGGCGGGAGTGACGGTTGAATGACGATAGTTACCCAAAACCACCCTCGACACATTTTTCCCCCAGCAGGCATTGGGGGCTCTACCCAGCATTCCAATGGGAAGCGGGGACTGCGGGAACTGTGGTATAGCTGCCCAGAATGCACCGCTTCCAATGTCGACGCTTGCCCCTTTAGTGTGGACTCACAAAGTCGAATTAGTGTCCTTAGTGTGGATACACAAATTCGAATTCATCAGGTCGAATGCACAAATTCGACCTAAGTTAAATCGAACTACTCTTGTAGTGTAGACATACCCTTAGAGACTAACAAATTTATTTGAGCATAAGCTTTCATGGGCTACAGCCCACTTCATTGGATGCATAGACTGGAACATACAGCAAGAAGATATTTATACATACATTGAACATGAAAAGGTGGAAGTAGCCATACCAACTGTGAGAGACCAATCAATTGAGATGAGCTGTCATCAGCAGGAGAAAAAAACACTTTTGAAGTGATAATCGAGATGACCTATAGAAGGTGTGAGGATACTTAACATGGGGAAATAGATTCAATTAGTGTAATGGCCCAACCATTCCCAGTCTCTGTTCAAACCTAAGTTAATTGTATCTAATTTGCATATTAATTCAAGTGCAAGGGTCTGTTTTTGAAGTTTTTTTGTAATATTGCCACCTTCAAGTCTGTCACTGAGTGGTTAGAGAGGTTGAAGTGTTCTCCCACTGGTTTTTGAATGTTATGATTCCTGATGTCAGATTTGTGTCCATTTATTCTTTTGCATAGAGACTGTCCGATTTGGCCAATGTATATGGCAGAGGGGCATTGCTGGCACATGATGGCATATATCACGTTGCTAGATGTGCAGATGAATGAGCCCCTGCTGGCGTGGCTGATGTGATTAGGTACTTTGTTGGTGTCACTTGAATAGATATGTGGACAGAGTTGGCATCAGGCTTTGTTGCAATGATAGGTTCCTGGGTTACTGTTTTTGTTGTGTGGTGTGCGGTTGCTGGTGAGTATTTGCTTCAGGTTGGGGGGGCTGTCTGTAAGCAAGGATAGGTTTGTCCCAAGATCTGTGAGAATGAGGGATCATCTTTCAGGATAGGTTGTAGATCTTTGATGATGCGCTGGAGAGGTTTTAGTTGGGGGCTGAAGGTGACGGCTAGTGGCGTTCTGTTATTTTCTTTGTTGGGCCTGTCCTGGAGTAGGTGACTTCTGGGTATTCTTCTGGCTCTGTCAATCTGTTTTTTCACTTCAGCAGGTGGCTATT
Source organism: Mauremys mutica (assembly GCF_020497125.1). NCBI lineage: Eukaryota > Metazoa > Chordata > Testudines > Geoemydidae > Mauremys > Mauremys mutica. Next base: position 32,666,186 of record NC_059074.1, read on the forward strand.
GTAGTTTTAAGGATGCTTGATAGAGATCTTGTAGGTGTTTGTCTCCGTCTGAGGGATTGGAGCAAATGCGGTTGTATCTTAGAGCTTGGCTGTAGACAATGGATCATGTGGTGTGTCCTGGATGGAAGCTGGAGGCATATAGGTAAGTATAGGTTTCTGATATAGGGTGGTGTTTATGTGACCATCGCTTATTAGCACAGTAGTGTCTAGAAAATGGACCGCTTGTGTGGATTGGTCTAGGCTGAGGTTGATGGTGGGATGGAAATTGTTGAAATCATGATGGAATTCCTTGAGGGCTTCTTTTCCATGGGTCCAGATGATGAAGATGTCATCAGTGTAGTGCAAGTAGAGTAGGGGTGTTAGGGGATGAGAGCTAAGGAAGCGTTGTTCTAAGTCAGCCATAAAAATGTTGGCATACTGTGGGGCTATGTGGGTACCCATAGCAGTGCCACTGATTTGGAGGTATATATTGTCCCCAAATGTGAAATAGTTGTGGGTGAGGACAGAGTCACAAAGTTCAGCCACCAGGTTTGCTGTGACATTATCGGGGATACTGTTCCTGATGGCTTGTAGTCCATCTTTGTATGGAATGTTGGTGTAGAGGGCTTCTACATCCATAGTGGCCAGGATGGTGTTTTCTGGAAGATCACCGATGGATTGTAGTTTCCTCAGGAAGGAGTGCTGGAAGCATAGGGCCTGAGGAGAGAGTCCACATAGCCAGATAATCCTGCTGTTAGGGTGCCAATGCTTGGGATGATGGGGCTTCCAGGATTTCCAGGTTTATGGATCTTGGATAGCAAATAGAATACCCCTGGTCGGGGTTCTAGGCATGTGTCTGTACAGATCTGTTCCTGTGCTTTTTCAGGGAGTTTCTTGATCAGATGGTGTAGTTTCTTTTGGTAATCATCAGTGGGATCAGAGGATAATGGCCTGTAGAATGTATCAGAGGGGTAGCCGTGTTAGTCTGGATCTGTAAAAGCAGCAAAGAGTCCTGTGGCACCTTATAGACTAACAGACGTTTTGGAGCATGAGCTTTCATGGGTGAATACCCACTTCGTCGGACAAAGTGGGTATTCACCCACGAAAGCTCATGCTCCAAAACTTCTGTTAGTCTATAAGGTGCCACAGGACTCTTTGTGGCCTGTAGAATGTGGAGTTAGAGAGCTGCCTAGCAGCCTCTTGTTCCTATTCCAACTTATTCATGATGATGACAGCACACATCACTACTAAAATCTTAATTTCAGCTTTCAGTAATAATGCTCCATTCTGCCTATCAATGAGAGTTGGGTCCAGGTATCTGAAGACAGAATTTGGGCCTATAATGTCTCAGTATTTCCTTTGTACAAGATGATTAGCATTGACCACTCAAGTCATGTGATATGCGAGAAGCAGGGCCAGCTCCAGACCCCAGCGCGCCAAGCGCGCGCTTGGGGCGGTATCCAGCAGGAGGGCAGCAGGCGACTCCGGTGGACCTCCCGCAGGCATGCCTGCGGAGGGTCCGCTGGTCCCACTGCTTCGGTGGAGCAGCCGCGGGACCAGCGGACCCTCCGCAGGCACGTCTGCAGGAGGTCCACCGGAGCCGCGGGACCGGCGACCGCCAGAGCGCCCCCCGTGGCATGCCGCCCTGCTTGGGGCAGCGCAAATCCTAGAGCCGCCCCTGGCGAGAAGGACTCTTTATAAGTTTTACACTTTAAAAAGCAGCCTCTGCTGAGCACGTGTGGCTGTGACAGCTCATTTTGATGTCTCGTAGATCTGGGTTTAGATGCAACTTCAGACCTCTAGTCATCCAGGGTAGCAGAGAACAATATTCTTCCTCTGTGTGGGTTAAGGATGCTTGATCTCCATACTGTAGATGGAGCAACAGATCCTATATGTTAGTAATATATTTGCAAGTTTTCCATTCTGTCCTTCCAATATCTCACCTAATCTAGTGGACACCTATTTTCTTTTCTTCCAAAATGCCTCTGTTTATAGCTTTTCACTAAAGAAAAGGTCTGGGCCTAGATCTTTAATCCATCAGGCTCAAAGTAAAGTCCATAGCCTTTACCTTGTGGGAATTTTTAATATAAATTTCTGTTACTAGCAAAATCACAGGGAAGACCTGTCTGTACAGTGCTGCTATGGTGACCTTAAATTTGTTTCCTTCTGGCATTCCCTTTGCTTATTTGTAGCCCCTGAAATCTGTATAAACTGAGACAGAATCCCATTTAACTCTCTGATGGAACAATAATTGTTCAATTTCACAGAAATGTGTTGATTCAAAATACAGCAGTGTGCAATCTAATTTTAGAGTGCTATTTACATTTTTATAGCACATTCCTACAAGTGATGTACATGGAGTCATTTAAAGTGAATAATATATTCTTAAGTCTTAGGCAAAAGACAACATTTTGTCTAGTTAGTAGATACTACCGATTAGTTCAAAGCTTAATTATATTCTGAGTCAATTCTGATTTACATTTAAATTACAAATTAGATTTTTCTAGCATTAATCGACAATGCTACTTAAAAAAATACATATTCTATGTCCATGAATAATAATTCAAAACAGACAGTTCTTGTTGGATTATATGACATCTGGATAGTGCATGTTTAATATTAATATCTTCAGAAAGTTTTCTCCATTAGAATATCTAATGTCTTATACATTAAGGCCTGGTCTACATTAGGTGGGGAATTGATCTAAGATATGCAACTTCAGCTATGAGAATAGCGTAGGTGAATTCAACGCATCTTAGATCGAATTAAAATTACTTATTTCGCATCCTCGCGGCGCTGGATCGATGGCCGTGGCTCCCCCGTTGACTTTGCTTCTGCCTCTTGCACTGCTTGAGTTCAGCAGTCGATGGGAGAGCGATCGGGGATCAATTTATTGCGTCTACACTACATGTGATAAATCAATCCCTGATAGATCGATGTACCCTAAGACATACATTTTAATCCATCATGTGCCTAACTAAGCACATAAATAATCCAACAGAAGTGAATGGAACTACTTGCATGCTTAAAGTTAGATATGTAAGTAACTTGTTGAATCAGGACCTAAATGATCTTTTCTTCCTGCAGCCTCTAGTTGTGCCTTGAAGAGCTCCCAACCAACTACTGATGTGACTCAGCCCTACATAACTTGTGAGATTTAACAGGATAAGAAGATAAAGTGACCTAATTGTCATAGTTCATAGAAAGCTCCTTGTCATGACAGTCAGGTCACTTTATCTTCTTATCCTGTTAAATCTCACAAGTTATGTAGGGCTGAGTCACATCAGTAGTTGGTTGGGAGCTCTTCAAGGCACAACTAGAGGCTGCAGGAAGAGAAGATCATTCAGGTCCTGATTCAACAAGTTACTTACATGTCTAACTTTAAGCATGCAAGTAGTTCCATTCACTTCTGTTGGATTATTTATGTGATTAGTTAGGCACATGCTTAGTAACATTCTGAATCAGGGCTTCAATTGGTGGCACTAAGTCTCAGAATCAATTAGTAATTCACATCCCCATGTGTCCTGCAGGAATAAGGGCACTATAATTTCCACTTTAGTGAGTAATTGCTTTCATAAATCAGTAAAACTAATTTTTCAAAGTTGCCTTTATCTCCACCCCAGCATGGTGGTAGTAAGCATTATGCTCTTGGAAACACCTTCCTTTGGATGAGAAGAAGAACAAAGTACTTGCCACTGGTGGTACTTGCCACCTAATGATGTCATGGTACTTCCCACAAGAGTAGATATGTTTTTAAGTCAACTGTCATGCCCCCACCAAATGCCAGTTATGGCACTTACAGTCTGCCTACCTAGAATTCTTCTTACAGTTCCAGTTGTATATGACATTCTTAGCCTTATGCTCACTTGGGTGAGATGCAGAGCATCTGAAGTCAATGCAAGTTGAGGGTGGTCACTTCCAACCGTACGTTTCTATGATTCCATGATATGCTAAAAAGAAAAGATACTTTAAGTCAATCTGTCTGGATGGCTCATCAAAAGTTCACATGATCTACCACTTAGACCACCTCTAAGAGAGAGAGCAAAATGGGGCTGTGTTTGTGAAACTAAAAAGCAAAATAAAGAGGAGAGATACAGTCCCTCTCAATCACTTACAAACAGTGGTGGATTGTTGATTCATGAGAAAGAGTAAACTAACAGAGTCTAGCATGGATGTTCAGAAATCTTAAATTAACTTTTATTTTTCTCTCTAATAAAAGCTTTCCAATATCATAAGCAATATCTTTTATTTCAGATTTCTTTTGCAGTATAGGGTCTCTTTTTTGGGCAGGGGTTTGCTTTATAAATGTTTTAACTAATTCTCTTTGATAGCATCATATTTAAGGTTATAGCCTTTCATTCCCTGGAGACACAAGTGTTTGTAAAAATAATCCATCCATTATGAACAGAGTAGTCTGGTTTTTTTAAGTGGGCAGACAGGAGAGCATTTGAAACATAGACCCCAGGAAATAGCAAAATTCTTTTTTTCACTCCAATACAAACTAGGGAGAATTATAATTGTTAGCGTTTGTATAGTGCTTGACAGAGATTAACTACTTACTCCTCGCAATAACCCTATGAGGTAGTTAATTAAGAAACTGAACTGAAGAAGCAAACTGATGTACCCAAAATTATGGAGAAGGTTTCTGGCAGAGCCAGGATTAGAATTTAGGACAGCCTGACTCCCAACCCTAAGCTCCATCCTCCACACAATGCTGCTTCCGTGGAGAGTCCGCCTATGTCATAGAAGCCAATACTGAGCTGACACAGTGTCAGACTGCCTGCATGAGAGGTGTCTGATAACCAGGGATCCTAGAAATTCATTTGACATGGAAAAACACAGAATTTGCATTTTTACAGAGAATCTTTAGTTTTTATATTTTGTGAAAAAATAAAAACATATATTAACTACATTTTACTGAAATTACCAGTGTCACTTATTCAATGCACACAACCTCCCACACTGTGGTTGATTTTTAAAATGCACTTTAAATTTACTTAGCTAGCTATACTTCAATACATTGCTTCCAGTGTATGGAGGTTACTCAATGACGTACAGGGGTTCGTGTTTTAATGCATCTCAAATTTCACTTCAGCCTCCAGACAAGAGTAATTAAAGTTCTGAAAAGATGCTGAAAACTTTAAAAAATCACCCCTGAAGACTGTGTCACTGAGTTTGGCAAGGACAAATTTGACGTTGATGGTGATGCGCTATTCTGTACTGTAGGCAGCAAGGCTGGAGATTATGTTCAAAGGCAGACAATTGTAGAACACATGGAAAGTGCTAAATATAAACTGAAAAGAAACAAAAAAGAGGCTGAAACAGAAGGGCCATCAACGACAGTAAGGAAACAATGCACTGTGACTGGATCATTCTATTCATTTTATTTTATTATAATGATGGCAATGGTAGGCTTTGAACTTGCTTAAAAATTGTAAATATATCAATAAAACATTGTGTTCAACTGATACCTATATATATCGTGGCTAGGAAACTAAAGTTCAGCATTTTATTTTAATTGTGGAAAAATGCTAATGTTTATGTTTTTTTATCAGAGAATTTTGCGGGGGGTGGGGGTTCTCACAGAAAACTAGGATCCCTGTTGATAACCACAAGTGCTATTCAATGAAAACTACCTAGTATAGTATTGGAACAGAATGATTCAGACTACAAAACAAGAAAGCAATCATTTTAAAAAGAAAACATCTCACCTGAGTGGCATCCTTTGGAAAGCTTCCAAGACAAAGCTTTTCCTCCTTATTGTTGTTGTTCACTGATTGCTGTCATTAGTCTGCCCATTGAACGTAACCCTCCAGTGTCCATGGGGACTGCTCACTGGGACGGGCCAGCACACAAGTTCAATGTGTTTTGTGGGAGTAATATTCCTTTTAGTGAAAAATAGTATCGGTCAATTTAATTATATAATTCAAGAATCAGTGTATCAGACCTCAACATGTACAGTGCACTTGGCTACACGGTTACCAGAGTTCATAAAATCAATTAAAGAGACAAGGTGAGTGAGGTAATATCTTTTATTGGACCAAGATATTACCTCTGCCTCCTGTCTCTCTAATATTCTGGGACTGACACAGCTATAACTACATCGCACACCATCATTTACGTCAAATATCCACCTTTTTCTTTCTAATAAGCAATCTAGGGAAAAATCATAATTTTTTAACTCTCCCAGTTGGTGGAGGCGTTTTGATTTTAAAAAGACCTGATTGTCATTCATATATGCACAGTAACCTGTTTGCCGATGAGGTTCTTTTTGTAGAATCATTTGTTAAGGTCTCTCTTTATTCCCTCTTTTTTTACTAGTTTATTCAAATTAAAAAATGTATGAAAGTGAAGATGAATTTTTGAAAGGACTTTACATAAAGCAATATCATGTTGCTAGCAGACTAGGCAGTCAATTTGCATTGGACTCATGATGCACACCTATAATACACATGTGGATTCCTCTGACTCATCTTGCTGCCTTTTTTAAAAAATGTAATGAACTAGCTAGGGTGTATGTCCACCACCGCCCTCTATTGGATGGAATCAGGACTGCTCAGTTGTCTGTCTTTGGGCCTTGTAATGCTAACAATTAATGGAAATTTTCCATTATCTCCAGTCATGGGTGGGGGGGCTGTGAATTTGGAGAAGAAAGACCCAGTTCAATTCCTGCTGCCAGTGTGAAGTTCTTAACGGTCATAGTTTGCAGCATAACAATAATGGGAAGTCTTGGCAGCCACTAATTAATTGCAACATAGTTGATCAATATAGATGTTTATTGCTTCTTGCCTGGAAATGTGGGGGTGGGGAGTTTCTCTTCTTTTCTCCCCCCTGCATAAATCTAACAGGCAACACTTTAATAAATTCTTTTTCAGGTCTGTACTTGCTCTCCCTTTGATTATGCAGCCTATGGTTTATGCAGGGTTAGTGGAAGGGAGCTCGGAATCTGGCCCTCCATCCCGTCTCGGGGACTGTATGTCAGGGAATTGGAGACTTATGGTATGTCTACATTGCAATCAGAGGTGTGACTGCAGCTCGGGAAAGTATACCTGTGCTAGCTTTAATGTAGTTAGTGCAGCTAGAAATAGCAGTGAACACACAGTGACACAGGGTTCAGCTCTTGCCCTGCCAGGTATACCAGGTGTTGCAGTTCATTTCTGTACAGTAGAAAATTAACCCTGTCTGCCACTTTGACCTGACACAGAGCATTCTACCCCACTCCACCTAAGGGCAGGGAGCACAAATGTAATGTACTCCACAAATCAAAATGAAAATGGAAATGTTTAACCACAGCGCTGAAAGTGAGGAACTCCTGAGTTCTAGTCCTGGCTATGCCAAGTGACTTGCTGTATGTGTGGTCATGGGCAAGTCACGTGGTCATGGGCTAGTCACCTTCTGCCTCAGTTTCCCTGGTTTGTAAGCTAGGAATGATGGTACTTACTGCTTGTGTTGTAAGGATCAATTAGATGGGGGTCTGAAGTGCCATATTGTGCCTTCCTGGATCTGTGCATGGATGGTCATCAATATGTGGATCTCCCCGCTTCTGTGTGAAAGTAGGACTCAGCTACCTCCACAGCACTATTCCCCATCACCAAACTAGCAGAGCACTTGCTCCATGGGATGAGATCTGAGCTGAGGCAGGAGGCACAGACAAAGTAGGCTGACTTGAAGTGTGGGTGCATAGGGAGAGTCCATTGTTTTCCTTCCTCCACATCCCTATTTTTCAAGTAAAGGGATAGGTCCAGCCTCAGGTAGATGATTTCAGCAGACTCTTTAATATCCTTACCCCTCAAAGACCTGCAGAAGTTAGGAAGGCTACAGGATATTCAGCCAAACCAGGTACCCCCAAATTATGAATTACATTATTTTATTCACCATGTATACTTTAAACAGTGCTGCTGGAGTCTTGCTTTAGATGAGGCCCTGGGAAGGTGAAATGCGAAGTTAAATATCTGCTTACGCGCTTTGCTGGATTAGGGTCTTTTGGGGGGGGGCAGTAAATGGATTGACAATAAAACTCTAGCAGAGTCTATCTTAACTCATGACAACCTATCTGCCTCTGTTTTTCAAAGTGTGTGAGTCAAGGGCGGAGAATCTGCCTTTGACACGAATTTCCTGACTTTCATCAAGTTACGGTATACATCTGTCTGATTTCAGTTCTGGTGTTTAGCACAGAACAGGATTAAAGTACCTTTATAATCGCCAAAATACATCACATTTGACATTATCTCATTTGTTATCTACGCCGTAGCTCACTTAAAGCATAGCTCGTATCCAATGATCCTTCCAGCTCCATCTTATATTTCTTACAAGAAGTGCTCTAGTGCGCAGACTGAAAAAATCACCAAAGCAACTAACTACTTTTGCATGGAGCTAATCTGGCTTTCACTGCCACCTACTCACCATACCTCCCATAACTGCTGCTGTTCATCACCATAGAAACCACCCTCTTTCTGTGGCCTAATCAAGTCTGACCTGATATTTGCTTTATCAGTCTGAACAGTTTATCCTCGGCACCCATGCCGCCATCCAAGCATAGAAACATCTGTGTGATACATCTTATGCCAAGACCAATTTACTTTTTTTGCGTGTGTGTGTGGGGGAAGGTTCAGGGATGACTACTCATTGTAGCAACAAGATGAACCTCTTACTACCACTTGAACAAAAGAATATTTAAATGTATGCAGAGGCTGAAATATATGATTCACATTCAGTCTTAACAGCTTAATCCCCTAGGTGGAAACAATTAATAGAGATGAGAACTCTCAATTACCGTATATTGCTTTTTTCTTATTCTTCTGTAATTTCCTTCAAAGAAAGTTAGTTCCTTGTCCAGGGTAATGTTACTTTTTAAAAACATTTTATTTTCTTTCCCTTCTAAAGGCCTTTAGGAATTATCACATTTACAGTTTCCCCATCAGTCTCCCTGCCTGAGAGGTGCAATTTCTTTTTGTCTGCTGGAAATCCAGAAGACCATATCACTCTGATGTTAAAGACAGGCCTGAACCAAAACAATAGCTAGTAACCCCCTTCTTGAACTTTTTTTTGGAACTAAAGCCAGCTATGAACTGTCAGGCCAGATTCTCATTTACATTAGGATGATATTATGTCCACGTGGTGTGTAAAGAATCATTAAATATAAATGAGAATCTGGCCCTGCATGTCTCAGACCCATTTAGTTCTAAACTGGAACACCAGACCCTTCAAAACATGAACAGGAGCAGTCCTCTTATTTTGACTCTTCCATTTGAGCACATTACAGAGGTTTTGTCCTTTTAAGTGGCACTTATCTAATGTGTGTTAAATTGTGGATACAATTGCATATTTAACACATATGAGTCTGGTGCCTCTCTGAAAATGTAGCCCCAGGTGACCCATCTTTTTATTTCACTTAATTATTTATAGGATGAAAATAATTTTCTGCAGAGGAGGGATGCTTTTACCTTTACAGGCTGGGCCTGAGGAAGTGTGGCTTCTCTTTCTGGTTCTGCCACCCACTTCTAGTGTTATCTCAGGCTGACCGGTCACTTCGCATTTCTGCACCGCAGTCTTTGGGTCCGTTGGGATACTTAGCACACGGTGACACTTGCTGAGGTGTTGCAAGAGGTAATGCTTAGGGCTTGCACCAAGATAACCTCAGCAACATGCTTTTTCATTTAAACATTATGTTTCTATACCACACTCTATGTGGGACCACAGCTAGCGCAAAATATCGCAGACTACATACTAATTGCTGATTCATGCAGAAAGTACATTACATTTGTGCCCCAGAATCTGTACTAGCAGCAGCTGATTTCAAGGAGAAGGTTTAGGTAGTGATTTGACCTTTCAGGCCATAAACGGTTTGGGACCTGGCTTCTTGTGATTATGAACAGAATAGTCTGGTTTTTTTAAGTGGGCAGACAGGAGAGCATTTGAAACATAGACCCCAGGAAATAGCAAAATTCTTTTTTTCACTCCAATACAAACTAGGGAGAATTATAATTGTTAGCGTTAGTATAGTGCTTGACAGAGATTAACTACTTACTCCTTGCAATAACCCTATGAGGTAGTTAATTAAGAAACTGAACTGAAGAAGCAGCTGACTCTGAGATCATCTGAGCCACTGGAGCTAACATCCTCTTCCTGGTATAAATGGCATGAGGCCAGTGACAGGGCAGTCAGAGATTTTTGAAGCCAGAAAGAAACATTAGATCATGTAGTCTGATCTCATGTATAACACAAGCCATAGCTACCTGTTTATTGAGCACAATAACTTGTGTTTGACTAAAGCATATCTTACAGAAAGGCAACCAGTCTTGAGGTGAAGATTTCAAGATAGGGAGAATCCATCATTTCCTTTGGTAGTTTGTTCCCATGAATAATCACCCTCACTGTTAAATATGAGTGCCTTATTTGTAATTTGAATTTGTTGGGCTTTAACTTCCAGCCAATGGTTCTTGCTAGGCCTTTCATCACTAAGGGAAAAAAGAGGGCTACTAAAAGACCACCCTGCCCCAGGCAAATAGGGAGGATCTTCTTTTTGTTCCACGTTCTTTTGACGTGGTTTGCATTGACTTGGTGTTTAACTGCATCTAGGCATTACTGTAGATAGAACAAAAAATGTAAATCAATAGGAATAATATGAACCAAACAAGAGGTTTTAGGAACGCTGTTCTTTGCTGTGTGGAGCAGTGTCCCATCCCATATAAAATACACCCTTTCCCACGTGAATAGTCACACATGAATTTATATCCACTTTCTGCAAGCATTAGGTCATTTGCTCTAACATTCATGCAAAATGGGAGGGAGCCTGGCCAAAGTTAAGTCCCTTTTTAATCCCAGCAAATACACAGAGAAATGTATTGCAGTATTCCTCCAGTAACATTTTAATCAGAAGCTCCTCTGCTGCTTTATTCTGCTTATACCACTCAGCTTTCCGCACTGACAGGAAGAGCAAGCCAGCAATCTGAACAGTGATCACACCCAGAAGAGACATGACTTTGCTGTGAGTGATGTGAGAAACTGCAGGCATTTGTTAGGGGTAAGTGTAGGCTGACCCCCAAACAGAGAGGGCCCATATTTTGTAGCCCTTTTTCAGGCAAATCTCCCATTGATTTCTAACTGATTTGGGCCAGCAGAGTCAACAGCAGCAATATGTGGTTCTGCAAGAGTCAGCGCAGCTAGCCTCCCTTCTCAGATATGTTCAGTTCTGTACCAATCTCTTTAGTCATATTCTTGCCAGAAAATGCAGCAGTAACTTGCAGGCACAGTCCCAAGCTTTCCAAAATGACTGCAGGAAAAACTTCCTTAAAGCTGCTGCAGAAAATTGAACACAAGTGACAGTCAATACCCGCAAGGCCCTTTGCAGAATAAACTTTATGTTAAACTGTAGCAACTGCAGAATTAAATTGGGGTCAGTACCACCATGGGCTCCTGCTGCAAAAACACCTTATAAAAGAGTTCCACCAAATGTCACTTGAATTATTATCCCAAGTTCTGGTTAATGAAGAAAATCAAGTCTGAACCTCTTGATAAAGACCCTTATTTGGTGTTCTTGCTTGTTAACATTGTAACAAATCCTTGGCCTCATTGAACTCCATAGTTGTCGCTGTGCTACAAACCATGGCCACTTGGAACTTCATGGTAAAGTGAAGGACGCACTGTGACCTTCCTGCTCCAAAGCATAAAGCCCTATCTGTTTGCATAAAGCAGAATCCTCATTAGCTTTTGAAAGTATAAGAAGGCCTATGAACGAAATCTGATCAGTACGAATTCTAGTCAGTTGAGGGCGTAACAGTCACACATACTAACCAATACATTAAAATATTAACTACCAATCCAAATGGGCAAAATTTCCAAGAGACATCTATTTTGTTCTGACTCTTATTATCAATGACTATCCACTCCCAGGCTGCTATATTCTACAGTAGCCTAAACTTTTAAAGTTAAAACAAGTTTTACTCTTTGGATGGGCATCCATTTTTATGTATTATTAACCTACGTTCAATTTTCCTTTGCAGTTGTGCTCAAAGTGAGTAGGAGTTGACAAGACCTAACGGCCAGCATCTTTCTTTTCACTGCAAGAGTAAAGTCCGAGTGAAGAGTATGCTCCTAAAATCTGTGGATGAACCAAGATGAGAAGAGTTACAAACACTTTGCAGGACAGGATTAGAATTCAAAATGACCTTGACAAATTGGAGAATGGTCTAAAATCACCAAAGTGAAATTCAATAAAGACAAGGGCTAAGTACTTCACTTAGGAAGGAAAAATCAAATGCACAACTACAAATTAGGGACTAACTGGCTAGGCAGCTGTACTGCTGAAAAGGATCTGGGGGAACAGTGGATCACAAATTGAATGAGTCAACAATGTGATGCAGTTGCGAAAAAGGCTAATATCATTTGGGTCGGTATTAACAGGAGTGTTGTACATAAGACAGTGTAGGTAATTGTCCCGCTCTACTCAGCACTGGTGAGGCCTCAGCTGGAGTACTGTGTCCAATTCTGAGTGCCACACTTTAGGAAAGATGTGGACAAATTAGAGTCCAGAGGACAGCAATGAAAATTATAAAAGGTTTAGAAAACCTGAGATGTGAGGAAAGGTTGAAAAACAGGGCACATTTAGCCTTGAGAAAAAAAGACTGAGGGACCTGATAAGTCTTCAAATATGTTAAGGGCTGTTACAAAGAGGACGGTGATCTGTTGTTTTCCATGTCACCTGAAAACAGGACAAGAACTGAGCTTAATCTGCAGCAAAGGGATTTAGATTAGATATTAGGAAAAACTTTCTAATTATAAGGGTATTAAGCTCTGGAATAGGCTTCCAAGGGAAGTTGTGGAATCCCATGATTGGAGGTTTTTAAAAACAAACCTGTCCGCGATGGTCTGAGTTTATTTGGTCCTGCCTTAGTGCAGAGGGGGCTGGACTTGACTTCCTGAGGTCCCTTCCAGCCCTGCATTTCTATGATTCTATTGAATTACAAAATGTTTCTTGCTCAACTGAAATAATATGATGGAAAAGCTTAAAGACTGGAATGGAAATCACAGGATCGTCAGTTCTTTTGGGGCAGGGATCATCTCTGTATTGTGTTGTACAATGATAAGCAAAGTGGAGCCCTGGCCTTTAGGCACTACTGCAATACAAATAACAGAAATAACTCAAATGACCACATGCCACTCTGTTTACCTAGATGCTACTTATCCATCGTATTCTGCCCACTTCTCTTGTTAGAACATAGTTTCTTCAAAATATAATCCCTTCAAGGAAAGCTTCCATTTTCTTTAGCAGGTTCAGCCTGTTGTAAAGCGCAGGGTATATCTATAATACTATTTTAAATAATCAGCGGTTTGATCTGACCAGTGCTGCTGTACAAAGCCCTATTTCATCATCACCTCTTGGTAGACGGAGTAGATTAGACTATTGGTATCTGTTCTATATTGGCCATAAAAGGCCAGGTTGTGAGCCCCTTATGCCCATTGATGAGCAGTTGCTCTCACAAGTAGACCCATTAAAGTCAATGGGACTGCTCATGTGAGTAATTGCTCGCCAGGAGGAGCAAAGGGTTCACAATCTGGCCCAAAGATGACATACAGATCCTGTTAAATTATTGTTCTTGAACACTTTCAAGGAGTAGTCCTTCCAGAATTTATCCGAAAATGTCAAATACCTGGCTATCTTGCTGACCTGTGACTTTATAAATATGATAGCAGACAAGCTTTGTTCCCTTGTTGCTAAACTACTGAAGATACGGACTAAGATGTAATTACCGCCAGTGGCAGGGTGCAGAAAATGAAAAGGGCAATTACCCACTATTTAATTATATTTGATATTAGTTATGCTCCTTTTTCCCATGTGCAAACATACCTCACCCCAAATGAGAATCTGCTACAAACCTCTGTGGGTGGGAAAGCAGCCAAGAGTTAGAGCAACTCCAGCTACAAGTGCAGACATCTCCAGTGAACCCTACCAAACAAACCTTGAGCTATGTTACCTGATAGACAGTACTGCTCTGGCACCTCCTCTGGTTCTCACTTGGTCGCCAGTGAGGCCCTCAGCATGGGTCGAGCTGAACAGGGTAATGGTGAAATGGACAGAAGTTTGCAAGGGTGATGCAGACAGAAAATGAAGTCAGTTGCCAGACCCAGGTGCTGTGCTTGTTACCCAGGCAAATAAGTGATTTTACCTTGGAAAAAAGTCAGTGGTGCTTCACTTAGCATGCTGCCTGTTCAGCAGGGCCGGCCCAGCTTTCTTGCCACCCCAAGCAGCAAAGGAAAAAAAAGAAGAAAAAACCTGATTAAGCTGCCGCCGAAGTGCCACCGAAGAAGAAGAGATGGAGTGAAGGACCTGCCACCGAAGACTAAAGCAGAGCGCTTGAAGTGCCGCTGAAGTGCCACCGAAGACCCGGACGTGCCACCCCAATAACAGATGGGATGCCGTCCCTTTCTATTGGCCGCCCCAGGCACCTGATTCCTTCGCTGGTGCCTGGAGCCAGCCCTGCTGTTCAGACAGCCCCAGAAAAAACTTGCACCATCAGCACTGAAATTGAGTGTTTTAAGTGTTCCTCATTGGAAAAGATCTTATATCAAATATGGCAGCAGCCTTGGAAAGGTGGCAAGTGACTCCAAGAATAACACTCTCCTCCCAAAATTCAGAACAAAAATAAGAGCACTAACTAGATTACATTTTTAATGCATGAATAACAAGGAAATAGCATGGTGCAGTCAATAGGGAACAGGAGTAGGAAGCAAGAGACCTGGGCCTGGATTCTCTGGTTGGCCAAACTGGACTCAGGAGGGTAACGGTTTGAGGGATGACTTTGTTTGTTTGTTCATTCATTTACATTAAAAATTTGAAAAGAAAAACCTAGCTTAGCTCTTATGATACATATTCCTAGGGCCAGATTTTGCTACCCTTACCTTGTTCAGTAGAACTTTACCACTCAAACAGTCTCATTCAACTCAGTGGGCCTACTTGTTATAGGTTAGTACAACTCAGCGTAGGTAAGGGCTTTAAGAAATGCTCATTCCATAAAGATGGAGAAAAGATATCCTCCAAACTAAGAGCAATGGAGAGGTATCACTGGCAGTCCAGTGGGAGATCCTAGAAGTAGCCCTTAGGAGTAAAAGCAGCAGAATGAAACACTTAAATCTCTAACGCCTACAATAATCCACCCTTAGAAATATAATCCCCAAAAACCTAACCCTCTAAAATACAGCAGAATTGAATTGAATAGAATAACCTATTGCCCAATTTTGGTATGGACCAATTGGCTTTTTTTCATTTTCTACTGTTATTTTGGATCACTAAATGTTAATTGTATTTTACATTGCTATCATTATAATTAACTACTGTACACAGTGATATGAACTGTTCATAGTAATATGAATCACTCTTCAGCCTAGTACATGTAATATGTAATTTAGGAACAATTCATAACAGTATTGTATTCACCCACGAAAGCTCATGCTGCAAAACGTCTGTTAGTCTATAAGGTGCCACAGGATTCTTTGCTGCTTCTATTCTGACAATGGGACTAGAAGAAGCAGATTGTTCGCATACCAAATGAGGAAGCAGCAGAGTGCTCCAGGGCATACCTCCAGATTGTCTACCCAGGGTACAATGAAACTGCCAGCAAAGCAAAAGAAATGACCCTAGCTAGCTATCTGACTGCCAAAACCTTTGCTGTGAGCAAGAGCAATACCCTGATCTCACCACCAAAGTATAGAATTTCCTGATAGCAGCCAAATTCACTGATCTGCTCAGCAGCTCTTCTGGAAGGACCAGAAAAAGAGAAACAGGAAGAGTTCACTAAATCTGAGATCAAAGGGTCTCAAACTGGTCTATGCCTGGAGTCATCCATATGGAGATCCTACAGGGCCTGGTTATGACCCCCTTCTTTTTGATGGTGAGCAGTCATTTGCACACCAGTCAGTGGGACAGCTTATGCAAGCAATTGACTTTCAATGAGATTTAGGAGCCTAAATACCCAGGACACTTTTGAAAATGGGACTTAGGCACTTTTGAAAATTCTACCCAATATGATTAACTTTTCTCCAAAAAAAGACAAGCACGTACTATTCTATGCTGCATTGCTTCTTATATCACCCTAATCACTGTAATGTCTGGGCACCCGGCAGCAGTACATTAAGCAACATCACTAACATCTGTCAGATGTAGTGCATTTCCTGTCTCACCTTCTCAGGAGGAAGTTGGGTGTAGTCTTTTGGTAGGTTTTTAAAATACAAATAATCAAATTGCTATGTGTTTATGGTAGAGAAGGCAAATTAAAAAAAAAAAAAGTACTCCTTGCAGTGGGAGCCAAAGGTGGTGTGGTTTGTGAGTGTGCTTCATTTTTATGGGAGTTTGTTCTGCAGTCTGGGGCCAGCCCTGAGAAAATTCTGTCTTACCACAAGTGGGAGGAAGGTGGGCCACACAACCCTTCCTATATTAAGATGTTGTCCACAGTATGAAAACACACACAATTCCAGGCCTAAAGTACCATAAAAGACAACAAGGACTGAATCCAATATAACAAACAAGAACAAACAAGCTCAAGCTAAGACTACATGGTCCTATACTGCTTATTTAAATATTGAATAAATACTTGAATATTTACTCAAGTATAACCAAATATCCATAGCCTTATTGCTGTATACCTAGAACAATTACATGTGGATTTACCTATGTATAACAACATCAGTGCACATACTTATGCAATAGCGCACCAGTTATGTTTGTTCTTATCTGCCCCACCCTGAAAACCTTTATACCTACCTGTGTAGTTTGTTTGAACATACATCTGTATATTACCTGTAACCACCCTTATGAAACAGCAAATAAGCAAGTTTTTTAAAACAAAATTCATGACTTTTATAATTTGATCAGTTTCCTTCAGGGCTGGAACCACAACCATTGCAGGACTCTGAACCAAGGCAGGAGTTTGAAAACCAAAAACTGAAACTGATCAGAAACTGGGAGTAATAATTCTTGTAAAGCTCTTTGAGAGCTACGAGGGGAAAGGGCTATAGTAGCAAATGTTGTCGAGTGGGATTGTTGCCCAAGCTGACAGAGGTGCTGATAGATTTATGTAAATGATTTAAGTTATTATTAGTAACACTGGTAAGAAATAGTTTCAAATGTAAGATTTGTAGTTAGATCATGTCCCTTTACAATCCTAGGGCAGCTCACATTCGCCCTGGTCAATGTTCTGGAGAGATTTACAACGAGGTAAGAACTGCGTGGAGCTTTGTAGCTTCCAGCTGTGTGGGGGTTGGTGACAGTTTTTAGTGTTTCTGACTTGCAGGGGTTTGCACCCAGTGAGTTTCACATCAAGTGAACTCCAGCCTCATATCACAACTACTATGCTTTACAATGTAGAGATGAGGGGGAAGGATCCCTGCAGGAAAGCAGTGGCAGCCTGCAAGAGTTCTTCCTCTGACCCATCTTGGGGTCAGGCGACTCAGAGCTGACAACTTGCCTGCTCTTTGTGAACATCACTTATACAGATTCAGATCAGACTGCTTGTAGAAGGTGTTTCCTCCCTGTGTTTTGGCTGCAGGCCAATGCAAACACTGAACAGCATTCAATGGGTCTGAGTGCCACTTAGTATTTGCACTGGCCTGCAGCCAAGATGGTGCTGAGAAAGGGTGGGCTGAGGGGGGCAGGGAAGCTGTGCAAAGCAGAGAGGCAGGACTGGGGGAAATCCTGCAGCTGCCTCTGTAACCATGGTTCTGCATTGCTAGAGGGCACAGGGAGGCTCAGGCAGGGCAACGGGAAGGGGCATGGCAAGAGGACCTGCTGCTATGTGGAACCTCACACGAGGGCCCCATAAGGAACTACGGAGGCTAGTTGAGCTACTGAACTGAAATAGCCTTCACAGAACTGGTCTGCAGAGGCTCTGCGGCTACATCAAAACAACCTCCTCCATTTAAACAAACAAACAAACAAAAGTACTCCCATGCTGGGCTCATTACATAGCAATGTTCTAATCTATGCAAAACAGTGACACGCCCTTCACCTTCATCAGTATCTGGTGCATCCATCATCAGCACTGGACTTTGCACCAGGACAGTTAAGCTCACCGCGTACACAGGTTGTTTCCATGGGCAATAAGGAAATTGTATTACAATGTCCTTTTTCTTTTCATGTATTTGACTGCAGCAACGTGTAACTGAGTTTAGAAAAGATTACGTGTATTTCATGTTAAAGTTCCACCTGGTTTGCAGTGAATATGAGTAGGAGGCTCTAATCATGTCATACTCAGTACTCAGCCACCTCTGTGACTCTGCTGTTCTTAACTCAGTGGCTCTTGTGTCTTAAAGCACAGAAACTAAAAAATTCCTCTTTCCATACACAGCTGGCCAATTAGGCCACATCCTATCAGGGACAGCCCCAGCTACAGTGATCCATGCAGGCTCAGTTACTGAAACCTACTGTACTTGGTAATGAATTCAAAGACACTTAAAAATCCCTCCTACTAGTGCAAAATGCAGCTCCTCACCTGATTACAAACACGGGATCTGCAACAGAGTGTTTTTGCCTGCTGGCCTTCAATTGTGGATCTCTCTTCCACAAGAGATGAAGATGGCCACAAACCTGAATGCCATCAAGATGCAGTGCAAGGCCCACTTCTTTCCACAGCCAGCCCATTAAATTATTGGCCACTGCATTTAACAGATTTTATTTTTTTCTATTCCTCTTTGGAATGGGGCAGAGAAACTAAAATGAATAAGAAATTAAAGAATGAGATTAGAGGGATGAGAGGAGTGAAATGAAGTCCTAGGCAACCCCACCTGATTCAGAAGTGGGAGTGGGAAAACTCAGGTATAGGTGTAGAGCAGTAAAATTCCATTGGTGGGTTTTGGTTCAATTAGATTGAAAAGGAATTTGAATTCATTTTTTAAAAGACACTGTCAATGTGCAGTACTCATTTTTAAATCAGAGAGAGGTATTCTCCCTTCTATTGTGGCCACTGAATGCCACTGTGGTGGCAGACAGGGAGAGTAAAAGCCTCTTAGCTAGCTGGAGGAGAATTCCCTCAGTTCAGGAACTGCATAAGATGACCATTAACTGCCCTACACAGTGGGTCCTTTGGGAAGCCCCAGCAAGTCAGTGGGAGGCATAATTTAAAGAAACTCCTGACTGCTTACTTCATTTACATCAAGGGACAGACAGGTCACGAAGCAGGCCAGAACTGGATGGGCATAGCCATTTTGGTTCATGTTGTTTGTTGCAATAAAGATCTCTTTCTTACTAATACTGTTTCCTTTCTCCACTCTCAGGCATACCCACATACAGACTGTTTAGTAATTACAGGGTTCTCATAAGTGCAGGGCTACTAAATTTGGATGTTGGGCGGGGGGGGGGGGTGAGGGAGGTTAGCTTAAGCATGTTAGGAAAAGAAACAAAAAGAATTACTTGAACTCTGTAAAATATAAGAATCAAAATACTTAGAACTGATACAGCTTTTTTTTATCTTCAGATCTCAAAGTGCTTCGCAAAGAACAGCATTATTTTCTGCATTTTACAGATGGGGAAATGGCGGCATGGAGAGGTGAAGTGACTTACCCAAGGCCACATGGCAAGTCAGCAGTGGAATTTGGGGAAAAAAAATCCAGATCTTCTGACTCCCCGTCCTGTGCAGAACCCACAGGAAAGGCTGAAAGACAGGTGCATTTCAGGGCAGATTTATTGTTTTCTCAGCATCTTAAATTATTGAAGAGAACGCTTGCAGCTGAAACGTGTAAGACTCTGTAATTTATGGTATGTGGAGATGAGTCCATATTGGACCCTCAGATCCAACCCCTGTCCTAAATTTTTAGAGGTAGGGGATTCAGAGCTAATGAATCCCTCAGTCAAAAGCCAGCCCTGCAGTTTTGGTTCTGGGACAGATCCAAAGTCAGGAGGGACCTCTTTTTCAGATCAGATTCAGCCCAAGCTGGCAGAAATCCTGTGAGATCAGCTGATCCAGTGAGATTTCCAACACTTGGGGCAAAAACTAATGATAACAGCTCATGAGATGCTGGGGTCTCCTGAAACTGACCTCTAGCCCTGGTTCAGCCTTGAAACCAAACTCTATTTCCTAGCCCAGATCTGAAGCCTACCTCCTTGGCCCATCTCTAACAGAAAGACAGGAGAGGCATACCAGTTTGGAAAAACAAGAAAACGGGCACTCCCCCACTTATCAGATCCCTATGGGTGCTTTCCATATTCTCCTCTCACACACTAGGGCAGTGATTCTCAATTAGGTCTACACATGGGCCAATTTGAGAATTTTATGACAAGAGGCGGACCATTTGCGCAAAAGGCTGACAAAATTTTAAATAAATAAATAAACAAACTTCAGCTGCCAATAAATAGAGTTCTTGATGGCAATGTAAGTATTAGCGTGTCTATCTTTTAACAAAGTTTATGAATCAACATTATTACCTGCATGTGGGATGATCTCTAATGGGAGAAGGGACATCGACGATCTCTGGCAAGCTATGTGAAAAGTGGTTTGTAGGAGGTCAGGGCAAGGCACATGCACTGGTGAAGATGCTCATCTGTCAGGCGATTGCAGTGTTGGGTTTTTTATAATGTTCATGGTAGAAGATCCAGATTCGCAGAGGTACATTGATCCAAACATCATTAAAGACCAATGGCTAGGTTCTGGCTATTCTGAAACTGGTCAGCATATTGAATCCAGAAATCACAAAGTCCCACTTCTCTGAATTTTGCCTTCAAGACATCTGAGCTCTGGATTGAATCTTCAGCAATTGAAACAAGAATGTTCTTAGCTTCAGAAGGGCAAGGTCCATCGACAGAGACAACAAAGGGATCACAAACAAACAAAAGCAAATCCTTTGGAATTTTAAAATTCTCAAATCAGATTTTAAAATTTTTGATCCGATTGTTTAGGAATTCTTGCATCGTTTTCACTGAAATTTCATCTGTAGCAACAACACGCATTGTGGGAAAGTGCAACATCTTTCCTGTTAAGTCTGTCTGAAAGATTTCAAGATTCCTCTGAAAGGCACACACTTTTTCAAACGATCATCAACACAGCCTTGGAGCTGCAAATTGAGGGAATTCAAGTGATCAGTAATATCACACAGAAAAGCTACCTGTGACATAGAGGGGACATCATTCATAAATTCCAGGAACTTGCAAGCCTTGTTGGTCTTGTGGTTTGAAAGAAATTCTATTATTTCTTTTCTGAAGCACACTAAACCTTTCTAACACATGACACCTACTTAATCCACAAACATCATTGTGCTGCAACAGGTCACTGTATTTGTCTGAAATGTCTTGTAAAAGAGTTTTAAAAGGACAATGTTGCAAGCTAGAAGTTGTGCGTATGTAGTTCACCAGTCACTATACCCACTGGTTTTTTCATGTCCCCAGACAACTTCCCGCACAGGACAGTCTGGTGAATGATGCAGTGAAGTGTATTTAATTAAGGGTGCATCACTGCCAAACATGAAGCAGAGCCCTTCTCTTTCCCTGTCATGGAAAGACCACCATCTGTAACAAGCGAATTTACTTTCTGCAGCTCTAAACCATTTTTTTAAAAAAGCCTTTACCTTTTCAAAAATGATCTCTCCTGTGGTGTAGGTTTCTAATGGTATTAAGCACAAAAACTCTTCCTTGAAAAACTGACCATCATAAAATCTAACAGACAGCAATAGCTAGGCAGTGTCACTTAAACTGTTTGATTTTTCCTCTGCAAGAGGCATGTATTTGGCATTTTTAAAATCAGAAAGCTGTGCTGACAAACAATCCTCGTAAATTACCTCCAATCTGTGCACTGCCATGGAATCAGACAGGGGAACTTGTTTCACACAGTTCACAATGTCATCTTTGTTTTTAACTCTGGCAAAAAGCTCCTCCAGCATTTCCCGTGTGCACTCCTTCACAAGCTCGGCATCCAGGAAAGAGAAGCAGCTGTTGCTTTTTCCTATACAGTCGCTGATGTTGTGAGAATGTCATTTGAAGTGTGATATGAAGACTTCAGATTTTCAATGTTGTCATGTCCTGCAACACAGCCAGGAGGATAAGCCGCGTTGAAGTTACTATGCTTTGATTTAAAGTGGCACCTCATGTTGACAACCTTACAGACAGATACAGTGGTTTGTCATATTAAACACAAAGGCTTTTGTTTAAATGTGATGACACACTAAAAAAGAAAATCTGCTGTCCGTTTGGGTTAAAAGCTCAGTTTTTACTGTTGACTTTGCGACATTTACTCCCACTCACGTTCTTTCTTGGTTCCATTTCCATCTCTAATGAAAAAATGGGTGGTGTCTTAGCTCAGTCATAGTCAGTGCTGTTGCAAGAACTTAAGATCCAGTAATCAGTGCTTGATTTGTGCCAGGGCTTGCTGGGGCTGAGCCCTGCACTTCCAGGCTTGTCAGTTCATAGCCCCGGCACCTCTGGGCTCCCAGCCAGCAGCCACCGCTCTCTGGCCACTCAGCTCTGAAGGCAGCGCCGCTGCCAGCGGCAGTGCAAAAATAAGGGTAGCAATACCATACCATGCCACCCTTACTTCTGCTCTGCTGCTGGCACCCAGCCAGCAGCAGCCACTCTCCAGCCACCCAGTTGTGAAGGCAGTGCTGCCATCAGCAGCAGCAGCGCAGAGGTAAGGGTGGCAATATACCTGTGATACTCAATAGGCGGCCCATGGGCCAAATGTGGCTTGCCAAGGCTTCCTGTGTGGCCCAGCAGTTCACCTTAAAAAATGTTTATAATTAAATTCACAAACAGTGATGCACTGCCTATCATTTGCCTATGACTTCCTTAGTAAGTAATTTACTGGCAGTGCTCAATTAGTAATGAAAGAGATGCCGGTGCTTAGTCCCGGCAAGCCCTGGCACAAATTAAGCACTGACTGGGTGGCCAGAGAGCAGTGGCTGCTGGCTGGGTGCCCAGCTCTAAAGATAGCACCCACGCCAACAGCAGCACAGAAGTAAGGGTGGCATGGTATACATCAAACCACATATCCCATGATCCCTGGATGTTCAGAAAGGAGGTGCTGTGGGAGGAACAGGAAGTTAAGGGAGGACTAGCTAGGAAAGAGGGCTGGTGAGATAAAAGTGTGCTGCTGTGTTAGGAAACCACAATAAACTAAGCTAAGCTAACTATGACTGTGTGATCGTTATCGGACAGATGAGGTGCAGAATTATGAGTGTCTTTCGAGAGGCAACAGCAACAAAAAAAGCTTTTGCTCATCCTCATATAATTGTAGGAGTTCTGACATAATGACTTCCATTAACTATTTCTATGTGAAATGACTACTGAATATCTAGTAGATTGTCTCATGGGCCTGTAGAGTTCAGGAACTCCTCACTTAAAGTCGACCCGGTTAACGTTGTTTCGATGTTAAGTTGCTGATCAATTCCAGCAGCCCCCATTGCCCTGGAGCAGCGATCCGCGGCCAATGGGAGCTGCCATCGGCTGGACCTGCAGACGGGGCAGGTAAACACACCGGCCCGGCCCACCAGGCGCTTTCCCTACAGAAGTGGCGACCCCTGTTTGAGAAACCCTGCTCCAAAGCATTTGCAACCCCTCCCAGCTTGGTATTGTCCGCAAACTTTATAAATGTACTCTCTCTGTCATTATTTAAATTATTGATGAAGATATTGAACAGAACCGGACCCAGAACTGATCCCTGCAGGACCCCACTCGTTATACCCTTCCAGCATGACTGTGAACCACTGATAACTACTCTCTGGGAATGGTTTGCCAACCAGTTTTGTACACACCTTATAGTAGCTCCATCCAGGTTGCATTTCCCTAGTTTGTTTATGAGAAGTGTGACGGGGCAGGACAGCCCCACACTGGTACAGCAGGGGTTAACCCTTCTTTACTAGCAGAGGAGGCCACGCCCAGGAAGTTCTGCTGGGCATGCTCCAACTGGCAGACCAGTACAAAAGCCTGCAGGTCTGCTCAGTCTGGGCGGGCCACCGGGGGAGAAGGACACAGACCGTCAGCTCCTGCAGAGGGAGAGCCCAGGAGCTCAGACCGGGGCGCCAGCCGAGCAGGGGCCGACCCGGAGCCCCCGGGGAGGGACGCCGGCAGCGACGGACCTACGGGGGAGCCGCTCCCACAACGCAAGCGTCCGGCTAGACAGGGTAGGAAGTGACCCAGGGGCATTGTAGTGACTGACAGCCTGAAAGCTGCAGTACCGCTCGGCGTGTTGCGGACGGATCCCCGCCGAGCGGGCGGCAAGGAGAACTTGCCACAAACAGGGCCCTGGGTCGGGGCTCGGTGGAGAGGGAGGGCCCGAGTCCCCCTACCCCACCTCGTGCTACCCCACCCCGCAGGGGGTGTTTATGGACTCAGGCTGCTAGGCCGCGCTACCCCACCCCGAAGGGGGGGTTTGTGGACTCCGGCCGCTAGGCCGCGCTACCCCGCCCCGAAGTGGGTGCTTGTGGACTCCGGCCGCTAGGCCGCGCTACCCCGCCCCGAAGGGGGCGCTTGTGGACTCCGGCCGCTAGGCCGCGCTACCCCACCCCGAAGGGGTGTTTATGGACTCCGGCCGCTAGGCCGCGCTACCCCACCCCGAAGGGGGCGCTTGTGGACTCCGGCTGCTAGGCCGCGCTACCCCGCCCCGAAGGGGGCGCTTGTGGACTCCGGCCGTTAGGCCGCGCTACCCCACCCCGAAGGGGTGTTTATGGACTCCGGCCGCTAGGCCGCGCTACCCCACCCCATAGGGGGCGTGTATGGACTCCGGCCGCTAGGCCGCGCTACCCCGCCCCGAGGGGGCGTGTATGGACTCCGGCCGCTAGGCCGCGCTACCCCGCCCCGCAGGGGGTGCTTGTGGACTCCGGCCGCTAGGCCGTAATACGCCGGCTACCAGGGGCAGACCAAAGGACAAGCGAGTGGTGCAGCGCTAGGCCCCCAGCCCGCCCCTGCCACAAGGGGGCGCTGGGGCACCAGGCCCATCACAAGAAGGTCATGCGAGACAGTATCAAAAGCCTTACTAAAGTCAAGATATACTACGTCTACCACTTCCCCGCAACCACAAGGCGTTACCCTGTCAAAGAAAGCTATCAGGTTGGTTTGACATGATTTGTTCTTGACAAATCCATGCTGACTGTTACTTATCACCTTATTATCTTCTAGATGTTTGCAAATTGATTGCTTAATTATTTGCTCCATTATCTTTCCGAGTACAGAAGTTAAGCTGACTGATCTGTAATTTCCTGGGTTGTCCGTATTTCCCTTTTTATATATTGCACTATATTTGCCCTTTTCCAGTCTTCTGGAATCTCTCCTGTTTTCCATGACTTCTCAAAGATAGTCGCTAATGGCTAAGATATTTCCTTGGTCAGCTCCTTGAGTATTCTAGGATGCATTTCATCAGGCCCTGATGACTTGAAAACATCTAATTTGTCCAAGTAATTTTTAACTTGTTCTTCCCTATTTTAGCCTCTTCTGTTTCTACCTCATTTTCACTGGCATTCACTACGTTAAACATCCAATCACCACCAACCTTCTTGGTGAAAACTGAAATAAAGAAGTCATTAAGCACCTCTGCCATTTCCACATTTTCTGTTATTATTTTTCCCCCTTTGTTGAGTAATGGGCCTACCCTGTCCTTCATCTTCCTCTTGCTTCTAATGTATTTGTAGAATGTTTTCTTGTTATCCTTTATGTCTCTGGCTAGTTTGATCTCGTTTTGTTCCTGGGCCTTTCTGGTTTTGTCCCTACATACTTGTGTTATTTGTTTATATTCATCCTTTGTAATTTGACCTAGTTTCCACTTTTTGTAGGACTCTTTTTTGATTTGTAGATCATTGAAGATCTCCTGGTTAAACCACCGTGGTCTCTTGCCATACTTCCTCTCTTTCCTATGCAGTGGGATAGTTTCCTCCTGTGCCCTTAATAATGTCTCTTTGAAAAACTGCCAACTGTCTTCTATTTTTTTCCCCTTAGACTTGCTTCCCATGGGATCTTACCTACCAGCTCCCTGAGTTTGCTAAAGTCTGCCTTCTTGAAATCCATTGTCTTTATTTTGCATTCTCCCTCCTACCATTCCTTAGAATCATGAACTCTTATCATTTCTTGATAACTTTCATCCAAGCTGCCTTCCACTTTCAAATTCTCAACCAGTTCCTCCCTATTTGTCAAAATCAAATCTAGAACAGCTTCTCCCCTGGTAGCTGTCTCAACCTTCTGAAGTAAAAAATTGTCCCCAATACATTCCAAGAATTTATTGGATAATCTGTACCCTGCTGTGTTATTTTCCCTACAGTTGTCTGGGTAGTTGAAGTCCCCCATCACCATCAAGTCCTGTGCTTTGGATGATTTTGTTAGCTGTTTAAAAAAATCCTCATCCACCTCTTCTTCCTGATTAGGTGGTCTGTAGTAGGCCCCTAACATGACATCACCCTTGTTTTTTTACCCCTTTTATCCTTATCCATAGACTTTCAACAAGTCTGTCTCCTATTTCCATCTCAATCTCAGTCCAAGTGTATACATTTTTAATATATAAGGCAACTCCTCCTCCCTTTTTTCCCTTCCTGAGCAAGCTGTACCCTTCTATACCAATATGCCAGTTATGTGTATTATCCCACCAGGTCTCTGTGATGCCAACTATGTCATAGCTGTGTTTATTTATTAGCATTTTGAGTTCTTCCTGCTTATTCCCCATATCTCTTGCATTAGTATACAGACATCCAAGATATTGATTTGATTCTCCCTCCCCTTCTGTCTTGTCTCTCCTTTATCCCTGGAAAGGAACCTACAAAACACATCTCTGTGAAGGGCTGAGAATCCCCCTCCCTTCTATGAGTATGTCTACACTACCTGCTGGATCGGCGGGCAGTGATCAATCCAGCGGGGGTCGCTTTATTGCATTTAGTCTAGACGCAATAAAGTGACCCCCGAGCACTCTCCCATCTACTCCTGTACTCCAGCTCGGCGAGAGGCGCAGGCATAGTTGACGGGGAAGTGGCAGCAGTCGACTTACTGCGGTGAAGACACCACGGTAAGTTGATCTAAGTATGTTGACTTCAGTTATGTTATTCATGTAGCTGAAGTTGCGTAACTTAGATCGATTCCCGCCCCCCCCCAGTGTAGACTAGGCCTGAGTCTCCCTGCATTATGCCCCTCAGCTGATGTAATCACTATCCTGCTAAATGAGGCAAGGTAGACAAGACATTGTTGATAACTCATGA
Source organism: Mauremys mutica (assembly GCF_020497125.1). Taxonomy (NCBI): domain Eukaryota; kingdom Metazoa; phylum Chordata; order Testudines; family Geoemydidae; genus Mauremys; species Mauremys mutica. Next base: position 32,693,309 of record NC_059074.1, read on the forward strand.
GCTCTTCTCCCAGATCAGCTGGAATCAGTCATATCAACACCAAACATTCAAAAGTCATGACTCAAGTCCTGGATAATCATGAGTTTAGCTTAAAAACCATGGGATTAATTTAAAAATGACAAATTTATGGTTCTTTTTCTTTCTTTCTGGTTTCTGAGCTGTTAGACTTCACTCAGATCATGTTTTCAATATTTTTCCCCACAAACATGAGAGCTAGAGACTTGCTTTTTAAGAAAGAAAGCTGAGACTCTCGCAAAATCACATGAAACCAGGGCTTTAAGAAAAACATCAAATATCGCCAGGCTAATGATAATATTGCTAGACTTGGCAATACTGTGGAGTGGTTGTTTTTGTGTTTAGTAAGGAACTCCCTTACTTCAGATAGAGATGATTCAGAGCCCAGCTACTATGCCTTCAGGTCAGCTAACTTCTTACATTTTATATGTTGATTTTTATGATTTGAGGGGCACTCTTGCGTTTGCCACTGATTCAAGGCTGAGGACTAGTGGGTAATGCAGTTTTCTCTGTTAACATTGAGACATTTATTTTTGTTTCGTCTAACTGTAAATTTGCATGCACACTGCATGATTTGTTAAATCCACTGGACAGAAGACCTAAACGCTGACACCAAAGAATTTGCTCAGAAGAGAAAATCCAGGATACACACATGACCACACTTAAAACAGCCTTCAATAAATAAGAATGAGAGAAGTAGATCACATCATAGAAAGGGCCACCCAAATATCCTGGGAAAACCTTCTTCGATACAAGGGGAAAAAACAAACCACTAACCACACAGCTATACTGAAGTCATATGGAGAATCATCAAACAATTACAATCCATATTTGATGTGGTCCCCATCAACGTGAAAGAAATCTTTCCCGAACCCCTTTTTCTGATCTTCAAATAGCTCCCCAACCTCTCCAAGCTCATCTGCAGAAGCAAGCTCCCCACAGACCAGGACACACCAACTTAAAGCAGCACTACACCTTGCCAGAACAACAGATGCAAAACCTACAGACATCTCTCCACTGCTATGATGATCAATAGCCCCCACAACCACATCTTTCAAGATTCATGGGTCCTACATGTGCCTATCACAGCGTATGGTATATCTCATCCAAGGCATGAAATTTCCCAACTACAATTATGTGGGTGAAATCAGACTATGTTCTCAAATAAACTCACCCAAAAAATGATAAAACAAAAAACACCCTATCACCCATGGATAAACATTTTTCTCAAAAGAAACTTGCACAATGTCTTCAATAGACTGGGAACTTAAATTCATAACTCTGCTAGACACTGAAAACCATGGACTCAGAGACACTGGTTTTATGGCTCATTACAGCAATTTGCCTGCTAACCCTTAATTGCCCACTTCATTTTAAGTGGCCTTCTAGAGCATGCATTAACCCCTTATGCTTAATAATCTGTTCTAATGTGTAGTTAGCTCAAACACTCTGGCTTCCTTCCCGAGACTTGAAGAAGACCTCTGAAGCTAGAAACCTTGTACCTTCCACCAACAGAAGATGGTCCAATAAACAGAGTTACTTCACCTAATTTGTTGCTCTCAAATCCAGTATTGGACACAAGAGGTTGTGACAAAGTTCCTCCTCTGCCTTGATGGGTCCTGTGCTTATTGGCAGATTTGCTCACCTCAGTGATTTTCCCCACAGTCTGGGAAAACTTCTCCTGTGTCTGATCAGGAGTTAGGAGGTTTGGGAGTAACCCAGGCCCACCCTCTACTCCGGGTTCCAGCCCAGGGCCCTGTGGATTGCAGCTGTCTATAGTGCCTCCTGGTACAGCTGCATGACAGCTACAACTCCCTGGGCTACTTCCCCATGGCCTCCTCCAAACACCTTCTTTATCCTCACCACAGGACCTTCCTCCTGGTGTCTGATAACTCCTTAGTCCTCCAGCAGCACATCCTCTTGCTCCCAGCTCCTCACACACTTCCTCAGCTCTGGCTCCAGCTTTCCCCCCTGACTGGAGTGAGCTCCTTTTTAAACCCAAGTGCCCTGATTAGCCTGCCTTGATTGGCTGCAGGTGTTCTAATCAGCCTGTCTGCCTTAATTGGTTCTAGCAGGTTCCTGATTACTCTAGTGCAGCCCCTGCTCTGGTCACTCAGGGAACAGAAACCTCTTTCTCCAGTGGCCAGAAGATCCCCCTTTGACTCCTCTGCTGTAGAGGGTAGGAGGAAGAGGGCTGCTGCTGCTGTTCCTGCTGGGCCCTCGCTGCTGCTGCTACTGCTCCGGCTGCTCCCCTGGCTGGGCTAGACACCACCACCCACCCCCTTTCTCTGCTATCTGCTTGCTGGCTGGCTAGTAGATTTTCCCCCCACCACCTTAGTTGCTGCTGTTACTCCACCTACAGCCCCTTGGGGGGGGGGGCGCTGCTGGCCTGCTCCCCAGAGGAGGGGAGTGAGGGACCCTAGCTCCAGCTCCAGCCCTTGTTGCTGAGGGCTCCACCACCACCATCTTCTGGCGGGGTCCCTCCTGCCTGGCCACCAGACCACCGCCTGGAGCTGCTGTGTTTGCTACTGGGGAGCTGCTGGAGCCCCAAGGAGGAGGAGGAGAGGACCACCTGCTGCTGGAGGACCTCAGAGACTCTGAAGACCACCGTGGAGGGGGCACTTACAGACTGAGTATTTTTTGGACTGTGTTCTTGTGGTGGGGGTTTGGACTGTGTCTGTTGGGACACCGGGGGTGTGGCGTGGAGCCTGCCCCCGGTCCATCCGTGTCCCCCTTTGCCTCCACCACCATCGTTGCCCCCTCCACCACCCCTGCTGGCTGTTTTCCATCTACCTCAATCTCCTGCCTCTGGGACTGAGCTGCTCACCTGGCTTGCCACGCCCACCTCCACCATTTGGGCCTGCAGCATCAGCCAGCTACCATTGACTTTTTGCACAAGTGCCCGTGGGCGCACCCCCCACCCCCACCCCCTTGGCCTGGCCCCCTCTCCTTTGCCACGTTTGTCTGCCCCACCCATTTCCCTCTGTGGCCCTGATTGTCCTGCCCCAGCCCTGCAGCTACCTCGTGGTCCCTCTGCCCCATTCCTAGCTCAACTTCCCCCCCCCCGCGATTCCCCGGCCCTGATTAGCCCCTCTCCTCGTGTGCCCATGCCCCCTCCCATGCGCTTGTGCCCTTCCCCCATTTGAGTTTGCCCTTGTTCACTGCACCCCCCTATGCTGTTAGCCCCCCTGAAACCCTAGTGCAACTAGAGGAGCCGGAATTCCCCTCTGGGTCGGTGACCTGACACCCACCCGCCCCTGGGTCCTCGATTGCTCCCCACGCCCCTTTAGCCTTCCCTTTCTGGCACCCTCCTCCCCTGCCTGCAGCCTAGCGGGGAGGTGTGGACAAGGGGGATCCGGTGGACATAGTGTACTTAGATTTCCAGAAAGCCTTTGACAAGGTCCCTCACCAAAGGCTCTTACGTAAATTAAGCTGTCATGGGATAAAAGGAAAGGTCCTTTCATGGATTGAGAACTGGTTAATGGACAGGGAACAAAGGGTAGGAATTAATGGTAAATTCTCAGAATGGAGAGGGGTAACTAGTGGTGTTCCCCAAGGGTCAGTCCTAGGACCAATCCTATTCAATTTATTCATAAATGATCTGGAGAAAGGGGTAAACAGTGAGGTGGCAAAGTTTGCAGATGATACTAAACTACTCAAGATAGTTAAGACCAAAGCAGATTGTGAAGAACTTCAAAAAGATCTCACAAAACTAAGTGATTGGGCAACAAAATGGCAAATGAAATTTAATGTGGATAAATGTAAAGTAATGCACATTGGAAAAAATAACCCCAACTATACATACAACATGATGGGGGCTAATTTAGCTACAACGAGTCAGGAAAAAGATCTTGGAGTTATCATGGATAGTTCTCTGAAGATGTCCACGCAGTGTGCACAGGCGGTCAAAAAAGCAAACAGGATGTTAGGAATCATTAAAAAGGGGATAGAGAATAAGACTGAGAATATATTATTGCCCTTATATAAATCCATGGTACGCCCACATCTCGAATACTGTGTACAGATGTGGTCTCCTCACCTCAAAAAAGATATTCTAGCACTAGAAAAGGTTCAGAAAAGAGCAACTAAAATGATTAGGGGTTTAGAGAGGGTCCCATATGAGGAAAGATTAAAGAGGCTAGGACTCTTCAGTTTGGAAAAGAGAAGACTAAGGGGGGACATGATAGAGGTATATAAAATCATGAGTGATGTTGAGAAAGTGGATAAGGAAAAGTTATTTACTTATTCCCATAATACAAGAACTAGGGGTCACCAAATGAAATAAATAGGCAGCAGGTTTAAAACAAATAAAAGGAAGTTCTTCTTCACGCAGCGCACAGTCAACTTGTGGAACTCCTTACCTGAGGAGGTTGTGAAGGCTAGGACTATAACAATGTTTAAAAGGGGACTGGATAAATTCATGGTGGCTAAGTCCATAAATGGCTATTAGCCAGGATGGGTAAGAATGGTGTCCCTAGCCTCTGTTCGTCAGAGGATGGAGATGGATGGCAGGAGAGAGATCACTTGATCGTTGCCTTTTAGGTTCACTCCCTCAGGGGCACCTGGCATTGGCCACTGTCGGTAGACAGATACTGGGCTAGATGGACCTTTGGTCTGACCCGGTACGGCCTTTCTTATGTTCTTATGTTCCCCTCCCCTCGCTGTTTGTCCCTCTCCCCGCTCTCATTATGGTGGGGGACGCGGCGGGGGAAACCTCTCGCGATGCTCCCACCGCCCCTCCTCCGGAAACCCCCGTGTCCATTCCCCAAGCCTCTACCTCGACCGCCGCTGCCGGTCTATCTGCCACCGCCCCTGCTGGGGCACCGGCAGCGGCGAGTACCGGGGAGACGTCCACTGCTGCCACGTCCTTTGCCCCTTCCAATTCGGGGGGAGCCCTCCCAGCCGGTGGGAAAGGTCGGGGTGGAAAGAAGGGTAAGGGCCCAACTAAAAAGACCAAGCCCTCCATGGTGGGGACTACCCCCGCTGCTGCGGCCCCGCTACCGGCCGCGGCATCCCTCCCCGCTGTTCCCTCTACCAGCTCCGCGGGTGTTCCTCCCCCGGCCCCCAGGCCGTATGCCCAGGTGGCGGCGGCCCTCCTGCCTGCCGCTGCTCCTCCGACTGCCGCTTCCGCTACCGTCTATAGCGGCCGGGGCCCCTTCCCCACCTTGACCAGGAAGCACAGCGTCCGTTGCCTCCTGGTACCTGCCTCGCCCCACGTGGAGACCTACGTGCGGGCGTTGGCGAGGGTGGTGGGGCCCACGGCCATCGTGGCAGCCTCCAAAATGTACGGGAGAGCGGTCTTCTTCCTGGCATCGGATGCCGCCGCCCAGGAGGCGGTAGAGACGGGTCTGGTGGTGGGGGGCGTATTCGTGCCCCTAGAGCCCTTGGAAGACCTGGGGGTCCGCTTGATCCTGACCTCTGTCCCTCCCTTCCTGCCCAATGCCGCCCTGCTGCCTGCCCTTTCTGCCCTGGGGCGCCCTATCTCCGTCATCAGCCCTCTCCCGTTGGGTTGCAAGGACCCCGCCCTCCGTCACGTCCTCTTGTTCCGCCGGCAAGTGCAGCTTCAACTGCCGCCAGCGGCGCGTGACGGAGAGGCGCTTGAGGGGTCCTTTGTGGTCCCCTACCAGGGAGCTCGCTACCGGGTGCATTATTCAACGGGGGAGGCCCGGTGCTACCTCTGCCGGGTGATGGGGCACGTCTGGAGGGACTGCCCCTTGGCCCGGCACGGAGGAGCATCCGGGACCCCCGAGCCCCGGCAAAGCGTCGGCCCTGTCACCGCCAGTGCCCCTGGCTGCCCGGCATCTGAAGCTGCCCCTCCTCCTTCTCAGTCCACCGCTGTGGAAGAGGGTGCGGTGGAGATAACGCCGGGCGTGGGAGAGGGCCCGCCCCAGGGGGACTCCTCCCTCGTTCCTGTTGCCCCTCCATTGCTTCCCTGTCTCTCTGAGCCATCGCCCTTGCCCCCAGACCCGACCCCTGTTAGCCAGCCCCCGGATTATGCCATGGAGGGCTGGTCCTTAGTGCAGGGGAAGCGGGGCAAGCGGAAGGCTCAGGCCCCATTACATCTTTCGGATTTGGAGACCTCCCGGAAGAGCAGGAAGGGGGTCTCTGATGACGAGCCTTCCGCCTTGCCCCCTGACGACGCCCGTTTTGTGGTGCCGGCTGGGCACGACGTGGCAGCACCGGACGGTGACGTTGCCCCTCCTCTGGGGTCCCTTCCCGAGGACGCCCCCGAGGGAGCCCCTCTTGCCTGCTTGCCACCCGCAGCCCCTGCGAGCGCTGAGGTGGGCGTCGCTTCGGGTGTTGGCGGGGAGGGCCCCGGGGTGGCAGACGGTGATCTCCCCTCTATCTATGAGGAGATCGAGGCCCTGGGTCTGACCCCGGTTACACAGGGGGAGGACGACCCTTTGCTAGCGAGCCTCGATCTGTGTGACCTCACCTCGGTTCCCCTGTCCCTGGGTTCCCTTCCCCTGCCTGCTGCTTCTGCCCCTGCCTCTGAGGGCCCCCTGGGGTCTTCCATCAGCCCGGCTGCAGGTGGCACCTCACTGATGGCCGCCGAGCCCATTGAGGCGACGGCCGATGCCCCGCTACCCGGACCCGATTCCCAGGGGGTGTCCCTCTTGGGTGTGGGCCAACCAGCCCCTGGCCCCACCCTTGTCCCCTCCACATCCCGTGATGCCATTGCCGCCCCTGGGGATACTCCCCAGGGCACGGCCTTGGTTGTTTTTCCCTGCCCTGACCCATCAGGGGCTGCTGTTCTCCTTCCGCCGCCCCTTGTTGAACCGGGGAGCGGGGCGGGCCGTGTGGCGTCGGCCCATCGGACGCCACGTCGAGGGTCTGCCCCCTGCCTGTCCACCTCGGTGGGCCACGGGGCTGTGACGGGGGCCCCGCTGTGGGACGGTTCTCGATCCGTTACCCCGCCTCCCCATGCGCTGAGGGAGGAGCTGCGGGAGTTCCTTGAGGACGTCCGTGGCTCCCGTAACAAGGTCCAACTTGCGCTCCAGCGGTGGGGGGATTTCCATCTGATCCTCTGGGCCGCGAGGGCCCTCATGCGGGAGGGTAAGAGGACCGGGAAGCAGGCCGCCGCGGCCTACCGGCGGGTCCGCCTCTTCCGTGACTCTCTACTCACCTACGGGTTTGGTCACGGATTGCTGCACGGCCCAACGGAGGCCGTGGGCATGTCTGCCGGCGAGGATCCCCCCCAGCACTCCTCATGGTGCCGATCATCTTTGCCACTTTGAACGCCCGGGGCTGTAGGATGGGTCTCCGCAGGAGCCAGGTGATCTCCTTCCTTCAGGACGGGGGGTACTCTGTGGTTTTCCTGCAGGAGACCCAGACGGATCCGGCCGCTGAAGCTAGCTGGCGGCTGGAGTGGGGGGACAGGGTCTACTTTAGCCACCTCTCGGTTCTCTCGGCAGGAGTGGCGACCCTGTTCTCCCCCGACCTACGGCCCGAGGTGCTGGGGGTCGCCGAGGCTGTGCCGGGCCGCCTGCTGCACCTCCGGGTCCGCATGGAGGGGCTTGTGGTTAATCTCGTCAACGTCTACGCCCCGACATCGGGACCGGAGAGGTTGCGTTTTTATCAGCAGGCGTCCGCCTTCCTCGGCTCCCTGGATCCTCGTGAGTGCCTGGTCCTGGGCAGGGACTTTAACACCACCCTCGAGGAACGGGACCACTCGGGGACCAAGCAGTGCCCGGCCGCAGCGGACGTCCTCCGGGAGATCGTCGACCGCCACTCCCTGGTGGACGTCTGGCGCGACCACCACCCGGACGACGTTTCGACGTTCACCTTTGTCCAGGTGGAGGCCCATCGGTCGCGCCACTCCCGGTTGGACTGCATTTACCTGTCACGTTTCCACCTTTCACGAGCCCACTCCTCCAGCGTTCAGCTGGCCCCCTTTTCGGATCACCACCTTGCCATCGTGCCAGCTATCTCTGCGCGGAGAGGCCGGGGCCGGCCTATTGGCACTTTAATAATAGTTTGCTGGTGGACGTGGGCTTCGTGGCGTCCTTCTGGGAGTTCTGGCTGGCCTGGCGAGGGCAGAGGCACGCCTTTCCCTCGGCGCGGCGATGGTGGGACCTGGGGAAGGTGCGCGCCCGGCTCTTCTGCCGCGACTACACCCGGGGCGCCAGCCAACGGAGGGATGCGGCAATAGAGCAGTTGGAATGGGAGGTCTTAGCGCTGGAGAGGCGTCTGGCCGCCAGCCCCGAGGATCCATCCCTCTGCGGAGCGTGCCGGGAGAAGCGGGAGGAGCTCCGGGCCCTCGAGGATCATCGAGCCCGGGGTGCCTTTGTTCGATCCCGCATCCGCCTCCTTCGGGAGATGGATCGCGGCTCCCGCTTCTTCTATGCCCTGGAGAAAAGGAGGGGGGCCAAAAAGCACGTCACCTGCCTCCTGGCGGAGGACGGCGCCCCCCTCACGGATCCGGTGGAGAGATGCGGGAGGGCCAGGGCCTTCTACGCGGCTCTTTTCTCCCCAGATCCGACCGATCTTGACACTTGCAAAGTGCTCTGGGACAGACTCCCGATGGTCAGCGCGGGCGACCGGGACCGGCTAGAGCTGCCTCTCACTCTGGCCGAGTTCTCGGAAGCCCTCCGTCACATGCCCACCAATAAATCTCCGGGCATGGACGGGCTGACCGTGGAGTTCTACCGCGTGTTCTGGGACGTCCTCGGCCCAGACCTAGTCACCGTCTGGGCCGAGTCTTTGCGGGGCGGGGTCCTCCCTCTCTCGTGCAGGCGAGCCGTGCTCGCCTTATTGCCGAAGAGGGGGGACCTCCGCGATTTACAGAATTGGCATCCCATCTCGCTCCTCAGCACGGACTACAAAATCGTTGCGAAGGCCATCTCGATGGGGCTAGGGTCCGTGCTGGCGGACGTGGTCCACCCAGACCAGACCTACACCGTCCCGGGCCGTACGATCTTCGATAACTTGTATCTGGTCCGGGACATTCTGGAATTAGGGTGTAGGGATGGTCTGTCGTTCGCCCTCTTGTCCCTGGATCAGGAGAAGGCGTTCGACAGGGTGGACCACGGGTATCTCCTGGGCACTCTGCAAGCGTTTGGCTTCGGACCCCAGTTTGTGGGTTTTCTCCAGGTGCTGTAAGCTTCCGCGGAGTGTCTGGTCAGGCTCAACTGGACCCTGACCGAGCCGGTCAGCTTCGGGCGAGGAGTACGGCAGGGGTGTCCCCTCTTGGGTCAGCTGTACGCTCTGGCGATCGAGTCCTTCCTCTGTCTCCTCCGTCGGAGGCTGACGGGTTTGGTGCTCCGGGAGCCGGAGCTGCGGCTGGTCCTGTCGGCGTACGCTGATGATGTGCTCCTCGTGGTCCAGGACCCGGGCGACTTGGTGCGGGTGGAGGCTTGCCAGGCCATTTATTCGGCGGCCTCCTCCGCCCGGGTCAACTGGGTCAAGAGCTCTGGCCTGGTGGTCGGGGACGGGTGGCAGGTGAGCTCCCTCCCACCCATGCTTCAGGCCATCCGGTGGAGCGTGGGTCCGCTGCTCTATCTTGGCGTTTACCTTTCTGCCACGCATCCGTCTCCGCCGGAGAACTGGCATGGTTTAGAGGGCGGGGTGAGGGCGCGGCTCCGGAAATGGACAGGACTACTCCGGTGCCTCTCTCTTCGAGGGAGGGCGCTGGTGCTGAATCAATTAGTCCTGTCCATGCTCTGGTACCGGCTCAACACCCTGGTCCCGGCCCCGGATTTCCTGGCCAACTTCCGGACGGCAGTTCTGTAGTTCTTTTGGCCAGGAACGCACTGGGTCTCTGCAGGGGTCCTCCACCTGCCCCTGGAGGAGGGGGGGCAGGGCCTGAAGTGCCTGCGCACTCAGGTCCATGTCTTCCGCCTCCAGGCCCTGCAGAGGCTCCTGTATGGTGCGGGTAGTCCGGCGTGGAGCGTATTGGCGCACGCCTTCCTCCGCCACTTCCGAGGGCTCCGATACGACCGGCAGCTCTTTTATCTCCATCCGAGAGGTCTTCCGAGAGACCGCTCTGGGCTGCTGGTCTTCTACCAAGACCTCCTCCGGACCTGGAAGCTCTTTTCGACGACCAGGTCCGTGGCGGCCACCATAGGGGTTGATCTCCTCGCGGAGCCCCTGCTACACAACCCCCAGCTCCGTGTGCAGGTGGCGGAGTCCCCCGCGGTGCACCAGAGGCTGGTCTTGGCAGGAGTCACCAGGGTTGGAGACCTCCTGGACTACGACCGGGGAGACTGGCTGGATCCCCTGACGCTCGCTCAGCGCATGGGGCTCTCCAGCCCTTGTATTCCCCGGCGCGTACTTCAGGAGGTGAAGGCCGCTTTACTGCCCGCTGCTCGGGCCTACCTTGACCGGGTCCTGCGAGAGGGCACGCCCCGCCCACCTTCCACCCCGGGCCCCGTGGACCTTTTTATCAGGCCCCTGCCCTGTGGACCCAATCGACCCCCTCGCCCTTTCATGGCGAGCCGGCTGCCTACTCTGCAGCCGGTTCTGTTCCAGACCGTGCCAAGAAAACATCTGTACACGCTCGTGCTCCACACGCTTCACTACCTCACCCTCGTGTCCCGCCCCGATATGAAATGGCGGGACCTCCTGCCATCTCTCGAGGGTGAGGAGCCCCGGTGGGCCAGCCTGTATTCTCCCCTGGTCCCGAGGCCCGCCGGGGATGTCAGTTGGCGGCTCCTTCACGGGACCGTGGGCACGGGCGTGTACTTGGCGCGGTTTACCCTTGTCCCCAACACCTGCCCCTTTTGCGGTGTGAAGGAGACCCTGGCGCACGTTTATTTAGAGTGCGCCAGGTTGCAGCCCCTGTTCCGGCTCCTCTTGGCTCTCCTCTTACGTTTTTGGTTGCACTTTTCCCCTCACCTGTTTATCTATGCACTCCCCATCCGTGGCCCCACAAAGTCGCGGGATCTCCTTGTCAGCCTCCTCTTGGCCCTGGCCAAACTAGCCATCTATAACACCAGGGAGAGGAGGTTGGCCAATGGGATTTCCTACGACTGTGGGGCCTATTTCCACTCCTCCGTCCGTTCACGCATCCGGGCAGAGTTCCTCTGGGCGGCGTCCACTGGCTCCCTTGACGCCTTCGAGGAGCAGTGGGCATTGTCTGGGGTTCTCTGCTCGGTGTCCCCATCAGGTTCCCTTTGTTTAGCCCTATGACCTCACTCCCGATCCTGTTTTTTTCATTGGTTGTCCCATGTAATTAGTTAGTATCCCAGACCTGTGGATCCTCCCCTTAGGCTGGGGGGAGGTCCTTTAGCAGTGGGCGGGCTTCGCCCGCCCACTTCCTGGATACTAATAGGACCAGACTTCTGTACCCCCACTGGTTTGGGTCTGTCACAAGGTTTAGCCTGTGAACTCTTGATTTTGTTGACTTTAACCAGTATTTCTGGCCTAAGTCAGATTTAGTGTGTTTAAGAGATTTTTTCTCTGAATGCTGGTCTCTTTGTGCATTCCACATATGGGTACACATGCACTCCATATGCCTGAGATCAGAGAATTTTAGCAAGTAGTGTCTGTTGGTTCCATGCTGGTGCAGTTGTCTTCCTCATGCTCTGAACTGAGGGCATGATGGGCAGTGCAGACCAGAGCCTCTCCAGTTCCTTCTTACCACTGCATGCCCTGAGTCTGAATCCTCTGTGTCCATAGCTACCTTTGTTTTCCTCAACCTATAAGTAAATAGTAAATAGTTTTTAGTATTTTTAGTAGGTTAGTATTAGTAGTCTTAGTATTTAGTATAGTTAGCTCAGTTTTTTCCCTATCTTGGAGTTTTTTCCCCTCATGGACAAGGTCTGTGCCCAGAGTCCCAGGGTTCATGAATTGCATCTCCTGTCCCTCCTCCTTCTCCGTGAGCGATGAGCACCAGCACTGCCTTTATTGCTTTGGTGACGCTCACATCTCCATTAAATACAGGATCTGTCACTCCTTCCCTCCCCAAACCCAGGAGGGCATGAGCTCCAAATAAGAAAACACCTCATGGAGCAGACCATGAGATTCCACTTGGATCCAGGGCAGGGAGCCCATCCCCCCTTATACATCAGACTGAGCCAATGGGCAGCACCCTTCCAAGCAGGAGCTCAACTGCTGAGCCCAGAGAATCTCTTCCCAGGGCTTCTCAGGAGATTAAGGGGCACTCTCAGAAGCACAAGGACACATCTTCTTCAAAATCTGCTCCCAGAGGAAAGGAACCCTCCCCAACTCCATCCAGGCCGGGTGAGTCCTTGCACACAGGTACTAAGGATTAGGCCTGCTTAAATCTCCTCACCATGAGAGTATGGCGTGAAGGAGTGCAGATCTGTCAGTACCAACTTTGGCTCCAACGCACAAACCAAAGAGGATCGGCAACCACTGGCACAGTCGAAGAGCTCCAGACTAGACTCTGTGCTGGTTCTGAGCCATCCTTGGAAAGAATTGACATCCACCATAGTCAGGGAAGTACCGGATCCACCAGTACACCTTGCACTGTGGGACAACCCGAGACCTACATTTCTGTGGAGGATATTTTCACCCTTCCCTATCCTCAATCTCCTCTCCTTTCGGGGCCCACCTTATTCAGGGACATCCACACACCACTGGAAGGAGCTACCTTGAGGATGTGGGGTCATTCCCCTATAATACTTAGCCCCCTGAAAGGAAGGAGTAACTTGCATCATTCGATTCACTTTAGTGTCCCCCAGCTGATTCAGAAACAACAGCCTCTGGAGTAAGTTAATGTCATGCTTCCCTTATCTGGAAGTATGTTGGCCACAGCACAGTGCCTTTAACGGTAGGGGATATTCAAGTGGGGGGAAAGGAGGGGATCCCCCTATAAGACCCTTCCTATGAGGGGGAAAATAATAACGTTATCTGCATTATCCAGAATTTATAATCCATTATTTGCAGTTGCCTGAAAATCTAGGCCATGCTGTGTAAGAGTTAAGGACAATTTCGTACAATCTAGGTCAGTTAGTAACCTACATTGAATGACACAGAATGACTCGTCTAAACATCTACTGAGCTGTGAGGAAGCTGAACCCACTTTCACAACAATGGGGTCCCACTGACAGCCGGCTCTCTCTGCTGATAGGAGGGCTTCCTTGATTCCTCCCCGCCACCCCCATTTTCCAAATAAAACCTAGTTGCTCCCAAAGCCCAGGGGGAAGACGCACTGGGGGACAAGGGAGAGGAAGAGAAAGGCGTAAAGAAATTCACAGTGCCAAATATAAGGAAGAGCAGAGACCAAAGAAGATATAGGGAGCCCAGTTACTGGGTTCATTCCAACAGTGGAAAGAAAATAGAGAGACTGTGAGTGATAAAATGCCTACTCTATGCTGATGATCTGGTCCTACTATCACCTCTTTGTTAGGGTTGCCAGGCGTCTGCTTTTTGCCTGGGACACCTGGTCAAAAAAGGACCCTGGCTGCTCCGGTCAGCACTGCTGACAGAGTCATTAAAAGTCTGGTCAGTGGCACAGCAGGGCTAAGGCAGGCTCCCAGGGACTCCGTGCACTGCCCCTGCCCTGAGCGCCGGCTCCACGGCTCCCATTGCCCAGGAATCACAGTCACTGGGAGCTGTGGGGGCGGTGCCTGAGGGTGGGAGCAGTATGCTGCGCAAAGTCCCCTGGCCGCTGCTCCACCTAAGGGCTGCAAGGATATACCAGCTGGTTCCAGGAGCCGCCTGAGGTAAGTGCCGCCCAGAGCCTGCACCCCAACCCTCTGCCCCATCCCTGAGCCCCCTCCCAGAGCCTGCACCCTCCCTGCACCCCAACCCTCTGCCCCAGCCCAGAGCCCCTTCCTGTATCCCAAATCCCTCATCCCTGGCCCCACCCCAGAACCTGCACCCCTAGCTGGAGCCCTTCCCCCTCCTCCTGCACCCCAATCCTCTGCCCCAGCCCGGTGAAAGTGAGTGAGGGTGGGAGAGAGTGAGCAATGCAGGGAGGGGGGAATGGAGTGAGCAGCCATGGGGCCTCAGAGCAGAGGTGGGGCCTCAGTGAAGGGGCAGGACAGAGGGCGGGGCAAGGGTGTTTGGTTTTCTGCATTCAGAAAGCTGGAAACCCTACTCTGTGTGCAGATACAAACATGGACACCTCCTCTCACCCCTTGTACTTACTCTACTGGGGGGTGCCCCAGAAGCCCGGGCGTTGCCTCAACATTATATCCCACACTCCTAAGCTCTGAAATAGAGAACAAGGCCATTCGTTAATAGATACACAGCAAAGCTACCCGCCCTCCCACATCCCTTCTGCCCAAGTAAAGCCACTTACCTCTGTCTCCTCCACAGGGCTCATTCCCCACCTGCTTCCCACAGTGGTTTGAGCATTGGCCTGCTAAACCCAGGGTTGTGAGTTCAATCCTTGAGAAGGCTACTTAGGGATCTGGGGCAAAAATTGGTCCTGCTAGTGAAGTCAGGGGGCTGGACTCGATGACCTTTTGAGGTCCCTTCCAGTTCTAGGAGATTGGTATATCTCCAATTATTACCTATCCTTCCTGAGCACAGATCCGGGTTGGAGGGGCTTGCAGGGATGTTTCCTCTCTGGTCCCAAGCTCAGTCCATGCCTAGTAAAGCTCATAGAAGGACGCACAAGTTAGACAGCTGCAGCGGCACAGGAGCCAGCAAACAGAGCTGTAAACAGGGGAGTTTGAGTGGGAGTTCTGTTGGAAGAGAAGGTATCTGTAGTTGTAGTTGTATGTGTGGAGGCTGGTTGGGACAGTGTGCTGGGAGAGAAGCTAAGCCCTGATTAGGGGGCGGGGCTTCTCTGACTAGGGGTCCTATAAAGGTAGCCAGCCAGTCAGGCAGCGGCATAGACAGCTGCAGCGGCACCAGGGCCAGTGAAACCAGTGTTAGGATTTTGGGGGCTGCATTTTCTTCAGCAGCGACCGCGGCGGCCGGCTCTTCAGCCGCCCCAGTTGCCGCCGGCATTTAGGCAGAGGGAGCTGGGGCAGGGGGGCGCGAGGAGGGCTGCCTGCAGCAAGTAAGGTGGGGGGGCGGCACGCAGGGGAACTCCCCGCCCCAGCTCACCCCTGCCCTGCCTCCTCCCCGAGCACGCCGTTGCCGCTTCACTTCTCCTGCCTCCCAGGCTTGCAGCACCAATCAGCTTAGGCGCCGCAAGCCTGGGAGGGGGGAGAAGTGAAGCGGCGACGGCGTGCTTGGGGAGGAGGCAGGGCAGGGGTGAGCTGGGGCGCGGGGGGATGCCTCAGAGCGGAGGGGGTGGGGAGCTGACGTGGGGGGGCACCTAAAGGCGGAGGGGGAGAGCTGCCTCGGGGGGGGCACCTCAGGGTGGGGGCTCGGGGCCGGGAGAGGGCACAAGGTGGAAGTTTCACCTAGGGCGTGAAACATCCTTGCACTGGCCCTGAGCGGCACAGGAGCCAGCAAACAGAGCTGTAAACAGGGGAGTTTGGAGGAAGACTAAGAGAGGCAGGCAGAGGAACACACAGGCTACTGAAGGGAGTGTGCAGTGTTCTAGCAGTGTCTTGGTGCTTGTTGGGGGTTTGTTCTGCTGTGGGTGGTGGTGTTTTGTGTTTCCCAGATTTACAGTATTTAGGTGGGAAGCCTATGACAGATACAGAGGCAGCAGTTGTACTGACCCAAGCAGTGGAAGACACAATGAAGATGACTGGATGTGGAAGCTGCGGCATATACATGATCCTGGAGGGGGTACCTGAAAAGAGTTTTGTCTGCATGAAGTGCTGCCTGATAGAGCTGATGGGAAAAAAAGATCTGAGGATTGGAGATGCAGGTGGAAACTCTAGTCGAGTTTAGAAGGGGGGTTGAGTGGATGATGGAGCAAAGACATGATGAGGCTGAAGGGAAAAGCTCAGACTTGCAGATGGAAGAAGGAGGAAAGTGGACGGTGGAAGCATGTGACTAAGCGAACCAAGAAGAAGAAAAGACAGGGTAGTGAAGGAGCAATAGAGCTCAGGAGCAGGTTTGCAGAGTTGGAAAATGAAGAAGGGGCACAGCAGGTGGTCGCTGTAGGTGAGAGGGCAAGGAAGAAGAGAAGAGCAGCTAGCCCTATAAGGAGAGGGGACGAGTCAATGGAGATGACACGAAACATGAGCCCCGGGAGGATACAGGATGGGTTGCAGAGGATTGCAAGGGTGAATAGGAATCGAGAGGACTTGCAGTCAGTGGGAACGGGGATAGACCGGAGAATCGCACCATCACCAGGAAAAGTGAGGTCTACGTGACTGGGGACTCCTTACTGAGAAGAATAGACAGGCCTGTAACCAGAGCTTATCCAGAGAACAGAAGGGTGTGCTGTCTGTCGGGAGCTAAGATACAGGATGTGGACCTGAGGCTGAAGAGGATCCTAACAGGAGCAGGAAAGAATCCACTGATTGTCCTTCATGTGGGAACAAATGATATGGCTAGATTCTCGCTGGAATGTATTAAGGGAGACTATGCCAGGCTGGGGAAGACGCTTAAGGAAATCGAGGCTCATGTGATCTTCAGTGGGATTCTGCCTGTTCCTAGAGAAGGGCAACAAAGGTGTGACAAGATTATGGCGATCAACAGATGGCTCAGGCAGTGGTGCTATAAGGAGGGCTTTGGGATGTACAGCCACTGGGAGGCATTCATGGACAGAGGACTGTTCTCTCGGGATGGACTTCACCTGAGTAGGGAAGGAAATAGACTTCTACGATGGAGGCTGGCACAACTGATTAAGAGAGCTTTAAACTAGGAATTTTGGGGAGATGGTTGGAAGATGTTCAGGTAATCTCCACGCCAGATTTTAACACCGAGAGGGAAGAAAACGAAGCAAGAAAGGATACTGTCATGGTTAGGAGAATGGACATACAGTGGAAGGGTACTGTAGATACAATTCTAATAGGTGATATTGGTGGTAGAATGGCTGGGCCTAATCAGGTAAAGAATGTGAGTGAAGCCAAACAGCAAGAATTAAGATGTTTGTACACCAATGTGAGGAGCCTAGGTAGCAAAATGGAGGAACTAGAGTTACTAGTGCAGGAAATGAAACCGGATATTATAGGGATAAGCGAAACATGGTGGAATAGTAGTCATGACTGGAGTACAGGTATTGAAGAATATGTGCTGTTTAGGAAAGACAGAAATAAAGGCAAAGGTGGTGGAGGAGCATTGTATATCAATGATGAGGTAGACTGTAAAGAAATAAGAAGGGATGGAATGGATAAGACAGAGTCTGTCTGGGCAAAAAATCACATTGGATGAAGGTTTCTAACCATCAGAGAAGTGAAGTTCTGGAACAGCCTTCCAAGGGGAGTAGTGGGGGCAAAAGACATATCTGGCTTCAAAACTAAGCTTGATAAGTTTATGGAGGGGATGGTATAATGGGATAGCCTAGTTATGGCAATTAATTCGTCTTTGACTACTAGTGGTAAATATGCCCAATGGCCTGTGATGAGATGTTAGATGGGATGGGATCTGAGTTACTACAGAGAATTCTTTCCTGGGTGTCTGGCTGGTGAGTCTTGCCCACATGATCAGGGTTTAGCTGATCGCCATATTTGGGGTCGGGAAGGAATTTTCCTCCAGGGCAGATTGGCAGAGGCCCTGGGGTTTTTTCACCTGCCTCTGCAGCGTGGGGCACGGGTCACTTGCTGGAGGATTCTCTGCACCTTGAAGTCTTTAAACCATGATTTGAGGACTTCAGTAGTTCAGATGTAGGTTAGGGGTTTGACACAGGAGTGGGTGGGTGAGATTCTGTGGCCTGCATTGTGCAGGAGGTCAGACTAGATTATCATAATGGTCCCTTTTGACCTTAAAGTCTATGATTCTACAAGTGAGAGAGAGAGAGAGAGAGAGAGAGAGAGAGAGAGAGAGAGAGAGAATTAGTTCAGCCTCCGGCCCCTAAAAACAACCCCATGACATAACAGGGGAGGGGGAACCATAAGCTAAAAAACAGACTGAAGAAATTAATAAAATCCTTATCTCCTCAAGTGGTGACACCCACAGGTGATTGTGCTCATTGTAGCAAACTACCGGCCTTTGGCAGAAGGCAGAGGGAGCAGCTGACTGCCATGCCAATGCAATATAAGTGTGAGGAGTAGCAAGTTGTAGCTTCAGCCCCTGCTTGTGTGGATCTTCATAGTGGACAGAACCTCCCAAAGCAGACAACAGAACAGACTGAAAAGGAGAAAATGTGAATAGGTGCAAATGTACACTATGTACCAAAGTCACTGTGCACATGAGACCTGATTTAGTTCCCCACGAGAGTGGGACCAGGTCTTTAGTCACAAGAGCTGTATTGAGTATTGTGGGACAATTGTAATACTTCACAAATCCTGCAGTGCTTGCAGTGAGTGCTGGATGTGAATGCAGTGAGCATTGTGTGGATGCAGTACGCTATGGGCACCCAAAACAGGATGGCTTGCATAAATTCTTTGAACTGTTGCATCTTGATTCGCTGCAAGCTGCAATAATAAACACTGCCCTAGTGGATTGCTGTGATCTGAATAGGTCATTACATAATCTTGGAAATTTAGCTGCAGCATCAGTTACTGGGAGTTGCAAACCACCATACAGAACTGGCTTGTTTAACCAGTGATAGGACTTTCTGGTTCTAATTATAACCTAATCAACTGCAAGAACCAATGATACTTAAGCACAGTCTATAGTTCCCAGGATTAATAGGGAATTTGCTGACATAAAATCGATGCATTATTTGCTGCATCATGCTGAACTTCTGCTGAAAAGGGAATCCATTGATTAATTATATTTGCAAAAGCATCAGTAAAGGGGTCAGTGCAGTAACTTATTGCAAACTGTCTTCTCCTATTAATGTGTCCCCAGAGGGTTGATGTGCACATATGGTACATCCTATTGCACACTGTAGCAATATCTTTAAAGGACTGTCAGTTACTTTTAGATAACTTATTATTTGAACTCTGTGTTGTGTAATACCTTTTCAAAAACTTCCAGTAAAATCTTGCCCCCACATTGTCCATCTCCATTATCCATCTCTTTTTGTAAATCTTTTTGCAAAGATTTAAATCTTTTATTTTACTGCTTTGCTGTTTCACCATTTACCAGCTACTTGTTCACTTCCCTGTCCATTCATTAGGACTGAGCTATGATCACTGATGTCAATGTGAATGCCCACAGGTCTGGGAACCCAGCCATGTCTAAAGAAATCGTCACATACTATAGTCCATTCCTTTTTGTTCTTTGCGTACAAAGACCAGGGGTCAGATTCTGACCTCAGTTTTATACGTATAAATCTGGAGTAGCTGCTATGGTCATTGAGTTTATACTGGTGCAATTGAAAACAGAATTTGATCTATCAGGATCAAACTCCATGGTGACTCTCCCCTTTAAGAGGGAGCAGGGTCTAATGCACCTGTGACTGATTAGCTGCCTCCTAATTGGGTTTAAAAGAAGGCAGCTGGGCCATATAAAGAGAATCAGGATGAGTACAGACAAGAGATTTTTCGTAGTACAGAGTAGAAGAGAAAGGAAAAGGGTACGCGAGAGCTGCTTGGGAGAGAGCTCTGCAGGCCATCTCTGTGAATAAAGAGGAATTGGGGAGAGAACAGCGGATGGGCTAGCTTGTTGATTTCCCTAAGCTGGAGATCCAGTGCTGGAAGACTGAAGAGGGCTGAATGGCTGGACTATGTTTGGGTAGAAGAATGATCACTCCAGCGTGAACAGCTGGGAGAGTGAGACCCTGAAACAAGGGTAGAAAAGAATTGGGAACTTAAATCTGGTGAACTGATGAGTGGATGACCTGGCTTTGATAGCTATTCCCCTCGCCAAGGGCATGTTTTATCGTGGGAAGTGGGAAAATGGTTTTACCATGTGGGTTCTACAGACTATTGTATGTGTATGTGATTAAATGTACATTCAGAGAGGCAAAGGTATTATCATAAAGTGCAAAATGAAATTTGTTGCAGTCTCTTGTCTCTAGCATTTTCCTATATGAACATGAGATATGGACACTAAGAAAAAGGAGACATTTCTGCCTTTCTGCCTTCAAATTGAAATGCTACAGGTCATTGCTTCACATTAGCTATACCTCACACACAACTAACGAGGAGGTAATTGCTCAAACCCAAGTGGTACCCAATATCATCAAGAGAAGACAAAGAAAACTTGTGTTTGTGGGACATGTGCATCAGATGAGTGGAGGAAGATGAAACATGTTTTTGCTGAAACTGGTGCCAGAGGGTGCCTGCGATCAGTGTGGTTTGATGATGTGGCTGACTGGATGGGATGCGGTATGGCGTACTTCTCAAGGCTGTGTGAAAGCCACGAAACATGGAGGAAGATTGCTGGTCAAAGACTCTTGTGTGATGGTTACTATTCATTGCAATGTGATTCTATAGTGCTTTGCATGATGGCACAAATAAATTCAGTCTGGAGATGGGACTTTGTATTGGGCAGCAAGAGAGACTGTTCTTTTTATGGCTGGCCTAAAGGGAAATTAAGGCAGACATACTTGTCATGCTGTTGTCTGGCATGAGAGGGAGGCACCTCAGACAGGGCAGGGGTTCCCTTATTGCACACATCCTTGTAGTCCAGGCATGTAATATGATGCCATGAATAGCAGGCATCTGATGGTGCTAAGAAGTAATCGCTGAAATTCACATTTGGAGGGGACCCTCTGCACACAGATCTGGGAGCAGGGAGGAGCTGTTAGGTCCTTTGGGTTTTTAAGAATCAGATTCTGTTACTCTAATGCAGTTCCATTAAAGTCAGGGGGGGTGCACTGATATGACTGAGAAAAGAATATAGCGCACAGTCTCAAAATATGAATAGACCTGAGTGGAGGCTAAGCTAGAGAGATCTATTCAAGTTTGCCTATTAATAGCTAGGTTGTTAAAGTCAGTAGGGATGGTGCCACTCTATCCAAATGTAAAGAATCTAGCAAACTTAGAGCAACACTGTGGCTTGGAGCCACAGCTTGTATTAGTAGGACAGGAGGCTGCATGGGGAGCCCAGGGAAGTTAGGAACCTCCTGAGGTTAGGAAGCAGATCTGACACTCCTAAAAGGTACAGCATGTGCAGGGCTGGCCAAATGGTGCCCCAGGCGAGGAGTGTCTTTGGCGCCACTCTTCTTCCCCCCCTTTCCTTCCCCCCGTGAGGGCATGGCTGACAACATTCTAGGAAGGTTGACGAAAATGTAGTTCTCAGAAAGTCTAGAAGGTTCCATGAGATTCTACAAAGTCCAGAACATTGTAGGAGGTTAGTGAAAAATGCATCCACATACAGAATACCTGAAACGTGTTACTTCAAACATTCTATTTTCCCTTTTGTCGCGAACAACAAAAACAGCACTTCCAGCTCAGCACCCCCAAGCCTGGCACTCCAGGCGGCTGCTGGCCCCAAGCATGTGTCCTCCTTCTTCATGCTAGCTTCTCTCTGGCTAGTGCAGGTGGGTAGACGGCCCTGCTTCCCTCCCTCCTGCCCGCCTCTAGCATACCTAGTGCCACCACCAGTGCTCGCCTGGGGCAATCCTTGTTCACTGCCCCCAGCCCTTCTTCCCTCCCTTTGTGCCCCCTCCCCCGTGAGGCTGGGCATGACCTAGTTAGGGTTGCCAACCCTCCAGGATTACCCTGGAGTCTCCAGGAATTACAGATTACTCTTTAATTGAAGATTGTCATGTGATGAAACCTCCAGGAATACATTCAACCAAAACTGGCAACCCTAAGCCTAGTACTTACTCCAGACAAAACAACAAGACTTGCAAGAGAAACTCTATTCAGCTTGGTTGTTGCAGAGATGACTCTATACGTGCCAAATCCCAGGCAGATCCGTAGAGGGATGGTGGTATGCATGTGATGATGGACAATGGAGCATGCTAACACCCTTGGAAATGTTATCCTTCTGGCTAAGTATGAGTATGATTTCCCCAAATTACATTCCAGCACACTCTCAGGGTGCTGAAAGCCACTTCTCTTCACCCCAGGCCCGCATGCCCTAGTTCACACCATCACTCTGGATCACTATTTTTCCTGACTGGAAGATTGGACTTGGACTTTAAAAACAAATATCTGACCTGGCAGCAGGAAATGTTCTTCAGTTCATGGAGCTGTGGTGCACAGCTGCTGCTATATGCTGGGCTGCACCTGTGGCCAGGTGCATCTGAGCTTTCTCTTTATTCCAAGTTGTTCATCAAGGTGGGTACATTGTTCTTCATTTACAGAGGGTTTATTTTGTTTCCTCAAGCTTTTGCCGATCCCTGAAGACTGCCACTTAATAGATACCTCTGACCCCAGAGGCTTACAGGCCTCCTACATTAAGAGCCCCAATTTTATGGCCAGTACTTGCTGGGATACTAATATGTTAAACAATATGAGAAGCCAAGGTCTCCTGAACTTTAAGCCTCCAGGCCATGCCCCCATCAGCTGGTTTTTTTGTCAATATAAGTCTGCTTCTCACCCTACTGGCTGGAGGACTGGATTGCCCTTAAATTTGACTGGGGAGTGCTATCATGTCTTGAAGCCCATGAGCATAGTATGTAACACAGTTAGCTTCTAGTACCTGGAGACCAGGAGCAGCACCTGATCCCAGGTCTCCCTTGTAGCTGTGCAGAGTGGTTACTGATAGGACACCAAGCAGATCCAGCTACCAGGTATTTCTTCTGTTCCAGCATTTACTTCAGTATACTGAGTTAGAACATTGGTCTAGTATTCAACATGCTTTATTGAAGGAGGACTATTAAAAATATATTGGGAAATAATTCAAAATGATACAGTCCAAGTCTGCAGTCCTTGGTCCCATGGATTGGACCCTCGGGAAATGTGATGCTGAAATACATATTAGTGATACCATAAAAATGCTGAACCAGTGGGTGATGGAGACATTTGAATGTTTTCAACTGAAACTATTAGCTCTTTAGCCTGGGATTTTCAAAGGCACTTAGGGCCTTTGGATGCTCAATTCTTGGAACTGGGCACCCGAGACACTTTTTAAGCTTTAAAATTTCAGCCTTAATTATCACTGCAGTCCCTGGGTGTAGCTCAGAAGCGTGTCTCTTTCACCAACAGAAGGTGGCCCAATAAACGATATTGCCTCATCCACCTTGTCCTTCTAATGGTAGTGTCGACTATTATTAGTATCTGTGAATTTCCTTTTAGTGACATGCCAATGGTGATCCTTTACTCTAATTCTTAACACATCAGATTTATTTCTGTGTGATGCTGAATTGTTGTAATCACAGATGCTTCCTTCAAATGAAACTAAAATGCTAGAATGTATGCCATGTGCAGCTAGCAGGGACACTTCTTCTAAGTTTGGAAAGTACCTAGCACTAATTGGGCCCTATCTAATCTAAATAATATTTTTATTTGTTAAAGAGCAAGATTTACCCTTTACCTCCAGTGGATGCATAGGAGTGGCTGCACAGTGCCGTGAAAAAAAACTAGTTTATGGAAACAAATTTGATATATTAAAAGAAAATTATATATAGCCCCTAAAGAAATAATCAGATTATTTTAGGAAGAATTCAATAGCAGATCAAACTTTACAATCTGCATATATCTGATATATCAGGATCCAGCTGACTGACTGGCTGACTTGCTCATTTTATCCTAATAGTCTCCCATACTGGCTGTAGACTGGGGGCCAGACTGATGTTAATGAAACCAGCAGCCAACCTGGTTCATTTGAAGCCTATTTTTAAAATTCAGAGAGAAAGAAAGGAAATGGTCAAATTAAAAATGGAAACAATCCACCTGAAAACGAGGGAGACAAAACCTAGAACTGCCTGGTTTAACTGGGCAATGTTAAGAATGTGGGACTCAAACCAGCAATCTCTTAATTCATGAACAGGATTACTGGCATAAAGAGTCCTTTTAAAATCAATAGGGATGCCTGAGCTAGTGGAAATAAAAAGTAAAATTCTATTCATCGTCCACGCATTTACATAGTGGGTTGTTTTTTTCTTTCATCCATATGTTGCAGTGCAGGTAATGTGGAACTGATGTCATGGAATTGCAATGCACGGTGGTGTTACAGAAAGTGCCTATCCTTTCAGAAGTCAAAGCTGGGAAGAATGACGGCATTGTCTGGGCTGTTCCATTCACTTCCCTCCACTTCAATCAAACAAATCCAATACTAGCTGAGACTAGCCAGCTCCCTCTCAATGAATTTAGGCTTCCATTTCAAATCTAGTTTATTCTTCCAGGTGTCCTTCTTATTTAAATAGGTGGAAAGTACCCTCTTGCCTAACAATCTTTGTCTCCAATGAAGTCTTGCTGCCTTTTTAAAAAATATATAAGCTGGTGACTGTTGTACAGGCAACACCCTGACAGCTGAAAGGTAAACTCTGATTCACAGCCCTTCCCACCTCCATGCCCTGAAAAAACAGAGCTCTCCCTGAGAATAAAACTCAGCACAAATCACCACCATGCTGAAAAAGAACTGCAGAGCCTGATTATTCACTCTTTCCTCTGTAGATTTAAAACATACAAAATATTATCAAAAGGTGCATTTTATCTGCAAGTCACCAACTCCTGAAAGTAATGATTTTGAAATTGGAAGTGCCCCTATAAACCCCATTGGCAATGACACTGATATGCAAAATCAACACAAACTCAAAACTAGGTTGCATCCAGCCATGCCATCTTAAGCTGTGATTTTTTTCCCCCAGCTCTGGACTGGACTGCAGCCATGTTTGGATGAGAACTCCAAGGAAAACTCAGGCGCTCCAGGAAGTGGCATGGATAATTCATTAGGCAGCCGTCTTGCCTATGAGTCAGAACTGGACCAATGCCAGAGCCTAGTACTAGGAGGTACCATGTCACTGAAGGTGCTGGGTTTTGGATGAGACACAAAATGAACTTGCTAACCAAGGCACTATTTTCTCAGTAGCAAACTGGACCCAAATTTTAAAGCAGGATCCCTAGATTCTGTAGTATGTATGGAACTCCATTCAAACTTAAGAAATGGAGGCTCTTAATGAATGAAGTAAGAAATTGAATAATACAGGCAGGACAGTAGCCCCTCACTTATTTATTTTAATATTATATTCCTTGTATTTTATGCTGTATCCCGCATTCTCAGTTGTTGATATGCCACAGATTTTAGCACTGAGGGCATCATGGCAACACTTCTTCTGAGAAAACCTAGAGGTTTTGCAGCTGGACAGGGGGTAATTGGGGCTTTTGGCACCTGGGAGGGGTGGGAGGGAGTTTGGGGTTATGGGATAGACAAATTAGATGGATGTTTCTGCGGCACTGATGTCATCTTTTAGGTTTAAAAAACTATCATCCCGCTGAAATGAATGGGGTAGTTCACATTATTATTTGCATTGGAGTAACACCCGAAAGCCCTAAGTGAGATCAGGGCCCATTGTAACATAGTGGGGAAATGTCCCCATAGTGGGGAAAAGTCTAAATAGATAAGACAGAGAAATGGTGACAGAGGTATTCTATGCAGGGGTGAAGGTAGCTTCCCCAGTCAAGGGTACACTGTATTAAACTGCTGAGGGGGCATGGACCACCAGCAGTAGCAATCTCCAGCCCAGTGGGGGGAGGCTGGAGAACAAACCCTCCCACTACAGTGCCATCTCCTGTGCAGCGCGCCCAGCCCTGTGGGGCCGGAGCCCCAGCCCAGGGTGAGTATGGAAAGGCCTCACTCTCCAGCCCCTTCCCTCCCCTGGGGCCTCCCTTCTGCACCAGGGTGGGAGAAGTGTATGTTTGCCTGGTTTCTGCACCCTTGATTTCATGATTTCTCTGGGTGCCATTGAACCCATGCTAACGCCACCTCTGGTTGTATTATCCCTGTTTTATAGCTGGGGGACTCAGTTTGCATGTCTTAGAGCTATTTTTTCAAGCTGTCTGAAGCCTCAGACCACATTGCTTCAGTTAACCTCAAAAAATGTGAACCAAATGTATCTTCACAGCCATGAGGGCTGGAAACATACTATTTTAAAATAAAAGTTACATTTTGGAGCCCAATTCTGTGGCAAATTCCATGGCTGCAGAATTACAGAATACTTGGGCCCTGGGCCTAAGCTCTGTGGACGTTAGAATCTCATGAGAATAGGAGGGTGAGGTAATATCTTTTATTAGACCAACTTCAGTTGGTGAGAGAGACAAGCTTTTGAGCATACACAGACCTAGTCTTCTGGTCCGGGCTCTGTGCAGGGGCGGCTCCAGACCCCAGCACGCCAAGCGCGTGCTTGGGGTGGCATGCCGCGGGGCGCACTCTGCCGGTCGCCGGGAGGGCAGCAGGGCGGCTCCGGTGGACCTCCCGCAGGCGTGCCTGCGGAGGGTCCGCTGGTCCCGCGCGGCCTCGGTGGAGCCACGGGACCAGCGGACCCTCCACAGGCACGCCTGCAGGAGGTCCACTGGAGCCGCGGGACCGGCGACCGGCAGAGTGCCTCCCGCGGCATGCCGCCCTGCTTGGAGCGGCGAAATGTCTAGAGCCGCCCCTGGCTCTGTGTACGCTCAAAAGCGTGTCTCTCTCACCAATCAAAGTTGATCTGATAAAAGATATTACCTCACCCACCTTTTCTCTCTTATATCCTGGGACCAACATGGCTACAACACTGCTGCATATTGGAATCTCATGCCATTTTTC
Source organism: Mauremys mutica (assembly GCF_020497125.1). Taxonomy (NCBI): domain Eukaryota; kingdom Metazoa; phylum Chordata; order Testudines; family Geoemydidae; genus Mauremys; species Mauremys mutica. The sequence goes on from NC_059074.1 coordinate 32,719,778, forward strand.
ATAAACCTTCCCTATAGTTTTTATCTCAATCTGCTAACTCGTGAGAACTACAAACTGCCTTGTCTTCACTAGGATTTTACCTTGTGTATGTTAACTTGTTAAAACCATACTTTTTTTTGTAGCAAAGACAAGGCCTATAATGAGGCCTGGCAGGGTCAGAGGACCAAGGTACAGATGGATGTGGAAATTTAACTCTGAATTTTCAGACTTTCAATTTGCAAAACAAACCAACCTTTGGCCCTTCGGGTTTCCTGGCATTCATTTTGTGTTGCACCACAACATTGTTGTGATGGGGTTTATGCCCCACCCTGGCAAATAAAGAGTTAACAGGGGGTTTGACTAAGATCCCAATTATCCCATTCTGTGGCACCTGGAGAGGAGACAGCTCATTAAGGATTCAGCCCAGGTGGGGAGTGGGTGGTTCTGATAAAAGGACTGCAGGGGCAAGGAGGGGAGAGCTGAGGGTAGAGCTGCAGTAGTAAGCTTATACCCTGGGAGTGGGGAATATAAGGGAGAGGGCTTCCAGGCACCTGCCAGAGTTGTTGAGACAGCTGGAGAAAGCTCCTTAGCCACAGCCTGGGAAAAGCTGCATGGAGCGATGAAAGTGGGACTGGAGAGCACAGCTCTACAACGCATGACTGCACCTAGGCTAAGGTAGGGAGCAGCCCAGTGAAGCAGTAAGGGATCATAAGAAACAGAGCCTAACTGCTTATTCCAAAAAGTCTAGACTCGAGCCCAGAGGAGAGGGTAAGCCTGGCTTCCCAATATCCCCTTTCATTAGGGGTGGGATAAGGTCTGAAGGCCTGCTATGTGGTCACCAAGGCTCTAGGGTTTTGTTTGGACTCTCTTACCCCAGAAGGGGACTGAACTGAAAGGTGACCTGGCTGGAGGACTAGGATGTGAAAGATGCAGAGTGCAGCAGAGCTAGAGTAGAGGGAGGAGCGGGTGCTAGAGGCAAATGACCCCCTGCAATGCCATGGACTGAGACTGGGTGTGCTATGGCAGTAGGCTCAACTGCTTAAAGGAGTAATATATATCTTAACAGAGGCAACTGATACATTTTTTACAGCCTTAACAGTGTTCTGGTCTGGGGGTGTAATGGGCTTTGGGATCCTCCAGGATGAAAGGCACTATCTAAATGGGAAACTATTTCCTGACATGATGATGAGAGATTTGAGAGAAGGGAAATGTTGAGCTGACCTTTCATGCTAGTTTGATCAGCTATTCCGCAGGGGGGCTGTCTGCAAAGGCTGACATTTTATTTCATTGTTGTGTTTAGGGGCTATTGCCTGAATTTAATTTTTTGCAGCCAGCTAATGTGAGTCAAAATATAATTTCTCTTCTACAGAATTACCGCTTGTTAAATTAGTGGTGGTGCAGCAGCAAATATTTGACTGTGTAGCAGTTGCTGTTTTGATGTTATTATGGCATAAACAATTCTCCTAGCCTTACAGCAACAAACCATTTATGTTTCAGTATCACAAAGCAGCTATATTCATGAAGGTATCCAAGGGAATTTGCGTGCCTGGTAATCATGATCATTATTCTGTGATACCCCTCAGCTGGTAATCTTCTGGAGGCAGACACGCTCCCCTTCACTTCTAAGGGACTTTCACATCTCCCACTCTATGGAAATGGTGTTATTTATGCATTGAGTCGCTAAGGGCCATGAAGCAAGTGACAATTTAGAAATAGTGCTAGGGAGCTGCATCAGCCTTGGAATACAGAGTCCTCCTTTTTTCTGTAATAAAGCCTTTCCCTTAAATAGCATTTTCATGCTGAGTCTCAATTTTCAGGGCACTTTAGCAGAAATAATAGCACTTGCCTTTTATGTATCTCATACTGCTTTAGATGTTACCAAGCCTTTCTTTATTTATGGAGAGATGTAGCATCTTTCATCTCACAAGACCCCCATAGTCCCTCTACAAACTTTGTCCCACCAATCAAGGACAGCCACAAGGGGAGGTGGGGGGTGTAGCAGTCCACACTAAACAACAGTTTAGGTGAGGAAGCAAAGAATGCTGTACATAGGAGGAATTGCAGTTAAAGATACTTTCTGGAGTCCATGTTCTGCTGCTTACCTATTTAAACCTGTCACGGCCTGGCTAATTAAACAGCACCAGGGTAGTGAAAGTCTAGTTTGTCCCAGATGGGTATTGTTAATTTCATCTTTTTATCACATGAATAGTCATAAAGGCAATAAAAGGAAGACAACAAGGGCACATAGGTGCTGGCACTAGAGGTGCTGGGGGTGCTGCAGCACCTTCTGGCTTGAAGTAGTTTCCATTATATACAAGCTTTACAGTCTGGATCAATGGGTCTCAGCATCCCCATAATAAAAATTGTCCCTGCACCCCTGGAAGGGTAACTCTCACTCTGTTCCTGTGCTAACTCAGCCACTCATAAAGCTAGAGGAGAAAATCCTCAGGCATGTTTCTATAGACTCTGCACTGTCTCTGAACAAATATTAAGAGTCTAGTCTCACTGCACTGGTGTGTCTCTCTGTCCCCCAGCTGATGCTGAAAGGAGTTTGTGCATGAGAACACTTGCAAAAAATTATCTGTTTCTAAGGGAAACAGTGAGTCAGGTTTCTTCCCTTCCCCCATCCTCTTTTTTTTTTTTTTGTCTCGAGTAGCTAATGTAGGGAAGCTGACCTCCGGACTGAAAGAATGAATGTTCTCGAAAGGCGTGGCAAGGGCTTACAGCCGGGCTTGCAATATTGGAATGTCTTGTATAAGAGAGAGGCCTGTAGACAAACAGCATTAGAAACAATTAATCATTTCCTCTGTTTTCACCCCTGTCTGGTCTGCTAGTCTGGAAGAAATGGAGATCTGTCCATGGGTGCACAGGGAATCCCAACCACAATGCCAGATGCAAGCATGGCGCCCTCCCCACACTTCAAAGGGTTCAGTCAGTGTTGTGTGGCATATGTCACCACTAGTCCAGACTGGCCTCTTGAGAACATGCCTTTGGTATGATGGAATGATATGATAAGATGATGCTTCAGTAATATAAATCAGTGCTAGCATTTGCCATCTATTAGTTTCCTTCATGAGAGCCTCCTCGTGTACTTTATACATGCAGTGAACAGATTAGTGTTGTTAATGATGTACAACTGACGGACACGATACTTGAGAAAAGAGAATATCCCTGCATAAAGGGCTTACAATCTAAACCTTCTTGTATGGCTTTTAACAGCACTGTTGCATTGTGGGGTACAGAGGGGCACTGACCCAGGGTCATTCTCTCTGCACTGCACACAGGTGGCCAGAATCCCACTGAGGAGTGGCTGCTACTGGGAGGGGCATTGTGCTTTCTTTTCAGTGCCAGTCCCCATCCACCCCACCTCCCTTCACATGTCTGGCACTGTTAGTGATACTAACCTTCCCCCTCATGTTCACACAAGTACCTGCCTTTTCGGCTACCCCTGCACACTTGCACAAAGAGCAGAAGACCCTTCCTGAACCCCTTCCATCCACCCATCTTGCCCCATCATAGAAAGCCATAATCTTGCCCTTAATTAGATGGCTGACATAATGAGAAGTGACAAGATGGGTGAGGTAATATCTCTTATTGGGTCAGCTTCTGTTGGTGCAAGAGACAAGCTTCACAGAGCTCTTCTTCAGGTCTGGGAAAGATTGCTGAAGTGAATTAAATATAAGTTGTGCAGATCATTAAGCATAAGGGGTTCACACATGCTCTAGTCTAGGGGACCACTTACAAGGAAGTGGACAATCGAGCAGAGCAGGCCATAGGGAGAGAAGGAAACAGAACCACAAGAAACAAAGGGAGCACTAGGGAGTAGTTTGGGGCTGAGTTTTGAGGAAGGCTGGGCAAGAGGAGAGGGAGGGTGTCTAGAACACAGGGGGAAGGTTCTGGGCTCTTCCCTTTTATTTAGAAAGAGGTGAAGTGAAAACTGCCTGAAAATAAACCTGAAGAGTAGCTGTTCACTTCTCACTCCCAGCTAGTGTTTATAGAAAATCTGTGCAGACAGTTCAACTGTGAGCTGCATGGCAGCTCTTATTTATGTGAATTGAGGGATCTCTCTCTTACACAGGGTGCTCAGTCTGGGCATGCAATTTCCGCTGACTGCAGCTGAACCCTGCGTGCAGTCTGAGATAGAGATCTGAAGTGTGGATAAGAGAGGGGACTCTAGTCCCAGCTAGGCAGACATCCTAAGTATGCTCACCTGCTTCATCTTTGCCAGCCATACTTAACATGCTGTAAAAACGTGTCACGTTTGTGGGATACTTGGGAGGATGGGGGGAGAGTCTTAAGAGTAAACCCCTTGAATTAGGTTCTTACATCCCTAATTTTCCAAACAGTGCCCAGGGGTTTTGTCACGTGGGCCTTTGCTTGAAATGGGAACCTCAGTGGTACTTGTTCACCACTTTGACAATGTAGAGGAGAAGGCCTAATCTAAGGGTAAATGGCACAGTAAGGGCCCATTCGCAGCTGCATGACACACACATTTGAGCACAGTGATCATCAGTTGGTGTTGAAAACACAGCCTTCAGCATCAAAACAGAGTAGCAGGCTGTTCTTCTGTCAGCCACTAGAGGGGGACATGATCACATGTACTAAGCCACTGTATTACATGTGCACATGCGTCGTTTTCCATTTCCATTAACCATGGATGTTGTATGTGTGCTTTGAGTGTTACCCGGGGTTCTTGCAACCCAAGGCTCTTGGTAACTTTTCCTCTGTGCGTGGAGGTGTCAGGAAATAAATCGGGAGACACGGCTGTCCAACCGATAGATGGCTGGCACAAACAGGACAACAGGAGAGTGCTTTCACTTAAAGCTAAACATTTACTTAGTCTCAAGCACTTACACACGTCTGCAACAAGATTAGTTAAAACAACCCCAACCCTTGATAATTACCAAAGCTGTGGCAGCCCATCTGCCGGTGGGGAACACAAGATGCATCCAGAGGGAGAGACCGGTCCCAAAGAGTCCCCAAACAAGTCCTACTATCTCAAGCTTTTTCCCCTTATTTATACATTAGTAATAGAATGACATGTCCCTTAAAGAAACCTTGTTAAGTAAGCATTTCAATGATCAAGCAAGAAGTTCCTTCTGATTATTGATTAACCAGGTGTGAGTTTTTCCAAAGTCTGCAGCCTTGAGACCCCAATAGACATTCCTGGGGCATATCAGCAACTTCAACACAATTCTTATCAGGAAGGATGCGGGATCAAGCTGCCCTTTCTGTGGCACCCAAAACCCCCTCCCCTCCTGCCTTGGTCAAGTTGAGAGTGCTGAATGGCCAATTTACAGCTTGCTGACTAGGCTGCCTTTAACAATAAGCCATAGTGGTTTCAAGCACTTTACTGGTTTGCCAAAGTCTCTCCGTACATGAGAAGTGACCAGGTTTCTAATCACCGAGCAGTGTGAAGTGTTGAGTGTTGTCTTCACCCACTGAAGCACCTCATCAAGTTGCTCAGCACCACACAGGTTGGGATGCTAAGTGAGGGCTCTTTCCAAATACAAACCTCTAGTGAAGAGCGGCACTAGCTGCAGGTTCTCCAAATAAAAGGCAGTTACCTTTGGAGCTGTTTTGCTAAATTTTGGTACAACCGTGTGTATTGCAGTTAATGTCACATCCTCCCAGGGAAAAAAGGGGAAAGTCATTCTGGTTTCCATGGAAACCAGGTAATAGTAACAGAAAATGAAGCTTAAAGATGCCTTATTTTTCAATCTGATCAAAAGTTGTGAAGGATGAATCTGCCTTCTCTTCACCAAGCATTTCTATGGGCAAAACCCAGGTGGGAGGAGGGCACAGGGGTCATGAGAAAGCAAAAAGGAATTTTGTTTTATGGGATTGGATTGCTCAGGGGACTGGCATAGGAGATGGTGCCCCTGACCTCCAGGTAAGAGATGAAAATCCAGCTGACTAAAGTCACTACTATCTGATGGCTATTTAATGGACTATTCAGACTGAATTGCTCATGTTGGTCAAGTTCCTTGGGCATTCCTGCCTGCCATAAAAATCAGTTGGCACTGATGTTGACAGTCCACAGAGACCTCAAGAATTAAGGCACCGATCCAAGTCTATTGAAATGAGTAGGCATCTTGGTTTCAATGGGTATTGGATTCAGCCTTAAGTGGCGCCACACACAAGTGACTCTAGCTGATCCCTCCCTATCAAGCTAGACACTAGAGGTATGCCAGCAAGGCATGGGGGAAAAAGATTGCTGCCGCTGTGATGCCCCTCTGTGGGTAAGCAGAAAACTTCATTCTCAAGGGTTGTTGATCTAGCACCTTTCATTAAGTGTGAACTGCACCTTTAAGGATGTAGATGAGGGTTTTGTCTAGCTCTGTTTGTTTCTCGAGCTAGCTAAAGTAAAGCATGTCTCTGTTTTTTGGAACCCTTTCAAAGCCTGTATCTGTTAAGTGCTCCCACCATCATATGTGCCTGAAGAGCTAAACAGTAAATCCAGAGCACCCACATGGCTAGAGCTCTGGGAAAGGGTGTGCTCAAGCTACTGTGGGATCAGCACTGGTCCAGGAGAGCTAAGGCAGCTGGGCCCTGAGACCCCTTCCTGGGAATGGGACAAGAGACAGAGCCCATGCCCAGGAAATGCGCCAGAGAGCAAGGCGAGGACAGTGCTGCAGCCTATTCCCAGAGCCCTGGGCCCTTTAAATCACCGCTGGAGCCCCGGGCAGTGCAGGCCAAACAGCGCAGATGGGCTGGCTGGGGGACACTGACCTAAGCCCCGCGCCTTCCACCCGAGGCCCCTCCCCTTCCAAGGGGGTGGGGGCAGAGCTGGCCCTGTACCAGTAAGAGCTCAATTTTTAGGACTCAAACACACCAGCCTGGCAAGTGTCCAGCTAGGGAAGCTCTGCCAGGGCTGTGTGACAACCATTGGCCTTAATGAAGTCTGGGCTTCTTTTTGAATCCAAGACCTCCCTCTTGGCAGCCATTAGCACTTTCAGCATAACGTAGGGAGGCAGGGAGGTGGGTGTGGGCAGGGGTGTGCACGCAGACATGGGCACGCATTTTTAAAAAAAAAAATGTTAGGAAAAAATAATCTTGTGAAAAATTGTGTTCCTGAAACTGCCTTATAGGTGCCTAGGTAAAAATATATTTACTATTCTACTAACCAGCTCACTATCTCAGCACACTAAATAAATAATGTATTTTGGTTTAGCAAATATTTCCGTTATATTTTAAAGGCATTTTTAATGACGTAGAAATATTTGCCCACCTAAAATGTTAGGGTTCTTTTCCCTTGCCGCCACCCCCCCCCCCCCCACAGTTTTTTTAACAATATAATTTCCTTGGCATTTTTCAATTTATATGCCAAATTGCATTGTCTTTGATAAATACTTTTTAGATTGGAAATATCTGCTCTCTTTGACCTAACAGGCCTCAGTGGTGCCTTTTTCATGCCTTTCCTTTGGAAGGGCTTGATACATCCCTTTTATAGAATCCAAGGCATGAAGGGACCACCCGATCTTCTCGTCTGGCTCTCTGTATATCACACACCACCAGCATCCACACACACAACCCAATAACTGGAATTGGATCAAAGTATTACAGCCCACAGGAGACTAAACTATTATGGGCCGGGAATCGGGGGAATCGCCCTAAAGCCGGCCCTGTAGTTTACAAATATTTCCAAGGCTTAATAAAAATGTCTAAAAATAAGAAGATTGCTGACCCTTAAGGCAGTAATGGAGCGAATGGGGCACTCATGAAATCTGCTTTGATGCTTAAGCTATTATTAAATCAGTGAAAAGTGCGGCCTCCTTCAGAGCTATAGTACCATGTCTTGCCTGTTGATTATTTTGTTTTCTTCAGTCTAGTAAAATGACTTGCCCTTATCTTCTCAGTGAATTCCAGGGGAGCTGTCAGAAGGGGGTTCTCCAGCCTCCTGTGGTCTTGCATTGAAAGGCTCCCACATTACAGAGGCCAGGTGAGGGAGGCTGGCTTCAGCTCTCATTAGAGCCCATCAGTGCCACTCTTGTGAGCTGACAGTGCTGTCTGTGCAGCAGGCTTCTGCATGGCAGCGTAACATGCTGCTTCTAAGTGGTCTGTTTGCCCTAAAAGGCCTGATCCAAAATCCTGCTGAAACCAAAGGAAAGAGTCCCATGGACCAATGAGCTCTGGATCAGGTTCTAGCTTTCGCTTATTTGTTTTGTTTGTTTTTTTTAAGGTGGAACTACTTTGTCTCATGCAGGCGCTTTGTTTTACATCTTAAAGCAGGCACTTTCTTTTACCTTCACGTTAGACAAAAACAGCCAGACTGCTTGGCCGGGGGCAGTGGGGGATAGGTGTTGAAATGAGCGGTGCTGAAGCACCCCCTGGCTTGAAGTGGTTTCCATTATATACGCGGTTTACAGTTTTGTTTCAAGAGCAGGAGTACTTGTAGCACCTTAGAGACGAACATTGATTTGAGCATAAGCTTTCGTGGGCTACAGCCCACTTCATCAGATGCATAGAATGGAACATACAGTAAGAAATATATATACATACAGAGAACATGAAAAGGTAGAAGTAGCCATACCAACTGTAAGAGGCTAATTAATTAAGATGAGGTATTAGCAGCAGGAGGAAAAAAAAACTTTTTTGTAGTGATAATCAAGATGGCCCATTCTAGACAGTTGACAAGAAGGTGTGAGGATACTTAACATGGGGAAAGAGATTCAATATGTGTAATAACCCAGCCACTGCCAGTCTCTATTCAAACCCAAGTTAATTGTTTCAATGGCTCTTAGCACCCTCAGTATAAAAATAGTTCCAGCACCTCTTTGGGGGGCGGGGATAGAAATTGAGCAAATTCTCAATTATATAAACAAGGTTTGTGCCTAAAGTGACTCTTTTGCCTAATTAATAAGCCTCTGAAAACTGGCTTCATAGCAGATTTCTTTAAGACAAGCAGCATGAAGTACTAAGAAATAAGATTGCATATGCACACGCTCATCCTGAGGATTTGACCAGCACCTGGATTAGCCTAGCCCAGGGGTGAGCGGCCACACTGCCAACAAAGCCCTGCATGCATTACAGTGTCCTAACTGGTGCTGCACTCTCCAGTGTGTCACTAGGATTTCTGGGGACGTATACCATGGTTCTTTGTGCTATAGTAATGTGAGCCACTCTGGCTCTTCTCTCTTGCCCAACCCGCAGTGGGAGAACTTGTATCTCCTTCTGGGTGTGTAAGGGGGAAGGGGGTGGGGACTGTGGGAAGACCTTAAAGAACTACCAGTGCTTCAGTAATTTAGCCTGCTACATCCTCACAATCAGGTGGGTGGGTTACCTGCCTGCGTGAAAATGGTACCGGTGCCCTAGCCTATACCCCCAGTCAGGCCAGTAAGTCTGGATTTATAGCACCACCAAACTCAGGTGAGAGTTTTATGTGTGAATGGGAGGGAGGTTTGGGGCAATGCCCAAGTAAGAGCTTGAGTCACTTTTACAGGGAAGTCATATCCTCTGCATAATAGTGCCTCACTCAGCAGTGTCAGAGCTGATATGAGATCTCTCTCTCTAAGCAGGCACGCCCTTCAGAATTAGTTTTCTTTATTCATAGTCAACTAAGCACTATACTCAAGGACTCAGGGAGATTAAATCATTGCCCTAGTTATGATGCTATTAAATAACAGTAAGAATTCCAGAGAACACTGCTGATACAGCCTGACCGTATTTTGCTTCTTCAATGTCATAATATGGCCTAGTTCACATGCAGCCATCTGTGGCATGTATGGGAATTATACACTCACTTTTCCCTATGAGGCTCTCTGGGATTGTGAAGCAGTGAGAGCCACTGGCTGGATTCTTATCTCACCAACATTGATTTTTAGATCAGTGTTACTCCTGGGGTCCTGGTTCTCCTCTCACAGCAGTAACTCCCTTGAAGTCAATGGGGTTATCTCAGTATAAAATCACTGTGGGAGGTGAGTAAGGCCCATTATGGGTCAAATTCAGTTGAGCAGCCTGTAGTGAACTGGTACAACTTCTATGGAAGGGTCTGGGCCAAATTATGCAGTGTCCTAAATGAGGGTGGGCTAGACCCTCAGCAGATGCACATCAGTGAAACTCTGTTAAAATCTGGAAATTTCCACTACATGCATCTGATGAAGTGGGTATTCACCCACGAAAGCTCATGCTCCAATATGTTTGTTAGTCTATAAGGTGCCACAGGACTCTTTGCCGCTTTTACAGATCCAGACTAACACGGCGACCCCTCTGATATCTGTTAAAATCGATCACTAACTGAGGGTCTGGCTCCAGGTAGCCCTATAATTGGGGTTTGATGCTCCTGGTGAAGTCACTTGCACCCGTGCAGGAACAATGTGAATACTAACATTGTGCTTTGGTAGTGGGTTTTACAACCACTTTGCACAGGAGTAAGTGGCTACAGAACGTGCAAGGCAGTGGAGAACCAGGCCCTGGTGTCAGATGGTCATGCATGCCACTTACACATGGGGTTGGGGGGGAGAGAGGTGGTGGAGCAGGAAAAGCAACTCTCAGGAGGTTCAAAGAGAAATCAGGTTCTCCTAATCAACTTTAGTTTGTAATCCTGGACTAAATGAGACAAGAATCTAGCCCAATGGGTAATTTACATGAAGGATAAATATAATCTGCTTTAATTTACACTATTTTACTACCTTTTTACTATTTTTCTTTTCTTAATCCTCTCTTCTGGTCTCTTTGCATGTGAATTACAGTTTAGGCTCCTTTTGACTCAGCCAGCCAAATTGAATGACTATATGTGAGATTGGTCTCTTCCAACCCTAATATTCTATGATGCACATCAGTAAGTGAGCGTGAGTGTAAATTGGAACAACTTACACCAGAAGCTTTCAAACTGTGATGTCTGGATGTGCCAGTTCTGCACAGCTTGCTGGTGGTCTGCTGAGAACTGGCTGGTCAAATGGTATTAGTTCATTCTCCCTGTTTCCTCCAGCTAAATTGCATTAAAATACAAAGACTTTCCTAAGATGTCTTTTCTTTGTAGATAACTGCAGTACTGCCATTGCCACAAGGTTGTAAAGGGGGTGGTCCATGAAACTATTCCTATATTTTAAATATGGTCCACACTTCTCACCAGATTGAGAACCGCAAGTTACACTCTGAGGGGGCTAGAAGGGAATATTAGTCTTACAAATCTAAACTCCTTTAGTCTCCCTCTGAATTTTGCCTATTGTTTAGCTTGGGTTTTAGCCAGTTACAGGTCTGTCGCATTTTACGCGCATTTAACATGCGCAATTTCAGCTTTACGTGGTCGGCAAAAACAAACAAAAAACAAAAAGAGAAAAATAACAATTTTAATACTGTACCTGTAGTGCGGGCGATTTCGCCCACCATTACACTCAATGTAACTTTGACTATACGTGATTTTCCCTTTACACACTGACTGCGGAACGTAACCCCAGCGTAAGATGCGACAGACCTATACATTTCTCGGGCTAAAAGTGAAGTACTGGGTGATTGTCTTGCTCCTTTCCCTAGCCAGCAACTACTATCAGTATCATTCTCCAGCTCCCTGTCACCCATATGAGCACGTGCATGCACATTATTAAGTTCCAAAAACACTTTGCTCCACAGATCTCTGCTAAGGTCACTTTGACCCCCTTCTCATGGTTCTGCAGTGCGTCAAGTATTTCGCAATTACATTTACCAGGCCAAATTTAGAGATGCTACATAAGTGGGTGCCAGTAGGTGCAAGAGGACCAAATTTGGCTCTCAGATGCATGTGTGGCATTACATCAGTTTTCCACTAGTGGAACTGAGAGGAGAATCGGGCCCAGAGAGTCTGAGTGTAAGGGAGTCTTAGGGTGTGTCTACACTGCAGCTGGGAGCGTACTTCCCAGCACAGGTAGACAGACACACTAGCTCTGCTTGTGCTAGTGCAGGGGCGGGCAAACTTTTTGGCCTGAGGGCCACATCGGGTTTCAGAAATTGTATGGAGGGCTGGTTAGGAGAAGCTGTGCCTCCCCAAACGGCCAGGCGTGGCCCGGCCCCGCCCCCTTTCCTACCTCCCCCCCGCTTCTCGCCCCCTGACACCCCCCCTGGACTCCTGCCCCATCCAACCCCCCCCCGCTCCCTGACGGCCCCATCTACCCCCCTGTTCCCTGTCCCCTGACAGCCCCCGGAACCCCCGCCCCTGACTGCCCCCTGCTGCCCCATCCAACCCTCCCCCTCCTTCCTGACTGCCCCCATTCAACCCCTGTTCCCCACCCTCTGACCGCCCCGACCCCTATCCACACCCCCGCCCCCTGACCACCACCCCGAACTCTCCTGTCCTCTATCCAACCCCCACGCCTCCTGCTCCCTGCCCCCTTACTGCGCTACCTGGAGCACTGGTGGCTGGCGGCCCTACAGCCATGCTGCCCGGCTGGAGCCAGCCATGCCACCTCGCAGCACAGAGCACCGGGTCAGGCCAGGATCTGCAGCTGCACTGTCCCAGGAGCTCGAAGCCTTGCCGCCCAGAGCATTGCGCCAGCGGCACAGTAAACTGAGGCTGCACGGAAGGGGAAACAGTGGGGGAGGGGCTGGGAGCTAGCCTCCTGGGCCAGGAGCTCAGGGGCCGGGCACGAGGGTTCCACGGGCCGTAGTTTGCCCACTTCTGTGCTAGTGTCTGAGTACATGTCCAGGGGTCTGGGTGGATTTTTACTCAGCTGGCTAGCCCAAGCTGCCACCCACGCTGCCACAGCCACACTGCTAGTTTTAGCACACTAGCTTGAGCAGAGCTAGCACGTGTTTGTCTGCCCGCCCTGGGAAGCACACGCCCAGCTGCAGAGGAGACCAACGGTAAGTGATGATAATTCACATGTTGAGGAATTTGAAGGTGTATGTAAAGTAGGCAATGTCCTGCTTTCATCTACATCAGGGGTCAGCAACCTCTGGCATGCAGCTCGCCAGGGTAAGCACCCTGGCGGGCCAGGCCAGTTTGTTTACCTGCCACGTCGTCAGGTTTGGCCGACCATGGCTTCCACTGGCTGCGGTTCGCCGTCCGAGGCCAATGGGGGCAGCGGGAAGCGCCGTGGGCCGAGGGATGAGCTGGCCATGGCTTCCCGCCACCCCCATTGGCCTGGGACGGCGAGCCACGCCAGTGGGAGCCGCGATCTGCCGAACCTGCCAATGCGGCAAGTAAACAAACTGGCCCAGCCTGCCAGGGTGCTTACCCTGGCAAGCCACATGCCAGAGGTTGCCAACCCCTGATCTACATATTCTTAAACCCTCTTGATATTGCTTTTCCCACTATGCTCCTCCCTTCTGGCTCCTTGGCATGCGAGTTACACAAACTTAAACTCAGAAGGTGAGATTCAGAGGTGATATTGAAGAGGAGGCAAGTTACATGTCAGTAAGTGGGTGTGAATTTAATGGCATCTAAGAGGTGTAATACACACACTGGGGAGCTGGTGGAAAGTGTGAGTTGCACCAACTTAGAACTCCATTCAGTTAACCACTGAATTTACCCTGCTGTTGGGCCATTCCCCCTCCCCCATCTTTGCTTCACTTCAGCCAGGGCCTGCTAAGGAATTCATTCTCATGCTGTTCTGTAAAATGCTTCCCCAGCATGCCAGTAGGTGCCTGATGGAATTCAGCAGTGGAACTGTCTCTTTGACATGGTCTGTAAAAGCCTAAAGCCAAGAGCCGCACCGGGGGCAGGACTCATTATGACACACGTCACCACTCCTGTCTCATCCCAAAGAGATCTAGAATGTTCAGATGACGGGGATTCTTTAAAAAAGAACACGCTGAGTAAAGACTGAGAGTATTAAGGCTACAAATGCAGATGAAATGGATGAGATTGAGGTGCTGACTGCTGAGGGCCCTCTCTGCCCATTACAGTTAGTGGGAGGGGAGGGCACTAAGCACCTTGCGACATTGGTACTTAGTCTATCCCTTAGCAAACATACAGGGAATACACAGCAGAAATACCTAATTTAAATTAATGCTATAGGCCAGATCCTGCCCTTCCCACGCCGCAGTGGCCTGGAGGACTCTAAGTGGCTGTCCTGAATCCTTGCATTCCTTAGTAGCCCTGACTATCCATCTTCCCAAAACAGGAGCACTCACTTTCCAGGATGCTGCTTGCATCCCCCTTTCCTGGCAGTGGCTGGTCTACACTACAATATTGTACCACTTTAACTAAACCGGGATAGTTTTAGGCCTGGTCTACACTACGACTTTAGGTCGAATTTAGCAGCGTTACCTCGATTTAACTCTGGACCCGTCCACACAATGAAGCCCTTTTTTTTTTACTTAAAGGGCTCTTTAAATCAATTTATTTACTCCACTTCCGACGAGGGGATTAGCGCTGAAATAGGCCTTGCTGGGTTGAATTTGGGATAGTGTGGATGCAATTTGACGGTATTGGCCTCCGGGAGCTATCCCAGAGTGCTCCATTGTGACTGCTCTGGACAGCGCTCTCAACTCAGATGCACTGGCCAGGTAGACAGGAAAAGACCTGCGAACTTTTGAATTTCATTTCCTGTTTGGCCAGCGTGTTTGCAGAGCTCATCAGCATGATGTGCACATTGCCGAGGCACATTGCCTGGCCCATACTTTGTGAGAAGTCTATGACCATGTCCCTCTCGTCACCGCGCTGCTGTCACCTCCTCGCCTGGTTTTGCACGAAACAGTTGTCTGCTGTTGCTCTGACGGAGGAAGGGGCAACTGACAACATGGCTTACAGGGAATTAAAATCAACAAAAGGGGTGGCTTTGCATCAAGGAGAAACACAAACAACTGTGTCACACAGAATGGCTCCCTCAAGGATTGAACTCAAAACCCTGGGTTTAGCAGGCCGTTGATTTCACAAAACAAATTGGGTCAATTTCTTGTTTTGAACCATCTATCTTTTACATCTTAGGCTGGCAGCAGATGGTGCAGTATGACTGCTAGCCATCGTCATCTCCTGGGTGCTCGGCAGAAGATGGGAATGACCTGGCTGAGTCACTCCCATGTCTGCCCAGGTGCTCCTGACCGATCTCACTGAGGTCGGCTAAGAGAGCACCCAGGAATATGACGACGATGGCTACCAATCGTAATGAACCGTCTGCTGCCAAAAGGCAATGAGCTGCTGCTGTGTAGCAATGCAGTCCCACATCTGCCAGCACCCAGGAGACGTACGGTGATGATGAGCTGAGCGGGCTCCATGCTTGCCATGGTATGGCGTCTGCTCAGGTAACCCAGGAAAACAGGCGAGAAACGATTGTCTGCGGTTGCTTTCATGGAGGGAGGGAGGGAGAGAGAGGGGGGCCTGATGACATGTACCCAGAACCACCCGCGACACTGTTTTTTGCCCCATCAGGCATTGGGATCTCAACCCAGAATGCCAATGGGCAGTGGAGACTGCAGGAACTGTGGGATAGCTACTCACAGCTACCCACAGTGCAACGCTTCGGAAGTTAACGCTAGCCTCAGTACTGTGGACGCAGTCCGCCGACTTAATGCACTTAGACCATTTTGTGTGGGGACACACACAATTGACTGTATAAAAACAATTTCTAAAAAACCGACTTCTATAAATTCAACCTAATTTCGTAGTGTAGACATACCATTAGTGAAACAATTCCTCAGGCATGGATGCACTTCAATCAGTATAAAGGAGCTTTACCAATGTAGATATTCCTGTATGGGAAGTGGAATAAGCTACACTGGATGCATGGCACCTTTATACCAGTCAAACTGTGTCCACACTCAAGGATGTACCTATAATGGTAAAATAATCATGCTCTCAACCAAAATAAGTTATACTGATAAAACTTTCAAGTATAGAGCTGATCAAGGACCCAGGTCCCTATGGTAAGACTTGCAGGAGAGGCTCTAGTCTCCTGGCCACTGTGAGTCACTCTCGGTGTCTGGGAATCTAGAAGCTTCAGTGAATCATGTACATCCCCTAGTCTGTGAACCGTATTGGTGAAGGGTGACATCAGGCATTATGTTTGCCTATCCCTCCTGAAGATTGCCCTGCTACCCAGCACCATTTCTGTATTGTCCATGAAGAGCTTAGCCAGCTTGCTGTCTTCCACCTCACCACCTGCATCAGTGGAAATGCAAAGAAGCTAGACACTCAAGGTCAGATGAAAAGGAGATGTAGGACTCAGTGTCATCTGTCCCCAAGTATAAAACCTTGAGAAAAATAACTTGTGAACCAAATGACAGAGCCATTTGGAGCATGGGGTGGGGGTGTTCCTGTCTGATTCACCTCCAGTTCACAAAAGGATTGTTTTCTTGATTTTTTTTTTTAATTTATTTTTCGTTAATGTGTAAATTCCTCTGCAGAGGAATTTTGCAAAGTCCAGATGATCACTTAGCTCATGGTCAGCCTAATTACGTAATAAAACCTGCTACAGTGCAGCCAGAATAGCCACTTATGGAGCCAGCTGTTGCTGAAAAAATGTTGTTTACAGCTTGGTGTCTGCACTGTCTGAACACAACCCATAGAGGGGAAGGAACTGGGAGAGAGACAGAAACACATCTTACAGAATTTGTTCTCTGATTTACTGTTTAACTAAGAGCATGTAATGGGTTTTTGTTCTCTGCAAAATAGGATTCCAATACTTGCATTCTGAGACTCCCTGCAGCCACTTCCATGGGGACTGAAGGGGATGGAATGCTGAAGTGCCCAGTGTCCCCAGCAAAATGACACACTGTATGAATGAGTCATACAAAGTAACCCATCACTCTTCTTCCATGCACTTCAGCCACTAAGGCAGAAGAAAAAATATAAGGGAATGATTTCTCTTACCATTTGTATTAGGAAGAGAAAAGAGATATTTAAATATGCATATATTAAATCCACTATTTAATTGCATCTACGTATATGATAGTAACTACCCAGACACCTGTTAGAAAAGTAATAGCAAGACACACAATTTCTAGTACGTTCTTGGAATGTATTGGGCAACTTTTTTTGTTTCAGAAAGTGGCTTAAGTAACTAGGGGGACAGCCATTTTAGATTTGATTCTGACCGACAGGGAATTGGTGGTTAGTCTGAAGGTGGAAAGCAACTTGGGTGAAAGTGATCATGAAATAATGATTTCATTATCCTAAGGAAAGGAGGGAATGAGAGCAACAGAATAAGGACAATGGACTTGGAAAAAAACAGACTGTAATAAACTCAGACAACTTGTAGATAAGAATCCCTGGGAAGAAAATCTAAGGGACAAGGAAGTTCGGGAGACTTGGCAGTTTCTCAAGGAGACAGGTTGCAGTTGTGCCTTTAATACTATCCCAATGTGAAGTGAAGATAGGCAATATAGTAAGTGGCAAATATGGCTCCATCAGGAGCTCTTCAATAGTCTGAAAATCAAAAAGGAATCCAACAAAAAGTAGAAATATGGACATATTGCTAAGGAGGAGTACAAAAGAATAGCACAAGCATGTAAGGACAAAATCAGAAAGGCTAAGGCACAAAATGAGTTACACCTAACGAGACATAAGACAATAAAAAGTGTTGTTTAGATATAGTAGGAGCAAGAGAAAAAATGAAGGAAAGTGTAAGTCCCCTACTTAGTGTGGAAGGAGAGCTAACCACAGATGACCTCAAAAGCAGGGGCGGCTCCAGGCCCCAGCACGCCAAGCGCGTGCTTGGGGCGGCATGCCACAGGGGGCGCTCTGCCGGTCGCCGGGAGGGTGGCAGGCGGCTCCGGTGGACCTCCCGCAGGTGTGCCTGCAGAGGGTCCGCTGGTCCCGCGGCTTCGGTGGAGCATCCGCAGGCGTGCCTGCGGGAGGTCCACCGGAGCCGCGGGACCAGCGGACCCTCCGCAGGCACATCTGTGGGAGGTCCACCGGAGCCGCGGGACCAGCGACCGGCAGAGTGCCCCCCGCGGCGTGCCGCCGTGCTTGGGGCGGTGAAATTGCTAGAGCCGCCCCTGCTCAAAAGGCTGAGGTGTTCAATGCCTATTTTGCTTCAGTCTTCACTGAAGATTAATGGTGACCAGATACCCAACACAATCAATATCAACAACAAGGAGAAAGGAACACAAGCCCAAATAGCGAAAGAACAGGTTAAAGAATGTTTAGATAAGCTCAGTGTATTCAGGTCACAAGGCCTGATGAAATTCATCCTAGGGTACTTAAGGAACTAGCTGAAGGAATCTTGGAACCATTTGCAATGATCTTCGAGAACTCATGGAGGATGGGTGAGGTCCCAGAGGACTAAGGAAGGGCAAACATTGTACCTATGTTTAAAATGAAGAACACAGAGGACCTGGGAAATTATAGACCAGGGATTGGCAACCTTTGGCACATGGCCCATCAGGGAAATCCACTGGCAGGCCAGGACAGTTTGTTTACCTGCAGCGTCCGCAGGTTCGGCCGATCACAGCTCCCACTGGCCGTGGTTTGCCATTCCAGGCCAATGGAGGCTGCGGAAAGCAGTGGCCAGCACATCCCTTTTAAATCGCCAGCCCTGGGGCAGCTTCCCCTTTTGTCCCTCCCCACTCCCCTGCGGGCGGCAGCCTGAGGTGGGCAAAAGGAGCAGCGACGTTAAAGCGCTGTCACGGCAGTGCTTTAACATCGGCTGCATACAGGCCAGTATTGGCTTCTTACCGGTACACCGTTCCGGCCCACTTTCACTTCTGCTTACAGCTAACCTGGGATCGGTGCCAGTGCAACTACACTGATTGACCACCCAGCAGCTTCCATAACTCAGATATACAGATATAGGGCCTGAGGACCTTTGCAGTTGCAGCCACAGTGTGATTCTGGCATAAGTAGACATATCTCCACCAGCATAGCTAACAATAGCAGTGTTGACCCAAGGGCATGGGATTCAGTGTGGGTTAGCAACACACATTAGATATACAGGGTTCCTATTATGCTTGTTCAGCCCTTGCTGAAGCCTGTACTGCTGCTTCTACACTGATTTGTAACTCTGTTAGCACCGGTCTGTATAGCCAAGCTGCAATCCCACCTCAGATTGCAGGGTTGGCATCCACTGAGTGTCCAAAAACTGGTGACAACAGGCCGTTTGCTATCCAATCAAAGTGACACTTAGAAATATACCAGGCCTGATTCTCCATTGACGTGTACCTTGTGTGGCTATTTATAGCAGCACCAAGTGGGAGAGGGTAAAACACTCATTCTGATTTGGTAACATTTCACACTCCCTGTGCACTGGCTTAGCTGACTGACCAAGGGGGAGAGCAACAAATGGAGAATCAGGCTCAATATTTCTCTGCTGTTTGTATGGTATGCAAAGTGAGTTCCTCTTCTGCCTATATACTTCCTGTCAATATGGCAGCCTCCAGTTACATTGCATGTTATATTAACTGGAATGTAATTATATTTTAGAAGATACCAATACATCTGGTTTATTTAAAATCCATGAAATTGTTCTATTTTTAAAAAAAGAGAGAACTTGTGCATGTGTGGGGTTTTTTTAAGTGTCATTTCAACACAGTGTTTCCAACTCTCATGATTTTTCCCTAGTTATGCGAGTTTGGCTATGCGTTCATATTCTGCCTGTTTCTTTTTGCCCTGACCCCATTCCTATTTGGTAAACTGATATCCTTTCTAGGGCCTTGTCTGCACTTCATAACAGGAGCATTTGTAATTTAACGATAGTATTTGATTGTTATGAGCACAAATGGTTCAGTGTGGCCCCACCAACCTTGCTCAGTCATGTTAAAACCTTGCATGCTTTCCCACACCAAAGTAACACTGTCTTCAACCATCTCAATCACAATACTTATCCAATAGATCTCAGTGCATTCTGGGAGATTTCAAAAGGCCACCAATGCACTGTGGGACAGCAGAGGGAGGAGTAGCTGAACCAGTGCAATTAGTATTAGTCCATACTGGCACTATAATAGTCCCAGCTGAAATGATTAGGACTGATATATAGTCCTGTTGAGTATAAACCTTGTACACTCCAAGCAATATTTAGCATCCTCAGAAATTGCTTGGAGTATTTCAGTGAGAGGAGTATTGCAAGCATTGTACAAGGAACAAATGGCACTTTCTCTGAGGAAAACAAGGCTCAAGTCACCTTTCCCTCTCCCTCCCTCTGCACTGCCCCGGCACCAGCCTTTTCCCCCATGTAGCATTTATGTTTCTGTGTATATTAAGTCCCGGGGGTGAATATTTTACAAACTGTACTACCCTGACTGTGTAAAGGTGCAAATACACGCTTGGCTCGTTACCTTGATCAATGCAGAAATATGAGATTTTATGAGAACAGGAAAAAGGCTGCTCTGACCATAATATTGAATTGCAAAAATGGCCCTCTCCAAATTAAAAGAGTGAAGAATTAATGTGGCTATATCCACATAGCTCTTGTCCACAAGGATCTCAGGATAATTATAACAATGTTAATCCTTAAGTCATGTGTTTTAATAATTAAAATCTAATTCTTACTCAGCATAAAAGTTCAACAGAATATCATATTAATTGTGGCTAGAGGTGAAAGTAAGCCGGTACGCCGTGCCGGACTGGACTGGCTTCTCCAGTGGTGGTTTAAAAGGCCCAGGGCTCCAGCTGCTGCGGAGAGCCCCGGGCCCTTTAAATCATCACCGAAGCTCTGGCAGCCGGGCTCGGACAGGGATTTAAAAGACCCAGAGCTCCGGCCCCTGCCCCGGGCCCTTTAAAGCACTGCCTGAGCCCCGCTGCCAGAGCTCCGGCGGCGCTTTAACGGGCCCAGGGCTCCCCACAGTAGCTGGAGCCTGGGTCCTTTAATTCGCCCCTGAGCCCCGGGGCTCCCAGCTGCCTCTGCAGCTGGTAGCTCTGGGGTGATTTAAAGGCCCTGGAGCTCACAGCCGGAGCCCCAGGGCCTTTAAATCTTGAAAGGCCCCTGCCTCTTCCAGTTGAGGCCACACCTCTTCCAGCTGAGGCCACGGCCCGCTCTGGACTCCGGCGTACCGGTAAGTCCTTTAAATTACTTTGTGGTTTAAAAGCTATAGAACAAAACTGAATGGCAGTGCAGTTCCCCCTCAGTTGCAGCCTCTCTTGGTAGAAAATAAGAGCTACTCCATGCACTAATAGCTTGAATTCACTATATCTACAGCACCTATCCAGGCTCCGATAGCTAGATGCTGAAGAGCCTGTTTGTCGCAGATAAGCCAACCTGCTAATTGTCTGTTACTTCTCTATCCAGTTTTTACAAAACAAACAGACTGTCAGAAGACAAATAGAAAACTAGCAGGAATATTTAAGACATTTTCAAGGCAAGTGTCTGAGTTGTTTTTGAGAGCTCTAAGGGTATGTTTATACTATGAAATTAGGTCGATTTAATAGAAGTTGATTTTTTTAGAAATCGATTTGACACAGTCGATTGTGTGTGTCCCCACTAAGCGCATTAAGTCAGCAGAGTGTGTCCATAATACCGACGCTAGCGTTGACTTTCAGAGCGTTGCACTGGGGTAGCTATCCCACAGTTCCCGCAGTCTCCACCGCCCATTGGAATTCTGGGTTGAGCTCCCAATGCTTGATGGGGAAAAACATTGTCGCAGGTGGTTCTGGGTACATGTCATCAGGCCCCCCTCCCTCCCTCTCTCCATGAAAGCAACAGCAAAAAATCGTTTCTCGCCTTTTTTCCTCGGTTACCCATGCAGACGACAGGCATGGCGCATGCTCAGCTCACTGTCACTGTATGTCTCCTGGGTGCTGCTGGCAGATGCGGTACTGCAGTGCTACACAGCAACATCCCCTTGCCTTGCCTTGTGGATGGCAGACGGTACAATATGACTGCTAGCCATCGTTGTCATCCCGTGGGTGCTCCTGACCGGCCTCGGTGAGGTCGGTCGGGGGCGCCTAGACAAAAATGGGAATGACTCCAGGTCATTCTCTTCTTTAAGTTTCATCTAATGGAGATTCAATCCTGCCTGGAATATCATGCCAGCTGAAGGCTTCTGCCTCAGGCTGCTCTCCCAGTCAGCAGCACCGCGCAGTCGCACCTACCCCAGCCTACTCCTTGCTCCCATGGCTCATGAAGCCTGGACAGTTGTAAGGATCAGTTCAACTATAGGCTGAGCAAGTGCAGAATGGTGGTAGAATGTGCATTTGGACTTTTAAAAGCTTGCTGGCACAATTTATTGACTCGGTTAGATTGCAGCAAAACCAATATGCCCATCGTTATTACTGCTTGCTGTATGCTCCACAATATCTGTGAGAGTAAGAGGGAGACGTTTATGGCGGGGTGGGAGGTTGAGGCAAATCGCCTGGCTGCTGTTTACGTGCAGCCAGACACCAGGGCGGTTAGAAGAGCACAGCAGGATGCGCTGTGCATCAGAGAAGCTTTGAAAAACCAGTTTCATGACTGGCCAGGCTACGGTGTGAAAGTTCTGTTTGTTTCTCCTTGATGAAAACCCGCCCCCTTGGTTCACTCTACTTCCCTATAAGCCAACCGCCCTCCCCTCCCCCCTTTGATCTTCACTTGCAGAGGCAATAAAGTCATTGTTGTTTCAAGTTCATGCATTCTTTATTTATTCGTCACACAAATGGGGGGATAACTGCCAAGGTAGCCCGGGAGGGGTGGGGAAGGAGGGAAGCACCGGGGTGGGGGAGTTGTAGGGGAACCCCCTAGAATGGCATGCAGCTCATCATAGAAGCGGCATGTCTGGGGCTCTGACCCAGAGTGGCCATTTGCCTCTCTGGTTCTTTGGTAGGCTTCACACGGCACTGCTGCGGGTCCCTGTTATAACCTCTGTCCTTCATGCCCTTGGAGATTTTTTCAAATATTCCAGCATTTCGTCTTTTGGAACAGAGTTCGGATAGCACAGTTTTGTCTCCCCAGACAGTGATCAGAGGCAGTACCTCCTGTTCAGTCCATGCTGAAGCTCTTTTGTAATTCTGGGACGCCATGATCACCTGTGCTGATGAGCGCTGTGTGGTCACCTGTGCTGATCAGCTCGCCATGCTGGCCAAACAGGAAATGAAATTCAAAAGTTCGCGGGGCTTTTCCTGTGTACCCGGCCAGTGCACCTGAGTTGAGAGTGCTGTCCAGAGTGGTCACAATGGAGCACTCTGGGATAGCTCCCAGAGGCCAATGTCATCTAATTGCATCCACACTACCCCAAATTCAACCCAGCAGGGTCGATTTCAGCGCTAATCCCCTCGTCGGGGAGGAGTACAGAAATCGATTTAAGAGCCCTTTAAGCCAACAAAAATGGCTTCGTCATGTGGATGGGTGCAGGGTTAAATCGATCTAACGCTGCTAAATTCGACCTAAACTCATAGTGTAGACCAGGGCTAAGAGTTAATGATGTGCACTCAGTGTTATGGAGAGAAGTATGCTAAGAAGAGGAGACAAGAGAAAGCTAGCAACCAGAGTCAGAAAGATTTTAATTACACACACAGCTATTAGACTTGACTGCAGTTATGAGATTCCCCTCCCAGCTCGCCCTGATGGCATAATTGGTGTTTACTGGAGATAGATCACCACTTACACAGACAGGGTAATGGTGTGTTTGTTATTTATACAATACATACAGCATGCTTTTGGGATCTGCACAAATGTTACGTAAACTGAGGTTTTTAAACCTCCCACTTTAAAATTAACATTAGCATGAAGTCCCAGCCTAAGACCTGCACTTAGTTCTGAACAATACACTAAGATAAAGGAGTAGTTAGAGCTCTGTATCCAGTAATACGAACTAGGAAGTCCAGCAAGTAGTCATCAAAGTTTCAGAACTTAAAAATGATCTGCAAAGTTTGAATCCAGACTTTCCCAATGTTCAGATCCAAGGCTCTGGTTCAGGCTCTTCTCTCCATATTATAGCAATTGGTTTATAGTGTAGAGAGGAAAACAGACATTTCAGCCCAGTTGGCCTTTCCTCTGGAAGAGTTGCCATGGCCTGAGAGATTTTTGGTTGCAGGCACGAATACTAGGTACTTTTCCCCACTATTCAGAAATAACATCATCAATATAGTATTAAATATGAGGCCAAAGTAATAATTTGAGAGAAGGCAGATTCAGGGCTGTTCTTACAATAGCTTTGGTGCTATTTAAATAGTGCATCAAACTCAGATTGCACGCAAAGGATAGTTATCCCTTAGCATATTTAATATGCTGTGGTTTTTTCATTAGAGTTGAACAAACAGTAGAATGATTTCTGCAAATTCAGAATTAAGTTTTGATTTGGTGTGTTTGTGATGCTTTCCTGTTTGCTTCCTGTGAATATTTGAGTGCTTGAGCTTTATCAGTGTGGAAACTTACGAAATGCAAATGTTACACTTAAATATCAATTTCCAAGAGTCTATTTGGTTGTAAAATTTCCACATTTTTAAGTTATATAAGACACAATTCAGGGAACAGACACTAGTGGACAGGACTTACTTGAGTAGCTAACCAGCGCAGCGTGAATTACAAATATTCACACCAAACCGCTGAGCCACAGGATGAAGCGATAAGAGTTTGAATAGTCAAGCTGAGTGCAATTGTCTCAGAAAGACACAGAGGGAATTTCTAGTTCACTCCCATGCAGGTAAATTCTTATTCTTGTCCTAGTTCTAGTCTATTTCTACACTATGGACCCTACAGCACACAGCTATACACTGCAGCTGTGTTGTTGTAAGGTCTCCTGTGTAGCCGCTCTGTGTCAGCACTGACATAGTGCTGTCTACACCAATGCTTTTGTCAGTGAAATTACGTCGGTCGGGGGGTGTTTTTTTCACACCCCAACTGACAAAAGTTTTGCAGCAAAACTGCTAGTGTAGACAAAGCCCTAATCCAACACACTGTATTTAGTAGACTACGGGTTTCATATGAAGCTGATGCAATAGTTTGGGGTGGAGGGTAATCTATGAGTAAAGGTGTTGAGTGCTGTGATCTGTGAGTAAAGATGCTGAATGCAGTTTGCTTTTATGGGGCCATATGATACGGCAGGGGTCGGCAACCTTTCAGAAGTGGTGGGCCGAGTCTTCATTTATTCACTCTAATTAAAGGTTTCGTGTGCTGGTAATACATTTTAACATTTTAGAAGGTCTTTTTCTAGAAATCTAGAATATATAACTAAACTATTGTTGTATGTAAAATAAATAAGGTTTTTAAAATGTTTAAGAAGCTTCATTTAAAATTAAATTAAAATGCAGAGCCCTCTGGATCGGTGGCCAGGACCCCGGCAGTATGAGTGCCACTGAAAATCGGCTTGCGTGCCGCGTTCGGCACACGTGCCATAGGTTGCCTACCCTTGTGATACAGGAATATTCAGAGTCTCACATGGTATTAGTGAAACTTTTGGATTTGCAACCATTTTCACTAATTTTAGTACAAATCCTTATACATTGTTCGTCATTTTATGCTCTTGTTTAAAATGTTTTAGCAATAAAAATACCATGGGACAGATCCTCAGCTGATGTAAATCTACATAGGTCCATTGTCTTAGGTGACCAGCCATGGACAGGAGATAGATGACGAGAACAATGTTGGACCAGTAGACTCACAATTATTCATTCATTCAAAATCTGCTTGGCAGATGCATGTGAACCGTGAATATATTTGAGGAAAATCAGAATTGGTTCACAAACTATTTACTAGCCAAAGAAGGGCTAAGTTTGTGCAGCATGCATCTTGTAATGAATAGTTCAAGCACCTCTAATTTCATAATTGTTCACATGATATATATTTATCCCTTCTCTTCTTCAGAAACATCAAACAGAAGTTTTTTCTTTTTCTCCCACTCTATCCAGATTACACAGTAGGACCTACCCATAATAACAGACCTCTTCAGTTTCCAGTGTGAACTCCTTCATGTACTCAAAGCCCTGTATTGATGCTATAGCTTCACAATATTGCGATTACATGTTTCCAAGAGCAACTTTTTAAAACATGTAATTTGAAGTGATAGTTTTAACAATTACACTGTATTCAATTAGGGGAGCTGAACTCCTGAGTCATAGCCAATAATCAAGGGCTTTTCTGACAAATGTATATACTGTCCTGTTCAAAGAAAACAAACCTAAGAGGAAGAGAAATAGAGTGAAATCCTGATGTCTTTTCTCGGTGCCTTCAATGATAGTTCTTCTGAATAAACACTGAGTGAGGAAAATAATGCCTATATGTTCAGTTCCACAGAGACTGTTAATAGAGGTGAGCAACCAAATTGGATAAGGCAATTGTGACATTCCCCAGGGTACAGTCTGAACTGTTGGACAGCTGTGTCCCCTCAAGTCTCCAATTGGGTTGTCTTTCACACTGCTTTGCTGTGAGAACAACCACTCCTGGTCTATTTACACAAGCCTCCAGCATGCAAAAGCACTCCCCAACTAAATTTTAGCAGTGCTTCCAGTCAGCCTCTTCTGACTTATATTGTAGAGTGACACCAGAAAACTCCCAGTCCCAGACCTGTCCCCCGAGAAATGTGTTTTTACTGCCCAGCCCTTTCCTTCTGTGCAGTACATGCTCAGAGACAGTTCATCATTTCGCCAATAGAAAATGAGCCGCACAAACCCTGTTATCTCCGATGGAGTTTTCCAAACACTTCAGTCCAAACACACAAGTTTAGATAAAACAAGTTTATTAACTACAGAAAGATTTTAAGTGGTTACAAGTAATGAGGTATAAAAGTCAGAATTGGTTACAAAGAAATAAAAGGTAAAACACAAACTAATATCTAACTTAACAAGCTAAGTGAATTCAAAGCAAAGATTTATCTCACCATATGCTTGTGTAACCCACACACCTCCTGGGTGTGGTGTTCTGTCCCATCTAGTGGCACCGAGTCCACTTAGAGACAATGAGTCTGCTCTACAGCCTTAGCTAATAGCCAGTTTGCTTTTAGCTCATACGGTAGAGGCTCGTGCACTAAACTCCAGAGGCCCCAGGTTCAATCCTACCCACCCACGACCAGGGTCTGTCAGTGTTACACTTCCAGCAATCTTACTGGCTGAAAGCTTTCCAGCTAGAACCCCTCCCACAGTTTGAGGATGCTCCTTTATCTTTCAAACATCGTTGATGTTGTGCGTAGAGATGAGGGTACAGAAGTGATTTCTGTCCACTGTTCCTCATTTTTATATCTTTCTCTCCTCTCTGAGAATCACCTCCAGCTGGGATTCAGTGACAGCAAGTCCATCTGCCCACATGTACATTTCTCACTCATATCCTTCTTCCTGCCAATGGCTGCTCAACCCGGCAATAGTCCACTTGATTATGTTGACACCTAGCTGAGGTGCTGGCTAACCTTTTGTCTCTGCAGAACTGATTGGGGCTGCTTTTCTAAACTTGGAGCATATCTCAGCAATGTCATACAGTAAAATCTTAACTTTTCATACAATGTTGCTATACACATTTTACCAGGACAATAATGTTCAGTAAATCATGAGGGGTTTTTTCAAATAATAGCTCACAAGGCATACTTTGTACACAATTTATCATAGTCTTGTAAAAGGTTGTGCCCTTATATGCATCACTGTCACAGCAATAAACTGAGCAGAACCTGCACCCAAATTCAAACAGACCCAGACTTTCTTTAAGGTTTAGAAAAGTTTGGTCAACCAACACACACACAAGCATAGATACATATGTGATAAACACACATTTTCTTAATATTCTCTGCCCTTCCTGATTTCGAGGACAAATGTCCATGGAAATAATGAACTAGCAGAAAGACCATTTGAATGGTGGTTCTTCCATTACCTGCTTGCAATACCTATTTAGGGCCTGCTCCTTCACCACTGAAGTCAATGGGAGTTTTGCCATTGCCAGCCAAGAAGCTAGGTCGGGATAGTGCTGAAAGATATAGCAGTTCAATAGGATATTGCTGTCCCCTTTGGCAGCAGTGGTATTGCCAAAACCAAGTGTGCAAAACCCACTTTAAAAAAATAAAGCCAGAATAATCCAGGAGATTTATTTCTGACCTGAAACGCACATTACCCTATGTCCAGTGCACACATCCCATTCTATGCACGTGCACTGGGGCTTCGATGCTAATAGTAATGTGTCTTGGAAAGAATAGGAAACCAGCAGGAAAATCCCATGGGAGTGAAGCTAGTCAGTGCATATAAAAAGAGTTAATTCAGACTCATCTGTGTTAGCAGTCTCCTCTTTCCTGCAAACAACTCGCCTCATATATATTTTGGCTGGGAATGTGACTCAGCCCATTTTCAGGTTTATTTGTAAGAACTTGTAAGGCATTCCTGAGGAAAGTTTTACAATGCCTGAACCTGTCTGGAAAATCTCATGTCTTCTGTCTGTTGTAGAGGAAATCATACACTGAACTGTGAGACACTTTCAACATACTCTGAAAACTGAGCCGGGCTAGAACTACTATTTTTCACAGTAGAATTAACAAAGTCTTTTAGAACAACTGACACAGAAGGATCTTCACATGAACCCTGCATCTCACAGCCATCTCTGCAACTCCTCCTCATGGAGCAATCCATTGTTTTTTACAGTGGGTTTGATTTGCAAAACAACTTCTCCACTGAATGAATGGTGGCCTTCCTCAAAGCCAGAATCTAAAGCTTTCCGGAGCTATTATTATAGCCTTGTTGACAGTGCCATCACACTAGAACAGGACAGAAATTTTTCAAATGAAAGCTTCCAAATTAATTTTGCAGTGAATAACCTAGGTTAACCTTCATTGGCACTTTCACATGGAAATGATCAGAACATTTTCTATATACTTTTAATTTCAGTCTTATAAAATAATGTGAATCTGAATGAATCCTGTGTGTGTCTGAACAATTGGATGTGAACACACAATACAGGTCAGATCTTAAGTTGGTATAAATTGGTGTAGCACCATTGATTTTAGTGGGGCAGTGTTGATTTACATCAGTTGAGGAGCTGGTCCTGGACTATTAGATATACTGTATGTAACTTGAAAGGTAACTTTTCCCTGTGGGTCCTGCATTTGACCTGTGCCTCCATGAGAATACAAGTGTGTGTGTGTGTGTGTGTGTGTGTGTGTGTGTGTGTGTGTGTGTGTGTGTGTGTGTGTGTGTGTGTGTGTGTGTGTGAGAGAGAGAGAGAGAGAAATCTTGTATGGAAATTTAGTACTTGCAGAAGATTTCTGGGTTGACTGCCTTGGCGGTAAAGAGCCAGATCCTCAGCTGGTGTAATTCAGTATGCCTCTGTTGAAATCAGTGGCACTATACTCATTTACGGCAGCTTAGGAGCCACAAAACATTTCCAGCACAAACAGTTCAGGCCTCCTTAACCTGATCAAGCAATATGCTTAGTCCTGACTTGTAGGCACCACCCCAGTGAGGGTGGGATGAGTTTCATTTCCAGGTCCCATTTAATATTTGGTTTCTCTGGTGAGAATTGTGTCCATTGTGTTAGCAGTTTTTGCAATATAAACACTGGGAATTGGACTGGGGTCACAAAGTCCATGTCAAAGCTGATTCCCCACTCTGGCACTCCGAGTGCAGAAGGAGGCGGCCCGCAAGGATTCTCAAAATTAATATTGGCCACTCCAGGCTTGTGTTAAAACTCCCAAGGTTACAGCTTTTTTCTGACCTTGGATGGGTAGATGCTGCCACGACCCAAGTGCAAAAAAACCCTTTTGAGAATCCAGGAAGGCGCACTTGGGAATTCCTTCCTGTGGGGTACCCTCAAGCCCTTTCACCCCGCATCCAGGGAAGAGCTAAGAAATAAAACAAAGGAAATCAGCTGTTGCCATGAGCTAATCAAATAACATATGCACAAACCTCTTAGGGACACAAAACTTCAATTCTGTTCTTAAAAAAAAAAAGAAAGAAAAAAGTAAATTTTTATTAAAACAAAAAGAAATACATCTGGAACTTAGGCTTTTTCCTAGGTTTTAAAAAAAACAATTACAAGGATTAAGCATCAAGATAGCCTCTTGAGGTCCATCTTAGGGGTTACAAGAAAAACAAAAGCACCTGGAGTTAGCACAGAGGAGTCCACAAGCCATAAAGAAATAAAAGATAAACCTAATCACGTCTTCCTAGACATTTCTTGATCTACTTACATATCTGGGGGTTTCAAATGAGTAGTTTCTAGGTATGATCTAATGATTTTCATACCTGGCCCAAAGCTTTTTACAGCATCACTGCTCTGTCCCTCCTCTCCAGAGAACCACATCAGACAGACAAAGGGGAAGTTTTTTCCCAATTTTAAAAAGTTCTAGCCTTCCCATTGGCTTTTTTGGTCAGGTGCCCACTCCTTTCCTTTTACTTATGGACTTTTTAACCCTTTACAGGTAAAGCAAGTAGCGAACAGCTACTAACAGGGATTTTATAGCTAACTGGCTATCCATAAAAGAGAGCTCCCCACCCCCTTTATTTATTACAGTCCACCAGAAAACCGTCTGAGAATAGTGCCTTTTAGGCACTACTACATGCACTGAATTAAAAACTAGCAATATAGAAGTAAAAGACTGTTTTTATTTCCAATGCCCTAGTTCATCCTTTCTCCCCAAATCCATAATATTTAGGTTTATTTATAGAAACACACTTTCTATTCGAATGTATCCAGATTCTTACATGAAGAACAGCTTCTTTCTTCGGATATATTACCCTTTCTTTTATTACTATTAACTAATAAAATATTTTGAACCATACATTTAAATGTTTGGACCACAAGATTAACTTTTCCTAAATGAGAAAAGCCTCTTGAAAGGATCTCCTAATAGGATAAGTAAAATAAGCCAAATAATAGTTAAAACCAATATCAAGACAACAAGGCTAGTGGGAATGGAGTACACAGAAAGGTCACAGGGACTGCTCAGCATTCAGGCTTTAGCTAGTAGGGCAGACAGAGCCTGTTTTCAATATTAATCTCTTAGTAGAATCAAAAGCTACCTCCTTTTCCAGTTCACACACTGAAGTCATTACACAGCTATATCCCGTTGCCAAGTACCTTATTAAAAATCAGATGTTATTAAAATTATCTGCAGCAGAGTTCAAAGTACACAGATTTCCAGCCAATAAATAGCCAGAAATGTGTTTTCCCCATTTAGCTACTTTCAAAATACACAATTTTCACTTGATTTTCAACAGCTTTGTTTGCGTCGTAATGTGATGCAGTATCATTTAAGCTATTTCCTTCTGTAAACAGTTGTTTGCAGTAGCTCTCAATATAATATGGTATAACATTCTAATACGTGAGAAGCTGCTGTGTGAGTAATCTGAGCTCCTCTGAGTGAAGCTAGAATGGCAACTGTAGCAGATTAAGATGTGTGTCCATAATCCTCATTAGCATTATTATTGACTTCAGTGGCAGCAGGCCCAGGATAAAGTAGAAGTTCAGATAAATGCCCCTGAAGCTCTATAGACATAGCTATCGTTACAATGTTAAAAAGATGCCTTATAATTTAAAGTGTTTACAATGAGGCACGTCATCTGCAGGTGTATTGTCATAGCTCCATCAATGCAGCTATGACAGTTGGCACCAGCAAAGGATCTTTCCCCTAGATGGGGAAGACCTTGGTTCAGAGGTGAGTCAGAGGGAGCTGAGCCTTTGCTGAGGGGGTACGGAAGCCTTCCTTGTATAAAGATCTTCCAGTGAACTTTAGGGCCAGCTGCTGAGCTGCCCCAAAGGAGTGCGGGCCACTGCTGCAGAGTGGGGGTGCAAAGGACCAGTTTGCACCTGTACACCCTGGAGTCAGTTCTGCACTGGCCCGGTCCCTGGTATCGTTTATAGCCGCTTCCTGTGCTGCAAAAGGAAAAAGAGCAGTGGGAAATAAGTAGCTCCAAAACAAAGAGACAAACAAGAGCTGAGCAAAGACAAAAAGTGGTTTCAGGACTGTATTTGTCATTTCTCTTTTGAGCTGCCATTTTCTGCTTGATGGAAAGGCAGTAACAGCAAGGAAAAAATTGCAAGTCTTGAATCAGAAAAGGCAAATGGACTCAAAGAATTGTCCTGTTTAGGCTTGGAAACATCCTCTTGTCTGTTTTGGATCCCCAAAGCCATTCTGAGAAATAGCTGCCTGCTAGCACAGAAATGCAAATATCTGGCTTACTGTAAGGTATGCCAACTGTGGTAGCAAAAAGAGAATATGGCCAGTGATCCCAGACCCAACAACACAGTAGGATGTCAGCTGCATGTTGTTGTTCTCCATCTCCTTTTTTCCCACCTCTGGAGCCCTAACAAGTTCTCTGCATCATTAAACTTCAAAGATAATTTTGAAGACAATGTTCATGCCAGCTGGTGCCTCTCATGCACACTGTCTGACTCAGTCAACTAAATGGGAAAATTGAAAGGCATCAGTTGCCTTGTCATTTTATAAATTGTACCTAGTCGTTGAGGGCCATGTAGCTATGATTCTGTGTATTGCGCCTTAAAACTCATGGGGCCAAATTCCACTCTGGTATAACTCCTTTGGCTTTAATGGTGTTACTGCAGGGATACATTTGGCTCAGGGAGTCCGCATGCCTGCCAAAGGGCAAGGGCTGTGGGAGGATTTGAGAAGGAGTGAGAGCCATGCTCTGCTTTCTCTTACATGGCCATCTTATATGTGTTTGTGTTTTGCTTTGTTTTTCTTTCCCTTGATCCTGCATGCATCCTGCTCTTAGTTTATGGAAAACATGAGTGATCATTTCCAATTTCTTCCTTCAGTCACCCACATCTCCACTTCAAGTAAAAATCCTGGATGTTACTGCAATCTTTTTCCTCTGAGTATAATATTGCCATCCCTTTTATGAAAGAAATTGGCTATATTGGTCTAATGGAGCAGGGTGGTTTAGAAAGGATTATTTTTTTCCTATCTAACCATCAGATAGAGTTTAAGATTTTATTTTTAACATGATGGGAATTAATAGTTCAGCATAATAGGCCTGACATAACAGAAATCACTTGTTGACATGAAAGAGAAAAGAGCTTCTTCAATAGCAATTCAGTTTTTGGAAAAACTAAAAGCCTAACACTTTCTGACCAATCTTGCAAGCAGAATAAATATAATCCAACATATCCGCTGAGTAGTTGTATAATTATGCTGAACTAGAAGAGATTGATTAGCAAGGACTAAATGGGATCTGAAAGTATAGTATGAACTGTGTCAAAATTGGATTAGGAATAGTTGGGTGTACACTGAGTTACTGAAAGGGAAAGTGGAATTCCTCCCTGGTGTAACTCCACTGATGTGATTCCATTGAACTCTGTGAAGCCAGTGGAGTGTTGTGGGACATGCTTAACTGCAGCTGCTGTCGCTATAGTCTCGCCACACCTTTCTGTTGTGTAAGAATTCTCACCTCTTGTAAGAAGAATCCCTCTTCTTCGTGGAAATGTTAAACCACACGCATCTTCCATCCACTATTTCTAATTTCCCTAGTGGTATCATACCAGTTTGATATGAAGGGTTTTAAGGTCTGGCCAACAAGACTATTTTACTGGAAAGAATCCAGAGCTGAAAACAATCCATTGCACTGCTGTCACTTTTTCCATCAGAGGACATCAAAGCATGGATGTAATAAAACAGCCCATAAAGTAAATAGTGTAATCCTCATTTTACAGATATGGAAAGTGAGGTATAGAGGTCTAGACCCTAAAAGATATTTAGGCAACTAACTCCCATTGATTTCAGTGGGAATTAGGTGCCTAAATACCTAAGGGGATCTGGGCTAGAGAAGTTAATGGACTTCTCCAAATTCATTTAGGGAGTCTTTCACAAGGCTAGGAATAGAACAGAGGTTTCCAGACTTCCATAACACTGACTAAAACATTAGTTTGAGACAGCCATGTAATTACTATGCATTAGATTACAGTGAGAGCAAAAACCCGGCAGGCACATTCCAAATACACAGGAAGACATAAGGATGATAACACTCTTTTCATTGCACTAGTATCTCTGGAGGATATTAAACAGAAGCTATTGAAGTAAAACTTTTTAAATCATCAGGTCCTCATCACTTGCAACCAAGAGTTTTAAAAGAACTGGCTGAGGACCTCAATGGACCATTAATGTTGATTTGCAAAAACTCTTGAAGCAAAAACTCCAGAAGATTGGAAGAAAGCTAACGTTGTCATGCCAATTTTTAAAAAGGGTAAATAAGATGACCTGGGTAATTTATAAGCTTGTCAGTCTGACATCAGTCCTGGGCAAGATAATGGAGATGGTGATATGGCACTCAATTAATAAAGAATTAAAGGAGGGTAATGTAATTAATGCAAATCATCATGGGCTTATGGAAAATAGATCCTGTCCAACTTTTTTTTTTACTCTATTACAAGTTTGGTTGAAAAAGATAATGTTGACGTAGCATACTTGGACTTTTCTCAGGCATTTGACTTGATACTGCATGATATATTGATTAAAAAACTAGACCAATATAAATGTACACATCAAATGATTTAAAATCTGGTTAACTGATAGGTCTCAAAATGTAACTGTAAATGGTGAAATTATCATTGAGCGGTTCCCAGTGGGGTCCTGAGTGGATTGGTTCTTGGCTCTATGCTATTTAACATCTTTATCAATGACCTGGAAGAACACACACAATCATCACTGATAAAGTTTGCAGATGACACAAAAATTAGGGGAATGGTAAATAATGAAGAGACTAGATGACTGATTCAGAGCAAAGTGAATCGCTTGGTAAACTGGGCACAAGTAAACAATGTGTTTTTAATACAGCTAAATGTAAATATATACATCCAGGAACAAAGAATGTAGGCCATACTTACTGTGTCTTGGCAAGCAGTGATTCTGAAAAAGATTTGGGGGCCATGGTGGATAATCAGTTGAACATGAGCTCCCAGTATGATTCTGTGGCAAAAAGAGCTAATGCAATCTTGGGATGCATAAACAGGAGAATCTCAAGTAGGAGTCGAGAGGTTGTTTTACCTCTCTATTTGCACTGGTGTGACTGGAGGGCATGGATCAGTGTTCACGACACACTCCCCGTGATGTCAATGGCCAGGCCAGGAAAACTAATGATCCGACCAGCAGACCAAATTTGGTAATGAATCCTGGTCCTGTGCCACCTGAGGCACGTGGTGCATATGCCCACAAATCAAGAAGGTTGTTGATATATTGGAAAGGATTCAGAGAAAAGCCATGAGAATGACTAAAGGTTTAGAAAACAAGCCTTATAGTGCTAGACTCAAAGAGCTCAATCTATTGAGGTTAACGAAGAGAAGCTTAAGGGGATGACTTGATTACAGTATAAAAGTATCTACTTGAGGAACAAATATTTAATAATGGGCTCTTTAATATGACAGAAAGATATAACACAATCCAATGGCTGGAAGGTGAAGATAGATAAATGGAAACTGGAAAATAAGGTATAAACTCTTAACCGTGAGAGTGATTGGCCATTGGAACAATTTACCAAGGACTGTGGTGGATTCTTCACCACAAGCAATTTTTAAATCAAGATTGGATGTTTTTCTAAAAGATCTGCCCTAGGAATTATTTTGGGGGAAGTTCTATGGCTTGTGCTACACAGGAGGTCAGACTAGATTATCATAATGGTCCCTTATGGCCTTGGAATCTATGAATATGAATCTTCCTCTCCAAGGTTGTACATTTGCCCTTTTTCTAATGTAAAATGTTGATTTAAGTACAAAAATTGAATGTCCAGGTTAGAAGATGGCACAATCTGAAGCCCATTAGAAAAAGGCATTTTTTAAAATACATTTCCAGTAGAGTTTATTGAGAAATACCAATGACTTTTTTACTGGAAATCATGGGCAGGGGAGGCAATCAAACTTCCTGTGAAGCTTTCTTTTTTTTCTTTAACCCCAAAACTAGGAGTCATTTTAGTAACACCTTTTGATCTTTAATTTTAAAAAAAATTACCAAAAATTAAATTACCTTTTTCACTTTTTAATAAAGAAATCAATCAAAATTAAAATTTTCTGCAAAAAAATACTAGTATAAATAAATTGCTACAACTTTTGTGTGAAGACAAGGCCTTAGAAATTTAAAGGTGCCATACAGAGAAATTTACATATCTCAACGTCACTCTTTATTACTCAGCTGTGGAAAGGGGATAACACCTACCTGACATGGGTGTTGTGAAGCCCACTTTATATTTGCTAAATGCTTTGAGATACTTGAATAAGAGCAATTTTTGCTGCAGTTGTTACTGGGTTTGGATTTTACTTGTCAAGAGTAACAGAGGAAAGACCCCTCTCATTCATTGGGGCTTTTGGTACCTCTGTGTCCATTGGTGCCTCTCCTTTCCATTTTTAATGGCTTAAACATGTAAGTGTTTACATAAGCTACAGTTTGAGTCTGCTTTGAAATAAATTGAAAAAGTGTGGAGAGTTGTGCAACAGTGAGGTTGCTATGGTATTTGCCTGTTGTTGGCAAACAGTAATTAAAACATCAAAACCCCACAGAACAAGTCAGTGCACTTGCAGCATTAACTTATGTACCCAAGTTTTGGCTCATATTGGTATGCATTTTGTATTGGATGTGTGTCATATAAGGCAGGAGGGATAGCTCAGTGGTTTGAGCATTGGCCTGCTAAACCCAGGGTTGTGAGCTCAGTCCTTGAGGGGGCCACTTAGGGATCTGGGGCAAAATCAGTACTTGGTCCAGCTAGTGAAGGCAGGGGGCTAGACTCAATGACCTTTCAAGGTCCCTTCCAGTTCTTGGAGATAGGTATAGCTCCTATTATTAGGAATGGTATCTACCTCTGCTTACTTAGATGTTCACAGGGGTACCTATGAGAGAGACAACAGATGATACCACAGTAAACTCATCAGTTCATCCTGAAGTTTTTGGAGTAATATACATCGGAATTGTGCATATACATGTGAAACTGTGCATGAATCATCAATTGGTCATATTATACTGGTACAAATGCTTATTTATAAAATATAGATGAGTCAAAAAGGCTTATTTTCTTCCCACTGTAGTGCATCAATAGTATGTTTTCTCTTGGATTGAAGCTTGTGATCCCTTTGATGCAAAGCTCTACTCTGTGGTAAAAGAGTTCTGTTGAAGCCATTTTTATGCCACTGTGATGTATCATGTTGAACCATTGCATCACAAAAGTTTAAAGAAAAAATATGATATGAGCACTGTAATGATACAGGTAATGGCACAAAAACAGCATCCACTTGATAGCTCTTATATAACGTCCTTCCACTGTGGACCTGTAGTAAGTACTTTACAAATTTCATTTGCTTTAGCCTTGTGCCAATCCTCTAGGGTAAATAAATACAATTATTCCCATATTATGAAGGGAGAAACTGAGGTACAGAGAGGTTTAATGAATGCCAAGGTCATATAAAAGCAGCAAAGCTGGAAATAGATCTTACTCTGATGCTCTGTTGGACAAAACCTTTCTCTATTAGGAAACAATCTTGGTAGGGACAGCTGTTATTATTCCAATGGATGTTTGAGGCCTACTAGATTTGAGGGGTACATTTCATGTTTGAGATGTTTAAGTATTTGCATTTCAGTGCAGGAATTCAGAGGCAGCCTTTGAATATTTTCAGTAGTGCATTGACATCATTAGCCCAGGAAAGTGTTTGTATAAACAGAAGGCTAAAAATGTTCACAAATATTTTACAACTAAGACATGCTCAGATTTTAAAACCCAACAACAAAGTGACAATATTGCTTTTGGGGGTTAGGGGAGTGTGTCCTCTTGGTCGCTTTATCAGCAGCCCAGCTTCTCTAAGAATACTTTCTGATGCTGCAGAACAGCTGTGTTCTTCTATTACTGAGACAGTGTAACAGGCAATTGTAGCTGTTTTGGTATAAGATAAAAAAGGTTAATTTCAAAATGATTCAGACTTTTTTTATTTCAAAGTATCCTTGTCTAAATTGTATTTACAACTTGGGTCAGATTAGATGACCTAATAGTCCCTTCTGACCTTGAACTCTATGGAAAATGTGTCTACAGGAATTGTACACAGGGACCATTGTGATCATCTAGTCCAGGGGTCGGCAACCTTTCAGAAGTGCTGTGCTGAGTCTTCATTTATTCACTCTAATTTAAGGTTTCGCGTGCCAGTAATACATTTTAACGTTTTAGAAGGTCTCTTTTTATGTCTATAATATATAACTAAACTATTGTTGTATGTAAAGTAAACAAGGTTTTTAAAACGTTTAAGAAGCTTCATTTAAAATCAAATTAAAATGCAGAGCCATCTGGACTGGTGGCCAGGACCCGGGCAGTGTGAGTGTCACTGAAAATCAGCTTGCGTGCTGCCTTTGGCACGCGTGTCATAGGTTGCCTACCCCGATCTAGTCTGATCTCCTGTAACACAGGCTGCATAACTTCCCAAAAATATTTTCTTTTGAATACACCTTTCAAGTCATCCCTTAGTCTTGATTTTTCCATTGCTAAACCAAATAAAAACATCTTTTGATCTCTATTTCAAGTCATTAGAGTTTAGAAAGCAGAGAATACAAGCTATTTGTATAACGGTAGTGCCTAGAAAGCCCATCTAAGCTAAGAGCCCATTGTGCTAGGCACTATGTAACCACATAATAGATACAGGAGGATGGTGGACAAGATCACTGGTCAGATGCAGTATAGCAATCTCTGTGTTCTAACAGTGGTCAGTATCACATGCTTCAGAGGAAAGTGCAAATGAGTGGTTGGCTTAGACTAATTTTAGAGCACAGCATGCATCACTGAACTAGAGTAGATAGTTCACTTTGGGCAAAAGAACAGCTTTAAGAGCATCTATACTCATCTGCCTTTTTGATTCACTTGAACCTGTTCAGCACACTGAACACTCATTCTATTGGACTGCTACTTCTTTGTAAAGGTCTTAGGAATTCTTCTTGCACAAGCATTTTGAAGTTATTTTAAAAACCAACCTGTTCTGAATGATGAATGCAAAATGTGGACATTTCATGAGTCACCAATGAAGTTCCTGGAAGAATGTGAAAAACCAGAACTATCAGAGTAAAACCATGGCATAAGGGTCACCTTAGCTGTGTGCTTTTATTAGTAAAGGCCAAGGAGAAGTGTGTCACCTTGTCTGAAGTTGCTCACAACTGTAAGTGCCTATGTCAGGGCAGATTGTCAGAAAACAGAGCAGACATCCCAAACTGGTGGT
This sequence comes from Mauremys mutica, assembly GCF_020497125.1. Classification (NCBI taxonomy): domain Eukaryota; kingdom Metazoa; phylum Chordata; order Testudines; family Geoemydidae; genus Mauremys; species Mauremys mutica. The sequence continues at coordinate 32,758,612 of NC_059074.1, forward strand.
GTGTTCTCACCATGCCAAATATGAACTCCTGGATCATGATACCAGTGTTAATACCATGGAGTCACAGAGTCCCCTTATATGCTCCCATCTATCTTGCCACCCAGACAAACTGGACTTAGTGATAAATGATCATTCTCACCAAAGATCATATCATATTTAGGTTGCTTCCACTCCCAAGTGACCAGTCATTTACCTACAGATCAACTGGTACTCTAGATCTTACACCAGAGACAACCCTAGCAGCCAATTCTATAGTAAACTAAATAAAGATTTATTAGCTAAGAAAAAGAAATGTTATTGAGAAGTTAAAGCAGGTAAAGTATATGCACAGGTGCATCACAGTTTGTAATTCCAAATGGTGGTAGTGATGTAATAAACTGCCAGTTTCCCCAAGAATCTTTTCAAGATACCCAGATTGTCTCTAGGGATTTCCACTTTGGATTCTTACAGGGAAGTGTACCAGATACAAACAGTCCAAGGATGAAGGTTCTTTCCTTGAATCTATACTTATAGCTTCTTCTCACAGAAAACAAGCTGACAGGGTCACTACCCAGGTAGGCTTTTCCTTTGACGGAGAGTGAAGTATGCACTTAGTCTTTGACCTCTGACCATCACACAGAATGACCACTTGCTTTGAAATTAGCACTTTTCTGTTACAGTTCTTCTTTTGAATTCCACAAGGCTTCTTTCTCGTTCGATGGGTTATTTAGTTACAGGGGTAGACACAATGTAAATGTTTGCCATTATATTATAATAGGATACAGATAAGTGAAAATAATGCAAGTAACATCCCATTCATTTTCATGAAGTTTAAACACCAAATACACTCTTGTACACTTAACTATTACTTGAATCTATACTAATACACAAGTACAGTGGGGCTTTGGCATGAGCTGGCACTTGGTCTATCACAAATTGACAGAGGGGCTACTGGTGGTGACACAGGTGCCACCTTGCATTCAGAGTGGAAAGTGGTGGGAGTTCATTCCATCATCTTCAACCAGCTCCTGAGATCACGGCCGCTGATGCATAAATGAGCTTTACCCTCATGGGCAACAGGTGAACCCCTGCTTTGGGGAGGCTAGCCCACCAACTCCACCCCTTCTGCCCAAGGCCCTGCCCCCCACACGCCAGAGCCCTGAAATTCCCCTCCCCCCCCCCCCCCCGGTAAAAGGGAAAGCCTGCCCCAGGCACATCAGGCTGAGCTGCTGCAGCTGTCCCCCCTCCCCTGGAGTGCTGCACTGGGCGGAGCTGCCAGCTCCCCAAGCACTGGGCCGGCCCCAGCGCCGGGCTGAGCCACCGGCCTCCGTCCAGAGCGCCAGGCCAGCCCCAGCACCAGGCCAATGCACCAGCAGCTTCCCCAAGCGCCAGCTCCTCCCGCCCCTGAAGACCCCTCCACCGAGCCACCAGCCTCAGCGCCCGGCCAAGCCTCCTCAGTCTGCCGGCCATTGGCTCTCCACATTGCTCCTCACTCCCCCATCCTGAGGAAGAGGGACGTGGTGAGCAGCAGGGACCTGCAGGAGGGGTGGGTGGAGTGAAGAATGCGGTGGGGGTCTCAGGGAAGGGGCGGGGCGACCATGGCTCAGTTGTCCGGTGCTGGGTTGGCAGCAGCATCAGGGAAGGCTTAGCACTCTGTTGTGCTGTTGGAGCTGTGTTGGTGACCAGTCATCTTGATCCTGAAGCATGAGGTAATTTTAAGTATTCCAGGCCCTCCTGCTGAAAAGCAACATTTTCTCATTTATAAATTGTCTATTATGTCAAGTACAGAAAAAGAGGTCATAAATCATAACCAAACTAAGAACCAGGTATCTGTAACAATGTACTTGTTGTAACTCAGAAAAAATAAATGATCCACTCCCCTGTATAATGAAAAGTAAAATAATAGCAATCCCTTGCAAATGGACTTGGGCTGCTACCTGGCAGGTTTAGGTGGCTATGCTTCTCCCTGTCCTTATTGCCCCATGTGTAGCCACCTGCAGCCCTCTGTCAATAACACACTTCAGAAATAGCGTCGAGCCACAGAGCGGGTAGTAGGTCCCACAGGGACGAGATGGGAACATGCTAATCTACATAGCGTGTTACACTGGGAAACCTAGGAGATTTACACCAGGAAAAGTGGCAAAAATTACCTGGCATACCACATACCCATTTAAGGGGTGTGGACCTGGAACAGCACCAATCAACATCAGATAGGAAGGATGGTCCAGTGGTTTGGGTATTAGTCTGGGATTTTGAAGACTGGGTACAATTCTCTGCTCTGTCCAAAAATTCCTGTTTGACCTTGGACAAGTCTCTCAATCTGTGTCATTCCCCATCTGTAAAATGGGAATCATAGCGGTTCCCTACCTAGCAGGGTGTGTAAGGAAATAATGGGGCCCTGCCACCATTAATTTCCTGGGTTCTCACTGCACATGATTATCACTCCAGTAGTACAATCCCTTGCCTCTTGCTGTCAGGATGCAGCCATGCCTCCATTTCCCTGCTGGTAGGTAGTCTCTGTGACATTCCTCAGCACAGGCGGTGACTTCTGTTTTTGGCAGTGGGTGCTCACTCCTCTCTGCCCCCTCCCCACTGTGCTTCCTCAAGGGGAAGAGGCAAAGTGACAGGTGGGGCTTCGGGGGGAAGAGGCCAAGCAGGGGTGGGGCCTCAGGGCAGAACATGGGCAAAGTGGGGAGCAGGGCCACGGTCCAGGTGCTCGGGTCCACAAAAGATTAATTCAGCCCTGCTGTGGGTGCAGAGCACCCCCCTATTTTTTTCAGTGGGTGCTTGAGCCCCAGAGCACCCATGGAGTTGGCACCTATGTTCCCCAGGGTACAAACTGGACTGTTGAACAGCTGTGTTCCCTTAACTCTCTAGCTTAGGGTGCCTTTTACACTGCTTTACTGCCCCAACAGCCATTCTTGGCCGGTTCACACAGCTGCCAGCATGCAAAGTCACTCCCAGCTAAACACAGGAGCACTCTGATCAGTCACTCATGAATTACATACAGGGAAATACCTGCAAATTCTTAGTCCCAGCCTTGTTCCCCTTAGAAATGAGTATCTTGTACTGTCCGGCACCCTACTGAACAATGCAAGCTCATAGAAAGTCTGTCATTTCAAAGGAAAATTATATATGCATCAGTTTTGCTTCCCAAATGGAGTTTTCCCCACACACTTAATGCGCGCACACCCTGGTTAAAATAAAACAATAAGATAAACTTAACTACAAAAGGAGAATTTAAGTGATAATGCATAAGTCAGGATTGGTTACAAAAGAAAATAAGAGTAATATGCAAGCTAATACCTGACTTAATAAGTGAAGTGAACTTAAAAGCAAAGGTTTGGTCTTACCATATGCCTGGGTCAACTTCCCCTTAGTTCAGTTCTTTGAGGATCGTTGATGTCATGAGCAGAGAGATGGAAGAAAGAGAAGTGCTGCCTCTCCCTCTCATACCACCCTTCCTTCATTGAGGATTACCCCCAACTCAGGTGCTACAAAATATGCTGTAATTCTGGGTAACATTATGTAAAGCTATGAGAGTCTACTGTATTAAAGTGTTGCTACACGTATTTCAACAGGATAATCTGAATATTGACTTTTCAAATGATACCTCACAAGATATATTTTGTACAAAATTTATCACAGTCTTGTAAAATCCCACTTGCTGTCCAGGATAGTTTAGCTCTCCTGACAAACTAATAACTCCACCCCTTCCATGGTAAACCAAAATCCAAACAAAAAGCTTTTGTCCAGTTTCACTGTCTCGACCAAGGTCTCTCCCAGCAACTGTGTCACCTTCACTTCTTGATTGCAGGGATCCACCCCCCTTTATACAGGTATATCAGAACATCACCTCATGGTGGTAGCACTGATGCGTTTAAACAGTGAAATGTGTGTCCATTCCAGCCTCAAACACTCCATTCACACTTTACTTTTCCCTCCTTCGCTACATCTTGGGCTACTTCTTGTAACTGCTGTCTGCCTCTTAGGGTATATCTTCACTACAAGGTCAGCCCTGGCTTTTATCTGGGTTTATATGTGCTTTGAACCTCGTTTGCTTGCCTGGCTGTGAGTATTAGTTGTTTTAATGTAAAGTGGGCATCTTCTCTACAGGTGGACCCAGAACTTGGGTGCTGATAGTCTTCCAAAGCCTTTTTCCTACTTTTCTCTCAACTCCCTTTTTCTGCACCAGAAGTCACCTACCAGTTTATACACACCAGGTCAGCATCTAAATCCCACATTCTACATCTGTTCCATTTCTGCACCACTCACTTGAACCATGTTTGAACAGAGATACCATCTGGGCGATCCTCATTCCAACATGGTCCTAACTGGCCAGATGTGCATACCAATGTTCTGGTGGACTTCTAGTGTAAGGTCAGTAAAGTACCCAAAATCAGAATCCCTAGGAGAACATCTGGTAGAGGAGGGGGTTTAGCAGATGGTAATTCAATGCAGGAAAGAAATAAAAAATGTTAATACCATGTACCACAAGGCAAGAGACACCAATGAAAAGTCCGGAAACTCCCGGTCAACCTGCCCCTACTGTGAGGATCCTGATGGCGTGCTCGACACTCCCTGACACAGAATCCACTGTTGTGCTGGACAGGCTTGAGGCTGAATGGATTATTTTTGGAATGGGGCCAGAGGGACCATTAGGGTCAGAGATGACCCCAGCAGCAGAGAGACCAGAGGAACTGGAACAGATGCCAGGGTCAGAGGTATTGGAGGACATCCCTGGCCTGGAACGCATGGACCTGATCAGGGAAGGGCCTGAGGAATGAACTAGGGAGGAAGCAGCATCAGAGCAACAGTCACGGCTGGATAAGAAGCAGTTGCCATTTTTGTGGTTATTAGGGAGAAAATTACAACCTAAGGGGAAGGTTTTTGCCGGTTTGAGCACTAATTATTGTTATAGGGGATAGTAGATGCTGTGGGGTGGCTTTTGCTTCAGTTGAGGGCAGAATCCAGGTCATTTCCCTAGACCCCTTTCTCTCCTCCCCCGACACATGTAATTCTAGATGGATTCCAATCATGGCGGGGGGGGGGGGGGAAATGTAACCATCCAACTACTGACTTATTCTAGCACATGCTGTTGTGTTCACAGCTGAGATAAGAAGCTAAACAATGCCCGCAGATATATACAAAATAAAATACATACTGCACTCAGGTTTTTATTTTGGGGGGGTTGGTTTTGTTTTTTGCATGCTGTCACAAGCATTAAAGCACCGTCTAGATTATAAATCCCACTCTGTGGCCTGTAGCCACATTAACTGCAGAGCACTTTGAAAAGTCTCTTGGTACTTGGTATCTTGGTACTGCTGATTTGCTGCCCAGCGCAGGGGAGGTTGGTGTTCTGTAGACACCTCAATTGTAAGCAAGCTTCTGCATCCTAAAGCAGCATTCTGTTTATGTTCACCCAAATTTTTGTCCACTCCTGGCTGATGATGCTTGAGAGATTTTTGTACTAGAGGAACAAAAGATGGTCCATGAGATTCCTGGGCTGGGTGAACTTCCCACATCTCCCCTCTTGTCCAATAGCTTACTAACCTTCTCCAGTAATTGACTTGCTGATCAGTCAACAGCTAATGAAATATCACAGATAGGTGGTCTTTGACCACAGGCTTAGATAAGTTGTTCCCTCTTCCAGTCTGGATTCTCCAACAAATTAACATCTTTCATTGCCACCACTGCTTGAAATAACATTAAGACCATCACTGTCTTGGTGGGATGGTGACTGGGGTTGCAGCTGCTTCTGAACAGGCAAAGAGACAGATGGAATAAAGGCACTCCAAGGAGATAATAGTTGCAACCTGTGACCTTGCTGTGACACAGTGTTAAAGGAGAGAAACTTTTATTTCTTTCCCTTGATAAAAACCATAATATGCCCTTTCATTACCTTTGCAGGGCCTTCTACTTCTGTTGGGCCAAGGCAGCCACCCAGACCTCTTGGGGTGGGGACCCTGAACCAGCAGAAGAAAAAGAAAAGGCTAGGGACAACCCGCTGAGGGATATGCAGAAGGACTCAACCAACGCTGGAAGTACAGAGGGAGATGCTGCAATAGGACATGGAGAAGGAGACTAGGGGAGTGAGGAAAGAATGGTGGCAGAATACATTGAGCATGGCAGGGTGATGAGGGAGTGGAACCACGAGCCGCAGAGGGAACAGTTTGAGTGGCTGCTTAGCCTGAAGGCTGGCAGGAAATAGATATGAGATCCTCCCCATGTCCCCAATGCAGCTATCACCAGTGGACTCTCCTCCATGGTACAATGTCCTGTAGCCAATATAATCACCAGAAAGTTCTGGGGTGGGATGGAGAAAGAGCCAGTCGCCACATGCCTGGAATGGAAGTGTGCATGGGAAGCTGTACCCTGTTCACTGACTCTAACTCCCCACACAACAGTGGGGGAAGGAGAATACATCCACAGGCACTGTGCAATTCCATTGCCTGTGACATTGCATTGATTGGCTTTACTGTGGGTTTTGTTTTCACTTTTATCATCATTTGCATTCTCTATGTAGTGGCAGCTGGGCTGCTTGTGGTTGGTTTTTAATCAAATATTTGGTTGCACAGTCCATTGGTGTGAGTGTGTCTGGAATGAAAAGAAGAGGCAGGAAGTTTAAACCAGAGCTTTTAAGCTGCATGACAATGTGATCCCACCATGCTGTGCTTGTGATCTTGCTCCAGCACTGCCAGTCAGCTTAGAGGGATTCCACAGCTATTAAAATCTGCATCAGCTATCTCCACTCCCCCGTGTCTGCATGATCTCCTCATCAAAGCCTTCTCAGGGAGAAAAGCAGCTGTTAAGATGCCCCCCCCCCACCATCTCTCAAGCTCTTCATCTGCCTCTGGTTGTGGAAAGGAGCATTGCATTAATGCCAACAGCTAGAAACAGGTATCTGCAGGCCAGTTAGCTTGGCATCAGTCTCAGGCAACATAATAGAAAAGGTGATTCAGAATTCAATTGAGAAAGAATTAAAGGCTAGGAATGT